>NC_092342.1:146298500-146916500 GCF_046630445.1 Rutidosis leptorrhynchoides
TCAACACACAGTCCAACCATGCTAACGAAGCATCATAGTATACAATAAAATCGTTTGTACCCTCTGGTAAAGCTAACAAAGGTGCCTGTCACAATAACTGTTTCAACATTTGAAAAGCCCTTTCCTGTTCGTCAGTCCATCAAAAGGTAACGTCTTTTCAAGTCAATTTGTTCAACGGACCCCCAATTTCAGAAAAATCTTTGATAAACCTGCGATAATAACTGGCTCAAATGTCCCGTTCTTATTGATTAAAAACATTCCATATTAATTGATTTCGTTGCGAGGTTTTGACCTCTATATGAGATGTTTTTTCAAAGATTGCATTCATTTTTAAAACAAACCATAACCTTTATTTCATAAATAAAGGTTTAAAAAAAACTTTACGTAGATTATCAAATAATGATAATCTAAAATATCCTGTTTACACACGACCATTACATAATGGTTTACAATACAAATATGTTACATCAAAATCAGTTTCTTGAATGCAGTTTTTATACAATATCATACAAACATGGACTCCAAATCTTGTCCTTATTTTAGTATGCAACAGCGGAAGCTCTTAGTATTCACCTGAGAATAAACATGCTTTAAACGTTAACAAAAATGTTGGTGAGCTATAGGTTTAACCTATATATATCAAATCGTAACAATAGACCACAAGATTTCATATTTCAATACACATCCCATACATAGAGATAAAAATCATTCATATGGTGAACACCTGGTAACCGACATTAACAAGATGCATATATAAGAATATCCCCATCATTCTGGGACACCCTTCGGATATGATATAAATTTCAAAGTACTAAAGCATCCGGTACTTTGGATGGGGTTTGTTAGGCCCAATAGATCTATCTTTAGGATTCGCGTCAATTAGGGTGTCTGTTCCCTAATTCTTAGATTACCAGACTTAATAAAAAGGGGCATATTCGATTTCGATAATTCAACCATAGAATGTAGTTTGACGTACTTGTATCTATTTTGTAAATCATTTATAAAACCTGCATGTATTCTCATCCCAAAAATACTAGATTTTAAAAGTGGGACTATAACTCACTTTCACAGATTTTTACTTCGTTGGGAAGTAAGACTTTGCCACTGGTTGATTCACGAACCTATAACAATATATACATATATATCAAAGTATGTTCAAAATATATTTACAATACTTTTAATACATTTTGATGTTTTAAGTTTATTAAGTCAGCTATCCTCGTTAGTAACCTACAACTAGTTGTCCACATTTAGATGTACATAAATAAATCGATAAATATTATCTTGAATCAATCAACGACCCAGTGTATACGTATCTCAGTATTGATCACAACTCAAACTATATATATATTTTGGAATCAACCTTAACCCTGTATAGCTAACTCCAACATTCACATATAGAGTGTCTATGGTTGTTCCGCAATATATATATAGATGGGTCGACATGATAGGTCGAAACATTGTATACATGTCTATGGTATCTCAAGATTACATAATATACAATATAAGTTGATTAGGTTATGGTTGGAATAGATTTATTACTAACTTTCACGTAGGTAAAATGAGTAGTTTTTATCAATCTTGTTTTACTCGCCATTTCTTCGTTTCTAATCCGTTTTGAGTGATTCCAGTGGCCACGGTTTCATATTGAACTTAACTTTATGAATCTAAATAGAAAAAGTATAAGTTTATAGTCATAAATACAAGTTACAAGTCGTTTTTGAAAGAGGTAGTCATTTCCGTTGAAAGAACGACATCTTGATGACCATTTTGAAAAACATACTTTCACTTTGAGTTTAACCATGATTTTTGGATATAGTTTCATGTTCATAAGAAAAATCATTTTTCCTTAAGTATAGCTTTTAAATCAAAGTTCTTCTTAGCTTTTAATTATCCCAACCAAAACAGCCCCCGGTTTTACTACGACGGCGTATATCCAGTTTTATGGTGTTTATCGTGTTTCCGGGTTTTAAATAATTAAGTTAGCATATCATATAGATATAGAACATTTGTTTAGTTGATTTTAAAAGTCTAGTTAGAAGGATTAACTTTATTTACGAACAAGTTTAGAATTAACTAAACTATGTTCTAGTGATTATAAGTTTATAACGTTGAATAAGACAGCTTTTTATGTATGAATCGAATGATGTTATGAACATAATTACTACCTCAAGTTCCTTGGATAAACCTACTGGAAATTATAAAAATGGATCTAGCTTCAAAGGATCATTGAATGGCTTGAAAGTTCTTGAAGCAGAATCATGACACGAAAACAATTTTAAGTAAGATTTCCACTCGAAATAAGATTGTTATAGTTATAGAAATTGAATTAAAGTTTGAATATGATTATTACCTTGTATTAGAAATATAACCTACTATAAGTAACAAAGGTTTCTTGATCTTGGATGATTACTCGGAATGGATTTAGAAAACTTGGAAGTAAACTTGCAATCTTGGAAGTATTCTTGATTTTATGAAACTAGAACTTTTGGAATTTATGAAGAACACTTAGAACTTGAAGATAGAACTTCAGAGAGATCAATTAGATGAAGAAAATTGAAGAATGAAAGTGTTTGTAGGTGTTTTTGGTTGTTGGTGTATGGATTAGATATAAAGGATATGTAATTTTGTTTTCATGTAAATAAGTCATGAATGATTACTCATATTTTTGTAATTTTATGAGATATTTCATGCTAGTTGCCAAATGATGGTTCCCACATGTGTTAGGTGACTCACATGGGCTGCTAAGAGCAGATCATTGGAGTGTATATACCAATAGTACATATATCTAAAAGCTGTGTATTGTACGAGTACGAATACGGGTGCATACGAGTAGATTTGTTGATGAAACTGAACGAGAATGTAATTGTAAGCATTTTTGTTAAGTAAAAGTATTTTGATAAGTGTATTGAAGTCTTTAAAAAGTGTATGAATATATATTAAAACACTACATGTATATACATTTTAACTGAGTCGTTAAGTCATCGTTAGTCGTTACATGTAAATGTTGTTTTGAAACCTTTAGGTTAACGATCTTGTTAAATGTTGTTAACCAATTGTTTATTATATCAAATGAGATGTTAAATTGTTATATTATCATGATATTATGATATATAATATATCTTAGTATGATATATATACAGTTAAATGTCGTTACAACGATAATCGTTACATATATGTCTCGTTTCGAAATCATTAAGTTAGTAGTCTTATTTTTACATATGTAGTTCATTGTTAATACACTTAATGATACATTTAATTATCATTTAACATAATTAACCAAGTGTATCAATATCTTAATATGATTCATATGTAATTAGTAAGACGTTATAACGATAATCGTTATATATATCGTTTTCGAGTTTCTTGATTTAATAGTCTCATTTTTATGTATATAACTCATTGTTAAAATACCTAATGACATACATACTTATAATAAAATCATGTTAACTATATATATAACCATATATATGTCATTGTATAGTTTTTACAAGTTTTAACGTTCGTGAATCACCGGTCAACTTGGGTGGTCATTTGTCTATATGAAACCTATTCCAATTATTCAAGTCTTAATAAGTTTGATTACTTAACATGTTGGAAACACTTAATCATGTAAATATAAATTTCATTTAATATATATAAACATGGAAAAGTTCGGGTCACTATAGTACCTACCCGTTAAATAAAGTTCGTCCCGAAATTTTAAGCTGTTGAAAGTGTTGACGAATCTTCTAGAAATAAATGCGGGTATTTCTTCTTCATCTAATCTTCACGCTCCCAGGTGAACTCGGGTCCTCTATGAGCATTCCATCGAACCTTAACAATCGGTATCTTGTTTTGTTTAAGTCTCTTAACCTCACGACCCATTATTTTGACGGGTTCTTCAATGAATTGAAGTTTTTCATTGATTTGGATTTCGTCTAATGGAATAGTGAGATCTTCTTTAGAAAAACATTTCTTCAAATTTGAGACGTGGAAAGTGTTATGTACAGCCGCGAGTTGTTGAGGTAGCTCCAGTTGGTAAGCTACTGGTCCGACACGATCTATAATCTTGAATGGTCCAATGTACCTTGGATTTAGTTTCCCCCGTTTACCAAATCTAACAACGCCTTTCCAAGGTGAAACCTTAAGCATGACCATTTCTCCAATTTCAAACTCTATATCTTTTCTTTTACTGTCCGCGTAGCTCTTTTGTCGACTCTGGGCGGTTTTCAATCTTTGTTGAATTTGGATGATTTTCTCGGTAGTTTCTTGTATTATCTCCTGACCCGTAATCTGTCTATTTCCCACTTCATTCCAACAAATCGGAGACCTGCACTTTCTACCATAAAGTGCCTCAAACGGCACCATCTCAATACTAGAATGATAACTGTTGTTGTAGGAAAATTCTGCTAACGGTAGGTGTCGATCCCAACTGTTTTCGAAATCAATAACACATGCTCGTAGCATGTCTTCAAGTGTTTGTATCGTTCTTTCGCTCTGCCCATCAGTTTGTGGATGATAGGAAGTACTCATGTCTAGACGAGTTCCTAATGCTTGCTGTAATGTCTGCCAGAATCTTGAAATAAATCTGCCATCCCTATCAGAGATAATAGAGATTGGTATTCCATGTCTGGAGACGACTTCCTTCAAATATAGTCGTGCTAACTTCTCCATCTTGTTATCTTCTCTTATTGGCATGAAGTGTGCTGATTTGGTGAGACGATCAACTATTACCCAAATAGTATCAAAACCACTTGCAGTCCTTGGCAATTTAGTGATGAAATCCATGGTAATGTTTTCCCATTTCCATTCCGGGATTTCGGGTTATTGAAGTAGACCTGATGGTTTCTGATGCTCAGATTTGACCTTAGAACACGTCAAACATTCTCCTACGTATTTAGCAACATCGGCTTTCATACCCGGCCACCAAAAATGTTTCTTGAGATCCTTGTACATCTTCCCCGTTCCAGGATGTATTGAGTATCTGGTTTTATGAGCTTCTCTAAGTACCATTTCTCTCATATCTCTAAATTTTTTTACCCAAATCCTTTCAGCCCTATACCGGGTTCCGTCTTCCCGAATATTAAGATGCTTCTCCGATCCTTTGGGTATTTCATCCTTTAAATTTCCCTCTTTTAAAACTCCTTGTTGCGCCTCCTTTATTTGAGTAGTAAGGTTATTGTAAATCATTATATTCATAGATTTTACTCGAATGGGTTCTCTGTCCTTCCTGCTCATGGCGTCGGCTACCACATTTGCCTTCCCCGGGTGGTAACGAATCTCAAAGTAGTAATCATTCAACAATTCAATCCACCTACGCTGCCTCATATTCAGTTATTTCTGATTAAATATGTGTTGAAGACTTTTGTGGTCTGTATATATAATACTTTTGACCCCATATAAGTAGTGCCTCCAAGTCTTTAATGCAAAAACAACCGCGCCTAATTCCAAATCATGCGTCGTATAATTTTGTTAGTGAATCTTCAATTGTCTAGACGCCTAAGCAATCAGCTTCGTTCGTTGCATTAATACACAACCGAGACCTTGCTTTGATGCGTCATAATAAATCACAAAATCATCATTCCCTTCAGGCAATGACAATATAGGTGCCGTAGTTAGCTTTTTCTTCAATAACTGAAACGCTTTCTCTTGTTCATCCTTCCATTCAAATTTCTTCCCTTTATGCGTTAATGCAGTCAAGGGTTTTGCTATTCTGGAAAACTCTTGGATGAACCTTCTATAGTAACCAGCTAGTCCTAAAAACTGGCGTATGTGTTTCGGAGTTTTCGGGGTTTCCCACTTTTTAACAGTTTCTATCTTTGCCGGATCCACCTTAATACCTTCTTTGTTCACTATGTGACCGAGGAATTGAACTTCGTCCAACCAAAATGCACACTTTGAAAACTTAGCATACAATTCTTCCTTCCTCAATACTTCTAACACCTTTCTCAAATGTTCACCGTGTTCTTGTTCATTCTTTGAGTAAATAAGTATGTCATCAATGAAAACAATGACAAAATTGTCAAGGTATGGTCCACACACTCGGTTCATAAGGTCCATGAACACATCTGGTGCATTAGTTAAACCAAACGGCATGACCATAAACTCGTAATGACCGTAACGTGTTCTGAAAGCAGTCTTTAGAATATCATCTTCTTTCAACCGCATTTGATGATACCCGGAACGTAAGTCAATCTTTGAATAAACAGACGAGCCTTGTAGTTGATCAAATAAGTCATCGATTCTCGGTAGTGGGTAGCGGTTCTTGATGGTAAGTTTGTTCAACTCTCGGTAGTCGATACACAACCTGAATGTACCATCTTTCTTCTTGACAAACAAAACAGGAGCTCCCCACGGTGATGTGCTTGGTCGAATGAAACCACGCTCTAAAAGTTCTTGTAATTGGCTTTGCGGTTCTTTCATCTCACTGGGTGTGAGTCTGTAAGGAGCACGAGCTATTGGTGCAGCTCCTGGTACAAGATCTATTTGAAATTCAACGGATCGATGTGGGGGTAATCCTGGTAATTCTTTCGGAAATACATCGGGAAATTCTTTTGCGACGGGAACATCATTGATGCTCTTTTCTTCAGTTTGTACTTTCTCGACGTGTGCTAGAACAGCATAGCAACCTTTTCTTATTAGTTTTTGTGCCTTCAAATTACTAATAAGATGTAGCTTCGTGTTGCCCTTTTCTCCGTACACCATTAAGGGTTTTCCTTTTTCTCGTATAATGCGAATTGCATTTTTGTAACAAACGATCTCTGCTTTCACTTCTTTCAACCAGTCCATACCGATTATCACATCAAAACTCCCTAACTCTACTGGTATCAAGTCAATCTTAAATGTTTCGCTAACCAGTTTAATTTCTCGATTCCGACATATATTATCTGCTGAAATTAATTTACCATTTGCTAATTCGAGTAAAAATTTACTATCCAAAGGCGTCAATTGAAATGTCCCATTCTTATTTATTAAAAATGTTCCATATTAATTGATTTCGTTGCGAGGTTTTGACCTCTATATGAGACGTTTTTTTTTTTCAAAGACTGCATTCATTTTTAAAACAAACCATAACCTTTATTTCATAAATAAAGGTTTAAAAAGCTTTACGTAGATTATCAAATAATGATAATCTAAAATATCCTGTTTACACACGACCATTACATAATGGTTTACAATACAAATATGTTACATCGAAATCAGTTTCTTGAATGCAGTTTTTACACAATATCATACAAACATGGACTCCAAATCTTGTCCTTATTTTAGTATGCAACAGCGGAAGCTCTTAGTATTCACCTGAGAATAAACATGCTTTAAACGTCAACAAAAAATGTTGGTGAGTTATAGGTTTAACCTATATATATCAAATCGTAACAATAGACTACAAGATTTCATATTTCAATACACATCCCATACATAGAGATAAAAATCATTCATATGGTGAACACCTAGTAACCGACATTAACAAGATGCATATATAAGAATATCCCCATCATTCCGGGACACCCTTCGGATATGATATAAATTTTGAAGTACTAAAGCATCCGGTACTTTGGATGGGGTTTGTTAGGCCCAATAGATCTATCTTTAGGATTCGCTTCAATTAGGGTGTCTGTTCCCTAATTCTTAGATTACCAGACTTAATAAAAAGGGGCATATTCAATTTCGATAATTCAACCATAGAATGTAGTTTTACGTACTTGCGTCTATTTTGTAAATCATTTATAAAACCTGCATGTATTCTCATCCCAAAAATATTAGATTTTAAAAGTGGGACTATAACTCACTTTCACAGATTTTTACTTCGTCAGGAAGTAAGACTTGGCCACTGGTTAATTCACGAACCTATAACAATATATACATATATACCAAAGTATGTTCAAAATATATTTACAATACTTTTAATACATTTTGATGTTTTAAGTTTATTAAGTCAGCTGTCCTTGTTAGTAACCTACAACTAGTTGTCCACAGTTAGATGTACAGAAATAAATCGATAAATATTATCTTGAATCAATCCACGACCCAGTGTATACGTATCTCAGTATTGATCACAACTCAAACTATATATATATTTTGGAATCAACCTCAACCCTGTATAGCTAACTCCAACATTCACATATAGAGTGTCTATGGTTGTTCCGCAATATATATATATAGATGGGTTGACATGATAGGTCGAAACATTGTATACGTGTCTATGGTATCTCAAGATTACATAATATACAATGTAAGTTTATTAGGTTATGGTTGGAATAGATTTATTACTAACTTTCACGTAGGTAAAATGAGTAGTTTTTATCAATCTTGTTTTACTCGCCATTTCTTCGTTTCTAATCCGTTTTGAGTTATTCTAGTGGCCACGGTTTAGTATTGAACTTAACTTTATGAATCTAAATAGAAAAATTATAAGTGTATAGTCATAAATACAAGTTACAAGTCATTTTTGAAAGAGGTAGTCATTTCCGTCGAAAGAACGACATCTTGATGACCATTTTGAAAAACATACTTTCACTTTGAGTTTAACCATGATTTTTGGATATAGTTTCAAGTTCATAAGAAAAATCATTTTTCCAGAAGTATAGATTTTAAATCAAAGTTCTTCTTAGCTTTTAATTATCCCAACCAAAACAGCCCCCGATTTTACTACGACGGCGTATATCCAATTTTATGGTGTTTATCGTGTTTTCGGGTTTTAAATCATTAAGTTAGCATATTATATAGATATAGAACATGTGTTTAGTTGATTTTAAAAGTCTAGTTAGAAGGATTAACTTTATTTGCGAACAAGTTTAGAATTAACAAAACTATGTTCTAGTGATTACAAGTTTATCACGTTGAATAAGACAGCTTTTTATGTATGAATTGAATGATGTTATGAACATCATTACTACCTCAAGTTCCTTGGATAAACCTACTGGAATGAGAAAAATGGATCTAGCTTCAAAGGATCCTTGGATGGCTTGAAAGTTCTTGAAGCAGAATCATGACACGAAAACAATTTCAAGTAAGATTTCCACTCGAAATAAGATTGTTATAGTTATAGAAATTGAATTAAAGTTTGAATATGATTATTACTTTGTATTAGAAAGATAATCTACTATAAGTAACAAAGGTTTTTTGATCTTGGATGATTACTTGGAATGGATTTAGAAAACTTGGAAGTAAACTTGCAATCTTGGAAGTATTCTTGATTTTATGAAACTAGAACTTTTGGAATTTATGAAGAACACTTAGAACTTGAAGATAGAACTTGAGAGAGATCAATTAGTGAAGAAAATTGAAGAATGAAAGTGTTTATAGGTGTTTTTGATCGTTGGTGTATGGATTAGATATAAAGGATATGTAATTTTGTTTTCATGTAAATAAGTCATGAATGATTACTCATATTTTTGTAATTTTATGAGATATTTCATGCTAGTTGCCAAATGATGGTTCCCACATGTATTAGGTGACTCACATTGGCTGCTAAGAGCTGATCATTGGAGTGTATATACCAATAGTACATACATCTAAAAGCTGTGTATTGTACGAGTACGAATACGGGTGCATACGAGTAGATTTGTTGATGAAACTGAATGAGGATGTAATTGTAAGCATTTTTGTTAAGTAGAAGTATTTTGATAAGTGTGTTGAAGTCTTTCAAAAGTGTATGAATACATATTAAAACACTACATGTATATACATTTTAACTGAGTCGTTAAGTCATCGTTAGTCGTTACATGTAAATGTTGTTTTGAAACCTTTAGGTTAACGATCTTGTTAAATGTTGTTAACCCAATGTTTATAATATCAAATGAGATTTTAAATTATTATATTATCATGATATTATGATGTACGAATATCTCTTAATATGATCTATATACATTAAATGTCGTTACAACGATAATCGTTACATATATGTCTCGTTTCAAAATCATTAAGTTAGTAGTCTTATTTTTACATATGTAGTTCATTTTTAATACACTTAATGATATATTTACTTATCATTTAACATAATTAACCAAGTGTATCAATATCTTAATATGATTCATATGTACCTAGTAAGACGTTATAACGATAATCGTTATATATATCGTTTTCGAGTTTCTTAATTTAATAGTCTCATTTTTATGTATATAACTCATTGTTAAAATAACTAATGAGATACATACTTATAATAAAATCATGTTAACTATATATATAACCATATATATGTCATCGTATAGTTTTTACAAGTTTTAACGTTCGTGAATCACCGGTCAACTTGGGTGGTCATTTGTCTATATGAAACCTATTCCAGTTAATCAAGTCTTAATAAGTTTGATTGTTTAACATGTTGGAAACACTTAATCATGTAAATATCAATTTCATTTAATATATATAAACATGGAAAAGTTCAGGTCACTACAGTACCTACCCGTTAAATAAATTTCGTCCCGAAATTTTAAGCTGTTGAAAGAGTTGACGAATCTTCTAGAAATAGATGCGGGTATTTCTTCTTCATCTGATCTTCACAATCCCAGGTGAACTCGGGTCCTCTACGAGCATTCCATCAAACCTTAACAATCGGTATCTTGTTTTTGTTTAAGTCTCTTAACCTCACGATCCATTATTTCGATGGGTTCTTCAATGAATTGAAGTTTTTCATTGATTTGGATTTCGTCCAACGGAATAGTGAGATCTTCTTTAGCAAAACATTTCTTCAAATTTGATACGTGGAAAGTGTTATGTACAGCCGCGAGTTGTTGAGGTAGCTCCAGTTGGTAAGCTACTGGTCCGACACGATCTATAATCTTGAATGGTCCAATGTACCTTGGATTTAGTTTCCCCCGTTTACCAAATCGAACAACTCCTTTCCAAGGTGAAACCTTAAGCATGACCATTTCTCCAATTTCTAACTCTATATCTTTTCTTTTACTGTCCGCATAGCTCTTTTGTCGACTCTGGGCGGTTTTCAATCTTTGTTGAATTTGGATGATTTTCTCGGTAGTTTCTTGTATTATCTCTGGACCCGTAATCTGTCTATCCCCCACTTCATTCCAACAAATTGGAGACCTGCACTTTCTACCATAAAGTGCCTCAAACGGCGCCATCTCTATACTAGAATGATAACTATTGTTGTAGGAAAATTCTGCTAACGGTAGGTGTCGATCCCAACTGTTTCCGAAATCAATAACACATGCTCGTAGCATGTCTTCAAGCGTTTGTATCGTCCTTTTGCTCTGCCCATCAGTTTGTGGATGATAGGCAGTACTCATGTCTAGACGAGTTCCTAATGCTTGCTGTAATGTCTGCCAGAATCTTGAAATAAATCTGCCATCCCTATCAGAGATAATAGAGATTGGTATTCCATGTCTGGAGACGACTTCCTTCAAATACAGTCGTTCTAACTTATCCATATTGTCATCTTCTCTTATTGGCAGGAAGTGTGCTGATTTGGTGAGACGATCAACTATTACCCAAATAGTATCAAAACCACTTGCAGTCCTTGGCAATTTAGTGATGAAATCCATGGTAATGTTTTCCCATTTCCATTTCGGGATTTCGGGTTGTTGAAGTAGACCTGATGGTTTCTGATGCTCAGCTTTGACCTTAGAACACGTCAAACATTCTCCTACGTATTTAGCAACATCGGCTTTCATACCCGGCCACCAAAAATGTTTCTTGAGATCCTTGTACATCTTCCCCGTTCCAGGATGTATTGAATATCTGGTTTTATGAGCTTCTCTAAGTACCATTTCTCTCATATCTCCAAATTTTGGTACCCAAATCCTTTCAGCCCTATACCGGGTTCCGTCTTCCCGAATATTAAGATGCTTCTCCGATCCTTTGGGTATTTCATCCTTTAAATTTCCCTCTTTTAAAACTCCTTGTTGCGCCTCCTTTATTTGAGTAGTAAGGTTATTTTGAATCATTATATTCATAGATTTTACTCGAATGGGTTCTCTGTCCTTCCTGCTCAAGGCGTCGGCTACCACATTTGCCTTCCCCGGGTGGTAACGAATCTCAAAGTCGTAATCATTCAACAATTCAATCCACCTACGCTGCCTCATATTCAGTTGTTTCTGATTAAATATGTGTTGAAGACTTTTGTGGTCGGTATATATAATACTTTTGACCCCATATAAGTAGTGCCTCTAAGTCTTTAATGCAAAAACAACCGCGCCTTATTCCAAATCATGCGTCGTATATTTTTGTTCGTGAATCTTCAATTGTCTAGACGCATAAGCAATCACCTTCGTTCGTTGCATTAATACACAACCGAGACCTTGCTTTGATGCGTCACAATAAATCACAAAATCATCATTCCCTTCAGGCAATGACAATATAGGTGCCGTAGTTAGCTTTTTCTTCAATAACTGAAATGCTTTCTCTTGTTCATCCTTCCATTCAAATTTCTTCCCTTTATGCGTTAATGCAGTCAAGGGTTTTGCTAGTCTGGAAAAGTCTTGGATGAACCTTCTCTAGTAACCAGCTAGTCCTAAAAACTGGCGTATTTGTTTCGGAGTTTTCGGAGTTTCCCACTTTTCAACCGTTTCTATCTTTTCCGGATCCACCTTAATACCTTCTTTGTTCACTATGTGACCGAGGAATTGAACTTCTTCTAACCAAAATGCACACTTTGAAAATTTAGCGTACAATTCTTCCTTCCTCAATACTTCTAACACCTTTCTCAAATGTTCACCATGTTCTTGGTCATTCTTTGAGTAAATAAGTATGTCATCAATGAAAACAATGACAAACTTGTCAAGGTATGGTCCACACACTCGGTTCATAAGGTCCATGAACACAGCTGGTGCATTAGTTAAACCAAACGGCATGACCATAAACTCGTAATGACCGTAACGTGTTCTGAAAGCAGTCTTTGGAATATCATCTTCTTTCACCCGCATTTGATGATACCCGGAACGTAAGTCAATCTTTGAATAAACAGACGAGCCTTGTAGTTGATCAAATAAGTCGTCGATTCTTGGTAGTGGGTAGCGGTTCTTGATGGTAAGTTTGTTCAACTCTCGGTAGACGATACACAACCTGAATGTACCATCTGTCTTCTTGACAAACAAAACAGGAGCTCCCCACGATGATGTGCTTGGTCGAATGAAACCACGCTCTAAAAGTTCTTGTAATTGGCTTTGCAGTTCTTTCATCTCGCTGGGTGCGAGTCTGTAAGGAGCACGAGCTATTGGTGCAGCTCCTGGTACAAGATCTATTTGAAATTCAACGGATCGATGTGGGGGTAATCCTGGTAATTCTTTCAGAAATACATCGGGAAATTCTTTTGTGACGGGAACATCATTGATGCTCTTTTCTTCAGTTTGTACTTTTTCGACGTGTGCTAGAACAGCATAGCAACCTTTTCTTATTAGTTTTTGGGCCTTCAAATTACTAATAAGATGTAGCTTCGTGTTGCCCTTTTCTCCGTACACCATTAAGGGTTTTCCTTTTTCTCGTATAATGCGAATTGCATTTTTGTAACAAACGATCTCTGCTTTCACTTCTTTCAACCAGTCCATAACGATTATTACATCAAAACTCCCTAACTCTACTGGTATCAAGTCAATCTTAAATGTTTCGCTAACCAGTTTAATTTCTCGATTCCGACATATATTATCTGCTGAAATTAATTTACCATTTGCTAATTCGAGTAAAAATTTACTATCCAAAGGCGTCAATGGACAACTTAATTTAGCACAAAAATCTCTACTCATATAGCTTCTATCTGCACCCAAATCAAATAAAACGTAAGCAGATTTATTATCAATAAGAAACGTACCCGTAACAAGATCTGGGTCTTCCTGTGCCTCTGCCGCATTAATATTGAAAACTCTTCCGCGGCCTTGTCCATTCGTGTTCTCCTGGTTCGGGCAATTTCTAATAATGTGGCCCGGTTTTCCACATTTATAACAAACTACATTGGCATAACTTGCTCCGACCCTACTTGCTCCACCATTACTCGTTCTAACACCATTTATTCCTTTAGTTCTGTTAACCCCTGGTCCGTAAACCTCACACTTCACCGCGCTATGACCATTTCTTTTACACTTGTTGCAAAATTTGGTGCAGAACCCCGAGTGATACTTTTCACACCTTTGGCATAGCTGCTTTTGATTGTTGTTGTTGTTGCGGTTATTATTATTGTTAAGATGATTGTTGCAGTTACTGTTGTTGTTGTTGTTGGGCCGTTTGTTGTAGTTGCGATTGATGTTGCGATTGTTAGGATAGTTGTTGCGATTATTGTTGTAATTGCTGTTGTTGTTGTATTGGTGATTCTTATCACCGTTTTCCTCCCACTTTCTTTTGACTTGTTTCACATTGGCCTCTTCAGCAGTCTGTTCTTTAATTCTTTCTTCAATCTGGTTCACTAGTTTGTGAGCCATTCTACATGCCTGTTGTATAGAGGTGGGCTCGTGTGAACTTATATCTTCTTGGATTCTTTCCGGTAATCCTTTCACAAACGCGTCGATCTTCTCTTCCTCATCTTCGAACGCTCCCGGACACAATAGGCATAATTCTGTGAATCGTCTTTCGTACGTGGTAATATCAAATCCTTGGGTTCGTAACCCTCTAAGTTCTGTCTTGAGCTTATTGACCTCGGTTCTGGGACGGTACTTCTCGTTCATCAAGTGCTTGAATGCTGACCACGGTAGTGCGTAAGCATCATCTTGTCCGACTTGCTCTAGATAGGTATTCCACCATGTTAACGTAGAACCTGTGAAGGTATGCGTAGCGAACTTCACTTTGTCCTCTTCAGTACACTTACTTATGGCAAACACTGATTTGACCTTCTCGGTCCACCGTTTCAATCCGATCGGTCCTTCGGTTCCATCAAATTCCAAAAGTTTGCAGGCAGTGAATTCTTTGTAAGTGCATCCTACACGATTTCCTATACTGCTAGATCCAAGGTTATTGTTGGTATGTAGCGCGGCCTGTCCTGCGGCTATGTTTGAAGCAAGAAAGGCACGAAATTCCTCTTCACTCATATTCAAGGTGTGTCGAGTAGTCGGTGCCATTTCCTTCAAAATAGTCAAATGAAACGAGTTAATCATATAGTATATCAAGAGTAGTCAATAGTATTTCGTAGCGTAATATGAACTTATTTATAAAAGCTCTTTCTTCATATTAGCGTTTTATACTCTTTAATTCGGGTAGTACCTACCCGTTAAGTTCATACTTAGTAGCTAACATACCATTTCAACTACTACAATTCTACATGAAAAACTAATCACAAAAAAATATATATCATATTCGAACCTTTATACAATAACTTGCAAACTTACAATACCGCTATTTTACATATAGCATGAAATATAGCACATAAAACTTTGATACAAAGTAGTTGCGAAGATAATTCTAGTTAATAAATAAGGTGTTCAGCAAAGGCAACAAAGACACGTAATTCATACGTCCAGAAACAAGTCATGCATTCTGGTTTTACTAATACCACTTCCCATCCTTGGTCTTGTGGAACGTAACCGTTGTGACCGATAGTATGACAACGTGTTGTAACGTCGTCAAAAGGAAGAAGGTTACGTAATGACCAACAGTCTCGTAATAACCTAAAAACCTCATTTCTTACCCCAATTACCGACTCCGTCACTTGTGGGAACGTTTTGTTTAATAGTTGTAGCCCGATGTTCTTTTTCTCACTTTGGTGAGAAGCGAACATTACTAACCCGTAAGCATAACATGCTTCTTTATGTTGCATGTTAGCCGCTTTTTCTAAATCATGAAGTCCTATATTCGGATACATTGAGTCAAAATAATTTCTTAACCCGTTGCGTAAAATAGCATTTGGGTTCCCCGCAATATATGCGTCAAAGTAAACACATCGTAACTTATGGGTTTCCCAATGTGATATCCCCCATCTTTCAAACGAAAGCCTTTTATAAACCAAGGCATTTTTGGAACGTTCTTCGAATGTCTTACAAACTGATTTTGCCATAAATAGTTGTGCCGAGGAATTCTGACCGACTCTAGACAAGATTTCATCAATCATGTCTCCGGGTAAGTTTTCTAAAATATTGGGTTGTCTATCCATTTTGTGTTTTTATACTGTAAAATAGACAAGAGTTAGATTCATAAAAGATACTTATTAATACAAGCAATTTTTACATATATCGTAAAGCATAAGCACACTATATTACATATATTACACCGCACAAATACAACTATCTTATTCCGACTCACTCGTTTCTTCTTTTTCAAACTTGGTTCTTTTTGCTAAGTTTTTAGGGATATATGATGTTCCCCTAATACGAGCCGTCATTTTCCACATTGGTCTAGAAAAACCTGGTGGTTTAGAGGTTCCCGGGTTATTGTTACAACTTAAGAAATACGGGTGTTGACGATACATATAAAGTTCATCGGGGTTGGAATCAGATTTCTCTATTTTTATGCCCTTTCCCTTATTGTTCTCTTTTTCCTTTTTAAATTCAGTTGGGGTAATTTCTATAACATCATCGGAATCCTCGTCGGGATCCGATTCATCGGAGAATTGGTAATCCTCCCAATATTTTGCTTCCTTGGCGGAAACACCGTTGACCATAATTAACCTTGGTCGGTTGGTTGAGGATTTTCTTTTACTTAACCGTTTTATTATTTCCCCCACCGGTTCTATTACTTCTTCCGGTTCCTCCTCCTCCGGTTCCGATTCTTCTTCCAGTTCCTCTTCGGGAACTTGTGAATCAGTCAACGAATTATTCCAAATTACATTTGACTCTTCATTATTATTAGGTGAGTCAATGGGACTTGTATTAGAGGTAGACATCTATCACATAATATCAAACACGTTAAGAGATTAATATATCACATAATATTCACATGTTAAAAATATATAGTTTCCAACAAAATTTGTTAAGCAATCATTTTTCAAGTAAACACGGTCGAAGTCCAGACTCACTAATGCATCCTAACAAACTCGATAAGACACACTAATGCAAAATTCTGGTTCTCTAAGACCAACGCTCGGATACCAACTGAAATGTCCCGTTCTTATTGATTAAAAACGTTCCATATTAATTGATTTCGTTGCGAGGTTTTGACCTCTATATGAGACGTTTTTTCAAAGACTGCATTCATTTTTAAAACAAACCATAACCTTTATTTCATAAATAAAGTTTTAAAAAAACTTTACGTAGATTATCAAATAATGATAATCTAAAATATCCTGTTTACACACGACCATTACATAATGGTTTACAATACAAATATGTTACATCGAAATCAGTTTCTTGAATGCAGTTTTTACACAATATCATACAAACATGGACTCCAAATCTTGTCCTTATTTTAGTATGCAACAACGGAAGCTCTTAGTATTCACCTGAGAATAAACATGCTTTAAACGTCAACAAAAATGTTGGTGAGTTATAGGTTTATCCTATATATATCAAATCGTAACAATAGACCACAAGATTTCATATTTCAATACACATTCCATACATAGAGATAAAAATCATTCATATGGTGAACACCTGGTAACCAACATTAACAAGATGCATATATAAGAATATCCTCATCATTCCGGGACACCCTTCGAATATGATATAAATTTCGAAGTACTAAAGCATCCGGTACTTTGGATGAGGTTTGTTAGGCCCAATAGATCTATCTTTAGGATTCGCGTCAATTAGGGTGTCTATTCCCTAATTCTTAGATTACCAGACTTAATAAAAAGGGGCATATTCGATTTCGATAATTCAACCATAGAATGTAGTTTCACGTACTTGTGTCTATTTTGTAAATCATTTATAAAACCTGCATGTATTCTCATCCCAAAAATACTAGATTTTAAAAGTGGGACTATAACTCACTTTCACAGATTTTTACTTCGTCGGGAAGTAAGACTTGGCCACTGGTTGATTCACGAACCTATAACAATATATACATATATATCAAAGTATGTTCAAAATATATTTACAATACTTTTAATACATTTTGATGTTTTAAGTTTATTAAGTCAGCGGTCCTCGTTAGTAACCTACAACTAGTTGTCCACAGTTAGATGTACAGAAATAAATAGATAAATATTATCTTGAATCAATCCACGACCCAGTGTATACGTATCTCAGTATTGCTCACAACTCAAACTATATATATATTTTGGAATCAACCTCAACCCTGTATAGCTAACTCCAACATTCACATATAGAGTGTCTATGGTTGTTCCGCAATATATATATCGATGGGTCGACATGATATGTTGAAACATTGTATACATGTCTATGGTATCTCAAGATTACATAATATACAATATAAGTTGATTAGGTTATGGTTGGAATAGATTTATTACTAACTTTCACGTAGGTAAAATGAGTAGTTTTTATCAATCTTGTTTTACTCGCCATTTCTTCGTTTCTAATCCGTTTTGAGTGATTCCAGTGGCCACAGTTTCGTATTGAACTTAAATTTATGAATATAAATAGAAAAAGTATAAGTTTATAGTCAAAAATACAAGTTACAAGTCATTTTTGAAAGAGGTAGTCATTTTCGTCGAAAGAACGACATCTTGATGACCATTTAGAAAAACATACTTTCACTTTGAGTTTAACCATGATTTTTGGATATAGTTTCATGTTCATAAGAAAAATCATTTTTCCAGAAGTATAGCTTTTAAATCAAAATTCTTCTTAGCTTTTAATTATCCCAACCAAAACAGCCCCCGGTTTTACTACGACCGCGTATATCTAGATTTATGGTGTTTATCGTGTTTTCGGGTTTTAAATCATTAAGTTAGCATATCATATAGATATAGAACATGTGTTTAGTTGATTTTAAAAGTCTAGTTAGAATGATTAACTTTATTTGCGAACAAGTTTAGAATTAACTAAACTATGTTCTAGTGATTACAAGTTTAAAACGTTGAATAAGACGGCTTTTTATGTATGAATCGAATGATGTTATGAATATCATTACGACCTCAAGTTCCTTGGATAAACCTACTGGAAATGAGAAAAATGGATCTAGCTTCAAAGAATCCTTGGATGGCTTGAAAGTTCTTGAAGCAGAATCATGACACGAAAACAATTTCAAGTAAGATTTCCACTCGAAATAAGATTGTTATAGTTATAGAAATTGAATTAAAGTTTGAATATGATTATTACCTTGTATTAGAAAGATAACTTACTGTAAGTAACAAAGGTTTCTTGATCTTGGATGATTACTTGGAATGGATTTAGAAAACTTGGTAGTATACTTACAATCTTGGAAGTATTCTTGATTTTATGAAACTAGAACTTTTGGAATTTATGAAGAACACTTAGAACTTGAAGATAGAACTTGAGAGAGATCAATTAGATGAATAAAATTGAAGAATGAAAGTGTTTGTAGGTGTTTTTGGTCGTTGGTGTATGGATTAGATATAAAGGATATGTAATTTTGTTTTCATGTAAATAAGTCATGAATGATTACTCATATTTTTGTAATTTTATGAGATATTTCATGCTAGTTGCCAAATGATGGTTCCCACATGTGTTAGGTGACTCACATGGGCTGCTAATAGCTTATCATTGGAGTGTATATACCAATAGTACATACATCTAAAAGCTGTATATTGTACGAGTACGAATACAGGTGCATACGAGTAGATTTGTTGATGAAACTGAACGAGGATGTAATTGTAAGCGTTTTTGTTAAGTAGAAGTATTTTGATAAGTGTCTTGAAGTCTTTAAAAAGTGTATGAATACATATTAAAACACTACATGTATATATATTTTAACTGAGTCATTAAGTCATCGTTAGTCGTTACATGTAAATGTTGTTTTGAAACCTTTAGGTTAACGATCTTGTTAAATGTTGTTAACCCATTGTTTATTATATCAAATGAGATGTTAAATTGTTATATTATCATGATATTATGATATATAATATATCTTAGTATGATATATATACAGTTAAATGTCGTTACAACGATAATCGTTACATATATGTCTCGTTTCGAAATCATTAAGTTAGTAGTCTTATTTTTACATATGTAGTTCATTGTTAATACACTTAATGATACATTTACTTATCATTTAACATAATTAACCAAGTGTATCAATATCTTAATATGATTCATATGTACTTAGTAAGACGTTATAACGATAATCGTTATATATATCGTTTTCGAGTTTCTTAATTTAATAGTCTCATTTTTATGTATATAACTCATTGTTAAAATACCTAATGAGATACATACTTATAATAAAATCATGTTAACTATATATATAACCATATATATGTCATCGTATAGTTTTTACAAGTTTTAACGTTCATGAATCACCGGTCAACTTGGGTGGTCATTTGTCTATATGAAACCTATTCCAATTAATCAAGTCTTAATAAGTTTGATTGCTTAACATGTTGGAAACACTTAATCATGTAAATATCAATTTCCTTTAATATATATAAACATGGAAAAGTTCGGGTCACTACACCGGCCATTCCTAGAAAACTCTTAAACTCAGTAGGAGTCCTCGAAGATTTCCAAATCATTATCTCTTCTATCTTTCACGGATCCACTTTAATAACCTCGGCACAGATAACATGACCCATAATTGGTCATCTCGCAACCAAAACTTGCAGTTAGAAAATTTAGCAAACAATTGTTCACGTTTCAATAGGTTCAGAACTTGTCTCGGATGTTCAACATGCTAGGCCTCAGTCTTGCAATACACAAGTATGTCGTCAATAAACATAATTACGGACCTATATAAAAATGGATGGCACAATCTTTTCATCAAATCCATGAAGACTGCTGCTGCATTTGTCAACCCAAATGGCATGACCAGAAACTCATAATGACCATACATCGTTATGATCGGTGTCTTAGGTATATCCGATTCCACAACACGACCTGATGTTACCCTGAACACAAGTCAATCTTAGAAAAATAGGAAACTCCTTGTAACTGATCAAATAGATCATCGATTCTAGGTAGTGGATATATATTCTTGACGGTCCTCTTGTTCAACTTACAGTAATCAATACATATTCAGAGTATTTCATCTTTCTTCTTAACAAACAACACTGTAGCACCTCAAGAAGAAGAACTAGGAAGGATACATCCGCGATCTAGCAATTCCTGAATCTGATACATCAACTCATGGATCTCAGATGGAGCCATACGGTACGGAGCTTTCGAAATCGAAGTAGTTCCCGGAACTAATTCAATTATATACTCAAATTCCCTCACTTGTGGCAGACCTGGTAACTCATCTGAAAACACCTCTTGGAATTAAGAAACCACTGGAATATTGAAGACCGTTTTCTAATCTTTCTTGGCATCAATCACATATGCAAGAAACGATTCACAACCCTTAGCCAAAGACTTTTTAGCCTTCATCATGGAGATTAAAGCACAACTAAACCCACCTCATTCCGGTCAGGCCACCGCACGGGTTCCAAAAGGTAATAATCATCCTATCACACTTAATGCGGGGCCTATATAGGCTAGCTAGTCCATACCTAGTACTACATCAAAGCTAGGAATAGGCAATGCTAAATAGGACGTAGTAAAAGGTCTACAATGAATTTCTATGCTAACCCCACACACATACGTTGTAAGTAAAATCGTCTTTCCATCAACTACATGTACTCTTAAAGGCTCAGACATCACAGTAGCAGGTAACTTAAGTTTAGCACATAATCCTAAATACATGAATGTCCTATTCGCTCCATAAATAAACAATAATCTAGCAGGTATTGAATCAATTAAGAACATATCGGTAATCATATCGTCAGATGCTGTAGCTATCTCAACCGAAATCTGAAATGCTCTTGCCTCTACTGTTGGAGGGTTCTTCCTCTTTTGCCCACTCAAGACAGTAGACCCTCTGGTTGATGCCGAACGCGCCCCTGATCCTACCTCGAAACTACCACTCTTAGACGGACAACTTGTTTCATGATGCCTGGCTGATGACAACTCCAGCACACACTACTCAGAAAGGAACATGCTTTGGGCTCGTGCCCAACAAAATGACACCTTAAACACCGCCTCATAGCATCTGTACATTGACCACTGTGTGAAGAATTACATATCCTACACCAGTCTGACCTACCTGACCTACCTGTACCAGACCAAGATCCACTCTAACTGCCTTTACCATTTTATCTGAATCCAAGCAACTTCTTTGATTTGCCACTTTGGTGACTAGTGGACTGACTACCGTGAGTCACCACATTCCCTACCACTACACCACTTATCACATTCACATCACTTTCTACCATTTTGGCAAGAACAAATGCATGTGATAGACTTCTTTAGAACTTCTTGATCATTGTATATGAATTAGATGAGCTTCTAAGTTCTTGATAGATCTTCGTATATAAGTGTTAGCACTCCTGCTTAGTGATCTTGAGCCTTTATAGTGGTCTTGTAGGGCAGATCTTTATATATCATTAGTAAAAACATGACCGTTTACATGATATCAACCACACATAACAACAACCACGCTATCCATCGATCAATAAGATTATGACAAATATGAAATACCATAGTAGGCACTAACACGATAATTGAACATTAGTTCAATCAGGACGTCACACTTCACGTTAATTAAACAATATTTCAATCACGACATCTATGGTTAACCATAATCACCGCATATCCATCGACGAACGAGATATAAGGCACCGAACACACAGTTACTTCCTCATGTGGACAAATATTCTCCGATTTGTCCACACATCGCACATATAATTTATGCACACGTACATATACAATTCTTACACTTACCTTATCTCCTTTAGCGATAAAATTCCAGAATCACTAGTGAAGTAGTGATTCAGCTTCACAAAACACACTTTGAAACAATAATCATCATACATCCAAGTACTATATCCCGATTCATCAAAACTAGACTCAAACCCTAGTTTGACACATTTCAAAGTCAACAGTTAGATTTTGACTAACAACAAGTTCACTTGAATACCATGATTCTCAAACACCTACATGCATATGAGAATGACACCAATAACATAATTACAAGACCAAAAATCAAACATCCAACCTAAAACCCACATTCAAGGGTTACTCACCTAATTACTAGACCCAATAAAACTAAATCTATGAGGTATAAAGGTTTATTATCATCATCAACCCAAACCCTAACATAATGACAAGATTACATACTTCAAATTTGGATTTAGTGTCAACCTCAAGAACAAAATAGAGTCTAGTAGCTAGAGTCACAAAGATACACACCAAAATGGGTTGATATCACTACCTTCTTCTTCAATTTGAGTTTTCTCTCTCTACGGTTTCTCTCATTGATATGTGACATCGTACATTAAATTTACTAGCTAAAAACTTAACAATTATCACATAATTACAGGTAACTATAACCTGTTCACGCACTAATCTATAAGTAATTTGACCAGTTCGTTCCACAGAGAGCAGTTTAATCAAGATCTTAAAACTATCAATTATCCTAGAGATTTAATTGAGAGATCTGGTTTGTATTCCAATTCACGCAATGAACGTGAAGCAAATGAAATGAATTAACAACTAAGATAAAACAGTGTCCACTTGAATAATTCACTATTGATATGGATTGTTCTTGCAATTATTACCGATTATTATGTCTTTAATATAGTTGTATGACTTCTCACAAAGTTCTAATCGATCAAAGTAAGTAAACTCACATAAACACACTTCAAAAGATTAAACTATATTTTGATAGAAACCAATGAGACTTGATTTGGATTAAACTCACGTAAAATCCTAATTATAACAATCACTTGCAATAGTTACACTATTATGCAGTTCACAAGCCTTTCAATTACCAATTAAATCAATGGCACAATCACTTGAAATCACTTCTCTAATTGTCTAGATCACCTAATTGTTGAAGCATAAATTGTATCTCAATTTAATTCACATTAAATGATTAACAACCTATGTAATTGAATTAAGAACATAGAACATGCATAAGAGTGGATCTTTAATAAAACACAATCAATTTCATTCACAAAACATTAAATCCAAATGATAGAACAATCCAATATTCCGAGTTTCACATTCAAGCAAACACTAAACTATTTAGCCTAGCATATTTAAAGTAGCAAGAAGCAAATAGACAATAAAAACAAAGAGTATTCATGATTGTAATGATAAACTGATGATAAAAACAAGTACCGAAAGTTATGAATAATCGAATAAATACAAAATATGGACTATTCTTCAATGCTAGGGTTGAGGTCTTCAAAATACTCCTTTTTCGTGACTGGAAAACTGCACACACTTTTTAGGGTAAAAACCTCGACTATTTATAGTTGCTCAAAAACTCACCAGTTCGGGCCCGCGTCGCGACCGAAATAGACCAATCGCGACCGGGATGGTAGAAGGTCATCGCAACCGGGATGAGGGAGATCGCGATCGCGATCCAGTTATTTTCGAATTATTCAAGTTCTGTCAATGTATTACGACCGGGATTTAACCAGTTGCGGCCGTGATCAGCTCCAGACTCAGTAAAACTTCAATTTCTCGCGTCTAAACATACTTTGAGCTTAAATATAACCAATACTCAGCAGAAAACAACCAAAACATTAAACCAAAGACCTCTGGAGCAAGAATTATCATTTTATCTCCATTAATCACAAAAGTCTTCATATTTTCGCAAATAAATAACAATAAAGGACCAATATCGCGATGTAATATATGTATAATTTGACCGATATCACTCATTAATTAGGTGAGAGCTCTCTGGAACTTTTTGGAAAAATAATGAAGTTCCAGACCCCCTTTTGGCCTTAAAACATGTTCATATCATATTTATGCATAAGCCCCTCAAGTTACTACAAAGCTGACAAAATTTGCCCCACGTACTAGTAACACTGATTGACTGACCAATGGCTGTTACATGGTTCTAAAAATAACTTTAATTTCTCTCACGTATACCCACATAACTGTAAGCCTAATCGAAGGACGGTTCAATGGAATTGTGGTCGACGAGCACGTGTTATGACTTAATTATTGGACTGACACACTTCCGGCCGTTAAAGAAGAAGATTTGTTTACTTCGTTAATCGACAAGAACAGCGACGCCGAAGTTGATTCCCTTGACAATGACAATGAAGTTCAGAGCAAGAATAATTCACCGTTCACTAAATTAAATGATTCAGAGAAAGTTTTACATATCAAGTATAATCATTTTTACACGTATATTAGTTAATTCATTATTATCAATTTTATTTATAATGAATGCAATTAATAATTTCAGGAGGGGGATATCAAATTTTATGCCAGAAAATTGAAGTAGTTTGAAAGCTTGACTGATGCGGTTTCTGTTTCATCTATTCAAGAGATTGTTAAGGAAGAATACGCTTACAACAGAAAACGAAAGAACATGATTAGCCATTCTATATTATCAGACATGTTTCATACATCGACTATGAAACGATCACAACCCGTTTTCGAAAAACGATAATTTTCTTTAGGTTGGTTGACCACCATTTCCAGTACTAAGGCGCGTCGTGTGATGCTCCGTACAAAACCATCGTGTACGGACAATCAACAACAGGATCATTACAAGGTTAAGTACTATATGCGTTTTCAAAACAGAGTTTGCATTCATTAATAAAAGGTGACGTCATAACTAACATCAAATGTTTTACAATCCAAAAGCATGCTTCGCTAAGTAGAAGCAATAAATAAGTGTACGTGACCACAATGGTCGTTACAAGTCATAGTTCAAAAGTACAAATGTTTGAATGCAAAATAAAGTAGTTCATGCGATGACAACTCTAAGCAGCGGGTGTCTACAGCACGACTAGTACACAGCGGAAGCTAACCTCAAGCACCTGAGAAAAACATGCTTAAAAACGTCAACACAAAGGTTGGTGTGCTATAGTTTAAGTATAACAGTATGTAAGGTAGGCCACGAGATTTCAGTGCTACAACGAGCGTTTCAAAATAGTATGATAAAGTATATGTTAACTGTGGGCACATGGTAACTAACTTAACGTTTATACCCCCTGAAAGTATACTTCGCAAGTGCGTATGTCTACAAAGTATTAAACACTCGTTAAATGCTAGCGCGACTAGCCCGAGTGGGGATGTCAAGCCCTATGGATCCATATCTAAGATTCGCGTTCACGGTTCAAAAACCAATGATTAAACGTTACCGAGCTAAAGGGAATGTTTATGCCGTTGTATAACCCACACATATATAAGTTTAAGTACTCGTGCCTAGTATGTAAAACATAAAATCCGCATGTATTCTCAGTTCCCAAAATAAGTTAAAGTAAAAAGGGAATGCTATAACTCACAATGATATGTAGCGGTAAAGTAGTAGTCGGGAAAGGTGTGCAAGTAAACGGTCCGAAGGTCCTCAACCTAAGGCAAATAGTACTAAGTCAGTAAATCGTCTTAATAGGTTTAAAAGTATGTAAATAAGGTCTTAAGGGTCATCATCATTCATCATTAAACAAAAGGCATAAAGTAGGTTTCGTTTATGAAAGTAGTTTAAAACAAAGTCTGATTTCAGTCAGTTACCACGGCCTCTAACCTTACTGAATTAAGGTGAGACCAGTGGCCATCGCTCCGTCTATGAGTCATTTAAGTGTGGTAAAAATTTCAGAAGCTAACTCGTCTTGGTTTGACCGTGGCGACGGTCTAAGTGCGAGTAGGTCAGAAATTTCTGCACAACGTTAAAGGACATAGTGACGATCGGAGGGCCATAAATCCTAAACCGTAACTCGGATTAAGACGAGTACTATATGAAAAGTTATCTACTCGAAAAGTTCTATCTAAAAATCAAGGTTAGAACAGCCCAGGTCTACTAGTCTGTTACAGAAACATCAGATCAGTAGCTTTTGGACAGAAACAGTAAGTTTAAAAGGGTTCCGGTGGTCTTGGTGCTTGATGTTCATCATGGTTCTCATCCTTGATGCATATAGCTTCAAGTGTACAACTCATTGATGTATCTACATCATCTTAACCAAGTCTTGACCATCATAACCCTAGTGCAAGTCTAAGACATGAAGCACAACTCACTTAAGAGTTGTATGAAGTTTGATGAACCAAAGTTACATCAAAGTCTTAGATCTAACATATACATGAACTTTAAAAGAAATATTGGACTATAAACTTGAAAGTTAACTAACTAATCAAGATCTTAAAATGTAGAACATAGTTCTTAGTTAGATCTTGAAGATCCAAGACTCAAAAGTCTAGATCAAGCATAAGTATACAAAGTTATAATTAAAAAGTTTCCTTTATATGTTCTTGAACTTTAAAGTTAACTTTAAGTCCAAGATTAATGGGATCAAGACTAACTTGTAGTACTTGACCATTTAATCTAATTACATGAAATTAAAGTGCATGACATGAAGTAGTAAACTAAATAAACAAGAAAAAGATTCATGGTTGTTCATACTTTTAAAGATTCAACCAAAGTTGATCTTTAAGTAAAGTAAACTTTAAGTTTACTTCCATGACTTACAAGTATGATTTTATACAACCATGAACTTAAATCTTTTGATGCATCATATGTAGAACATAAACTAGTAAGCTTAGTTCTTGTTTGTTATTGTAAATACAAGATAAAAATGAAGAATAAACTAGGTAGTTTGATTCTTGTAAACTAAGTAAGTAAGAAACATACAACAAAGACAAGTGAGTAACTAATTAATAAACAAGAAACCAAACAACAAGAACAAGTAACAAGAGATGATGATGATGATATAAGTAGCATATGCTACTGTTTTGATAAGCAAGAAAGGAAGAAGAAAATGTTCCAAGTTGCTTACAAGTATAAGAGAAAAAGAGAGGAAAGTTGAGAGAAAATCAAGTGTGTGTTTGAATGAGAGAATACAAGAATGAAGTAGTGAGAAAATGAAAACCAAAACACTCCATATGGAGCCTTGGGCTTCGGCATTTTCAGCAGAAAAAAAGGGAGGAGATGTTTGTTCTTTGGTTACTAGCTTGTAAAGTTCATTAAAGTTGGTTAATGGAGGTAGTCTCATGGGGATTATGGACAAACTAGATTCCAAGTCAAGTTAACCAACTAGTTTCCATTTAACTTGATAGTTACAAGTTCTTGGTGGGCTAACTAAGTCCATTAAGAAGTAGGGTGGGCTTATAAGCCCAAGGTCATAAGTCCATAACACTAATAAAGCCCAAGTTTACTTAATTAACAAATAAACCCAATTAAAGCCCAAGTAACTAACTAATCACCATAGTTAATTAAAATGATTAATAAAATTAATAATGAATGTAAATAATATCTAGAAATATTATTCGTGAAGTTTCGTGTGTCACAAAGACGTTTCGGGCACTTAAAAGTCAAGTACGGGCAATCATGGCAACATGTAAATGTAATCACATACATTCGTTTAATCACACGTATCAATAATAACAATTATTAATAAATAAACGTTGGAAATTCCAGGGTCGTTACATTACCCACCTGTTAAAGAAAATTTCGTCCCGAGTAAAGGTGAGGATACTTCCGCATCATTTGGTCCTCTCGCTCCCAAGTAAACTCGGGTCCTTGTTTGGCATTCCATCACACTCGGACGATCAGAATCTTGTTGCATTTCAAAGTTTTAATCTCACGATCCATAATTTCAACAGGTTCTTCCACAAAGTGGAGTTTGTCATCAATCGTAAGTTCTTCCAGTGGTATGATAAGTTCTGGTGCAGCAAGACACTTCTTCAAGTTTGACACGTGAAAGGTAGGATGAACTGAGCTCAATTGTGCTGGTAGATCCAAACGGTATGCAACGGGTCCAACACGTTCCAAGATTTCAAAAGGATCAATGTATCGTGGGTTCAACTTTCCACGTTTTCCAAAACGGATCACACCTTTCCAAGGTGCAACCTTCAACATTACACGATCACCAATGTTGAATTCAAAGTCTTTACGTTTAAGATCGGCATAACTCTTTTGACGATCGCCGGCAGTCTTAAGTCTCGCTTGTATCTGAGCAATCTTCTCCGTTGTTTCGTGGACTACCTCGGGTCCGGTGATTTGCTTTTCGTCTACTTCGGCCCAGCAAATAGGAGATCGGCACTTACGCCATACAATGCTTCAAAAGGTGCAGCATCAATGCTAGAGTGATAACTATTGTTGTACGAGAATTCGGCGAGTGGCAAATGCCTTTCCCAAGCCTTTCCAAAATCGATGACACATGCACGCAACATGTCTTCCAAGGTCTGAATCGTTCGTTCACTTTGCCCGTCAGTCTGAGGATGATAAGCAGTACTCATGTCAAGACGAGTTCCCATGGCTTCTTGCAAAGAACGCCAAAATCTAGAGGCAAAACGGGGATCGCGATCGGAGATGATCGATAAAGGTACACCATGACGAGATACAACCTCCTTGATGTAAAGTTGAGCAAGTCTTTCCATTGTATCAGTTTCCTTCATCGCTAGGAAGTGTGCAGATTTGGTGAGGCAGTCAATAATAACCCAAATGGTATCGTATCCGCCCACCGTCTTCGGCACCTTAGTAATGAAATCCATTGTGATCCTTTCCCACTTCCATTGTGGGATTTCCGGCTGTTGAAGTAACCCAGAAGGTCTCTGATGTTCGGCCTTAACTTTCGAACAAGTCAAACACTTCCCAACATAAGTTGCAACGTCCTTCTTAAGATTCGGCCACCAATACTGTTCTTTAAGGTCGTGGTACATTTTGCCTGCTCCAGGGTGAATCGAATATCTCCATTTGTGTGCTTCATCAAGTATCAGGTTTCATAGATCTCCATAATAAGGTACCCAAATTCTTCCGGCATAACATCAAAGCCCAGACTCCCTAACCTCGAATTGAGAGACAAGTATGTTCAAATGTTCATGAGATATGTTCTCCTCCTTGAGAGCCTCATCTTGGGCTACTCTGATCTGGCTGTTGAGGTTCGAATGGATGGTGATGTTCAGAGCCCTAACACGAAGAGGTGCCATCCTCTCCTTTCGGCTTAAAGCATCAGCTATAACATTGGCCTTGCCAGTGTGATAACGGAGTTCACAATCATAGTCGTTGAGCATCTCGATCCATCGACGCTGTCTCATATTCAGTTTCTTCTGATCAAAGATGTGCTGGAGACTCTTGTGATCGGTGAAGATAGTGCTCTTAGTTCCATACAAATAGTGTCTCCACAATTTGAGCGCAAAGACAACGGCTCCAAGTTCAAGGTCATGTGTAGTGTAGTTCCGCTTGTGAATCTTCAATTGGCGGGAGGCATAGGCAAAAACTTTTGATCGTTGCATCAGTACACAAACAAAACCACTCTTCGATGCATCACAATAAACAACAAAGTCGTCACTGCCTTCAGGAAGTGATAGGATAGGTGCGGTGGTTAACTTCTTCTTCAAAGTTTGAAATGCTGATTCGTGTGCGGGTTCCCAAATGAACTTCTTGCCCTTGTGAGTCAGCGCGGTCAAAGGACGCGCAATCAGAGAAAATCCTTCGATGAATCTTTGATAGTAACCTGCGAGACCTAGGAATTGGCGAATATGCGTCGGAGTAGTGGGGGTCTCCCACTTGCTGATAGCTTCAATCTTGGCGGGGTCAACTTTGATACCCTGGTCGCTCACAACATGACCCAGAAATTGAACTTCCTTCAACCAAAATTCACACTTGGAGAATTTGGCGTAAAGTTTCTCTTGCCTTAAGAGTTCAAGCACTAATCGGAGGTGTTGCTCATGTTCTTCTTTGCTCTTAGAGTAGATGAGGATATCATCTATGAAGACGATAACAAACTTATCCAAGTAAGGCTTGCAGACACGATTCATGAGATCCATGAACATGGCAGGTGTATTTGTCAAACCGAATGGCATCACGAGGAACTCATAATGACCATAACGGGTTCTGAATGCAGTCTTCATCACGTCACTTTCCTTCACCCTCAACTGGTGATAGCCGGATCGCAAATCGATCTTTCAATAAACGCTCGATCCTTGTAGTTGATCAAAAAGATCGTCAATTCGTGGAAGAGGATACCGATTCTTGATTGTCAATTTGTTGAGTTCACGGTAGTCGATACACATACGGAAGGATCCATCCTTCTTCTTCACAAACAACACAGGTGCGCCCCAAGGCGAGAAGCTTGGTTGAATAAATCCTCGGTCAAACAGCTCTTGTAGTTGACTCTGTAATTCTTGCATCTCAGAAGGTGCGAGTCTATAAGGTGCGCGAGCTACAGGTGCTGCTCCTGGCACTAAATCAATCTGAAAATCTACGGCTCTCTGCGGCGGCAATCCAGGCAATTCCTCTGGGAAGACATCGGAAAATTCGTTCACAATTTGAACGTCATTCACGCTCTTCATCTCAGTTTCTACCGCTTTCACATGTGCTAGGACAGCAAAACGTCCCTTCTTCATAATCTTTTGTGCTTTCACGCAACTAATGAGGTTCAACTTCGAGGTACATCTCTCTCCATAGATAACTAGTGGTTTGCCATCTCCTTGTGGTATGCGAAGTGCTTTATCTCCACAGATAATATCGGCCTTTATCTTGCTCAACCAATCCATACCGACGATCACGTCAAAACTTCCCAGTTTGATAGGTATCAAGTCAATTTCGAATTCTGCACCAGCTATGTTGATAACAGCTCCTCGACTAATGTGGTCAACTTTTTCAAGGTTACCGTTGGCGACCTCGACAAGCATACTTTCTTTTAACGGGACTAATGACCAATTAATCTTATCGCAAAAATGTCTACATACATAACTTCTATCCGCACCAGTATGAAACAAGACAGAAGCTAAAAGATTGTTGATTGTGAATATACCTGTCACCAAGTCGGGGTTATCGCGTGCATCCCTTGCATTAACATTAAAAGCTCTACCACTCGGTGGCCCGCCATCTTTTCGCTTGTTGGGGCATGCATTTCTGAAATGGCCCGTCTGTCTACATTCGTAGCACTTCTTTGGCCCATTGGTGTTTGGCTTCCCATTCAAAGTAGTGACCTTGCAGTCCTTCCCGATGTGCCCAGCCCGTTGGCACCTCTCGCAAACAACATTGCAATACCCAGTGTGGTGTTTGTAGCACCGTTTGCATTGTGGTAAGGTTCCTTTGTAGTTCAGGTTGGTGTTGGTGTTGTTGTTGGGATTAGGGTTTCCACCATTGTTGTGCCTCTTGGCGGGGGTTTGATCGTAGTTTCTCCCCCTATTGTTGTTGTTGTTGTTGTTGTTGTGGTTGTTGTGGTTGTTGTCCCATTTCCTCTTTTCGCTACTACCAGCCTCAAACTTAGCCTTCTCCGGCTCATCAATAAGAATCTGATTCATGAGAGTATGCGCCATGCGCATTGCTTCGGGAACATTCGGTGGTTTGGATGAGGTGACATTTCCTTTGATGGACTTAGGGAGTCCTGAGAAGTATTTCTCCATGCGCTTGAATTCGGGGGTGACCATGGTCAGACACATCAGTGCTAACTCCAAAAACCTACGATTGTAACTGTTAAGGTCGTTCCCTACGGCCTTCAACTGCATGAATTCAATTTCCATCTTCTGAATTTCGGTTCTCGGAAAATACTCATCAATCATAGCCGCCTTGAATTCCTCCCATGGCGTAGCATACGCCTCATCGATACCTTTCGCTTGAGCTAACGTGTTCTACCACGTTAGCGCGCCGTCAGATAGCGTGCAAGATGCAAACTTGGTCTTATTATCCTCCGAACAGTTGCTAACTCGGAATACTGATTCAAGTTTCTCGAACCATCTGGTGAGACCAACTGGTCCCTCGGTGCCGCTGAAGTTATGCGGTTTGCAGCTCTGGAATTCCTTGTATGTACACCCATTTCGAACGGGTGGAATAACCGGTGGTGGTGGCGGTGGATCTTCGAGATTTCTTTCTGCTAAGGCTGCGGCGACCCGTTCGTTGATCATGTCCTCAATCTGGGCGGCGGTAGGTGTGGATCTTCCGTTAGCCATGGTATTCTAAACAAAATTTTTGACTCAAGTCAAAATCCAGTATGCAAGTAGTAATAATACTGTATATAGTGACCAACATGGAATCAAAACATTACATGTTATTAAATAATGCATCTAAGTACAAATACCACAGAATCATCGTACAACAATGTAAATAGAACATCGTGCAAGAATTAAATAACGCAAAGTTCCATTCATTAATAATAATAAGTTTCATACATCTGAATAAGTTCGTACAATACATATGAAATACATGAAACTATATCTAGATTACATCATGAAATCTAAATACAAAGTCCTACGGTGAAGGCGGGTGAACTGCTCCTCGAGCTAACTGCTCCTCGAGCTCAGTGACTCGAGCTTGGAGAGTCTCAATCTCCCTCATCAGTTCCTCGTTAGAGGGAGCTGGTGGGGCAGGCGGTGCAGGTGGGGCGGGTGGTGCGGGTGGTGCCGGTGGTGCTGATGTAGATGGTCCGGCTCTGGATGTAGACGGTACGTCCCTAGATGTAAGTGGTCCGTATCTAAATCTAGGTGGTACGGTTCCAGGAATACTCAATACGTAATGGGGAACCTTACGTATCTGTGGGTCGGCAGGGTATGGCACAACTCGTTTACGAGCAGTAACCCTACGACGATGGCCAAATGCGTCAGTAAAAGCACGACCTCCATTCACCCCTGGAATGACGGTGCCGTTGAAATGGTACCGCTTCTTCGGCGGGGTGGAGGGTGCCTGAATAGGTCTTCAGCAGGATCATCGTCATCGCTGGAGTCGTCTGATGATGAAGAATCGGCGGATGATGAGTCATCCGAATCGTGTGGTGGTGACACTGGTGGCTGAGCTGGTAATCCGAAGCGTCCGAAGGCGGCCAACATCTGTCTGTGTCTGCCTGGCGGAATCACGACTAAACGTCCGTCGGGAGTGTGTTGGCAAGGCGTGCGCATGTGGTTACGAAACGGCCCTTCCCCGAACTCCGCGGGGATCTCAATACCACCAATGCAGGGCTGTGACCTCGAGGGTCCGGGAACAGACACTGGGGCAGGTGCACTAGTACCAGCTCCGGAAGTAGAAGCGCTGGGATCACTAGTGGATGTCGGGGCCGGTGTATCGGCAGTAGCAGCAGCAGGTGTATCGGCAGTAGGTAGGGCGACGGGGTCTGAGTCTGAACAAGGAAAAATAAATTTTCCATGTCAGTATGTCATAAAGCAAGCAATTAATAGGCCAACAGTTTAAATCATGTATAACAGTAACTAGCATGGCAATAACAGCAATTCGTATGAAAGTAGCATGCAATCAAAAGCAAGTAGCATCATGCAGTAGTGATATCATGTAGTAGCATACGGCATATAGCAGAAAAAGTAAGCATTAGCATGTAGTAAGCTCAGCGGAAACAAGTAAACTAGCAAGTTGTAGATTAGTCCTATTAGTGAATCCTACTCGGGTCGGTCTTAGACTCACTAATGCAACCTAATTCCCTACAACCAATGCTCTGATACCAAATGTGATGCCCCGTACAAAACCATCGTGTACGGACCATCAACAACAGGATCATTACAAGGTTAAGTACTATATGCGTTTTCAAAACAGAGTTTGCATTCATTAATAAAAGGTGACGTCATAACTAACATCAAATGTTTTACAATCCAAAAGCATGCTTTGCTAAGTAGAAGCAATAAATAAGTGTACGTGACAACAATGGTCGTTACAAGTCATAGTTCAAAAGTACGAATGTTTGAATGCAAAATAAAGTAGTTCATGCGATGACAACTCTAAGCAGCGGGTGTCTACAGCACGACTAGTACACAGCGGAAGCTAACCTCAAGCACCTGAGAAAAACATGCTTAAAAACGTCAACACAAAAGTTGGTGAGCTATAGTTTAAGTATAACAGTATGTAAGGTAGGCCACGAGATTTCAGTGCTACAACGAGCGTTTCAAAATAGTATGATAAAGTATATGTTAACCGTGGGCACTTGGTAACTAACTTAACGTTTATACCCCCTGAAAGTACACTTGGCAAGTGCGTATGTCTATGAAGTATTAAACACTCATTAAATGCTAGCGCGACTAGCCCGAGTGGGGATGTCAAGCCCTATGGATCCATATCAAAGATTCGCGTTCACGGTTCAAAAACCAATGATTAAACGTTACCGAGCTAAAGGGAATGTTTATGCCATTGTATAACCCACACATATATAAGTTTAAGTACTTGTGCCTAGTATGTAAAACATAAAATCCGCATGTATTCTCAGTTGCCAAAATAAGTTAAAGTAAAAAGGGAATGCTATAACTAACAATGATATGTAGCGGTAAAGTAGTAGTCGGGAAAGGTGTGCAAGTAAACGGTCCGAAGGTCCTCAACCTAAGGCAAATAGTACTAAGTCAGTAAATCGTCTTAATAGGTTTAAAAGTATGTAAATAAGGTCTTAAGGGTCATCATCATTCATCATTAAACAAAAGGCGTAAAGTAGGTTTCGTTTATGAAAGTAGTTTAAAACAAAGTCTGACTTCAGTCAGTCACCACGGCCTCTACCCTTACTGAATTAAGGTGAGACCAGTGGCCAAGGCTCTGTCTATGAGTCATTTAAGTGTGGTAAAAATATCAGAAGCTAACACGTCTTGCTTTGACCGTGGCGATGGTCTAAGTGCGAGTAGGTCAGAAATTTCTGCACAACGTTAAAGGACATAGTGACGATCGGAGGGCCATAAATCCTAAACCGTAACTTGGATTAAGACGAGTCCTATATGAAAAGTTATCTACTCAAAAAGTTCTATCTAAAAATCAAGGTTAGAACATCCCAGGTCTGCTGGTCTGTTACAGAAACATCAGATCAGTAGCTTTTGGACAGAAACAGTAAGTTTAAAAGGGTTCCAGTGGTCTTGGTGCTTGATGTTCATCATGGTTCTCATCCTTGATGCATATAGCTTCAAGTGTACAACTCATTGATGTATCTACATCATCTTAACCAAGTCTTGACCATTATAACCCTAGTGCAAGTCTAAGACATGAAGCACAACTCACTTAAGAGTTGTATGAAGTTTGATGAACCAAAGTTACATCAAAGTCTTAGATCTAACACATACATGAACTTTAAAAGAAATATTGAACTATAAACTTGAAAGTTAACTAACTAATCAAGATCTTAAAATGTAGAACATAGTTCTTAGTTAGATCTTGAAGATCCAAGAATCAAAAGTCTAGATCAAGCATAAGTATACAAAGTTATAATTAAAAAGTTTCCTTTATATGTTCTTGAACTTTAAAGTTAACTTTAAGTCCAAGATTAATGGGATCAAGACTAACTTGTAGTACTTGACCATTTAATCTAATTACATGAAATTAAAGTGCATGAAATGAAGTAGTAAACTAAATAAACAAGAAAAAGATTCATGGTTCATACTTTTAAAGATTCAACCAAAGTTGATCTTTAAGTAAAGTAAACTTTAAGTTTACTTCCATGACTTACAAGTACGATTTTATACAATCATGAACTTAAATCTTTTGATGCATCAAATGTAGAACATAAACTAGTAAGCTTAGTTCTTGTTTGTTCTTGTAAATACAAGATAAAAATGAAGAATAAACTAGGTAGTTTGATTCTTGTAAACTAAGTAAGTAAGAAACATACAACAAAGACAAGTGAGTAACTAATTAACAAACAAGAAACCAAACAACAAGAACAAGTAACAAGAGATGATGATGATGATATAAGTAGCATATGCTACGGTTTTGATAAACAAGAAAGGAAGAAGAAAGGTTCCAAGTTGCTTACAAGTATAAGAGAAAAAGAGAGGAAAGTTGAGAGAAAATCAAGTGTGTGTTTGAATGAGAGAATACAAGAATGAAGTAGTGAGAAAATGAAAACCAAAACACCCCATATGGAGCCTTGGGCTTCGGCATTTTCAGCAGAAAAAAAGGGAGGAGATGTTTGTTCTTTGGTTACAAGCTTGTAAAGTTCATTAAAGTTGGTTAATGGAGGTAGTCTCATGGGGATTATGGACAAACTAGATTCCAAGTCAAGTTAACCAACTAGTTTCCATTTAACTTGATACTTACAAGTTCTTGGTGGGCTAAATAAGTCCATTAAGAAGTAGGGTGGGCTTATAAGCCCAAGGTCATAAGTCCATAACACTAATAAAGCCCAAGTTCACTTAATTAACAAATAAACCCAATTAAAGCCCAAGTAACTAACTAATCACCATAGTTAATTAAAATGATTAATAAAATTAATCATGAATGTAAATAATATCTAGAAATATTATTTGTGAAGTTTCGTGTGTCACAAAGACGTTTCGGGCACTTAAAAGTCAAGTACGGGCAATCATGGCAACATGTAAATGTAATCACATACATTCGTTTAATCACACGTATCAATAATAACAATTATTAATAAATAAACGTTGAAAATTCCAGGGTCGTTACACGTCGTGCCTAGTGGAACCGCGGCACGGTCAACAACTAAAGCAGAAGGTCATCTCTTATCAAGAAAGGCTATAACCAAAATACACGTAGGGGCGCGGCGCGGCCCGAAGTACCGCGGCGCAGCTTACTCCGTTGTCTGGTGTTGAATTAACACACATTACCATTTTAATAAAACTTAACACATTAATTCATTCCATAACATATATAAATGACACCATTTACAAATTTAAAGAGTTAAATTTTGACCCAAATCATAACGAATCACGAGTTAAGACATCAAAATCTCAACCTGATACCAAGAGCATGATCCCGGGAATTTTACCAATCCCCCACCCAAGTCCGATGGCTATAAACCTATCTGCCAAGCACAATCCCTCCTAAGCGACTAGTCTAGTGACTAGATAGCTTCAAGTCAAATCTTCCGGTACCTATAAAACGGTAAACAACGAGGGAGTAAGCAAAAACTTAGTGAGTGAAATACTTATATGCATACGTACATAACTTGCTTCCTTGTACAAACAAGCACAAAACCACAACCAAGCTAGCAAGGAACCGCATACTTACATAAATCGGCATACAAGCTAGCAAAGAAACCGTATACTTACACAAATCTACATACAAGCTAGCATCGCAAAAGCATATAAACACAATATAATATGCTACACAATAAACACACAAAAATATGGTTAACCATACACAATAGTGTTAGTCATCAAATGAATTAACACTACCATACAAGTGAACATGGCCACGAAGGCACCTTCCGGATGGCACCGCCATGTATACACGAACGTGGTCGCCGAAGAGTGTATTCCTTGAGTGATACTCACCACATCCTTAAACAATATGTAACCACCGAAGAGTGAATAACACTCGCTACAACTACTTTCATAATTGTGGTCACAAAGAGTGAGACCTTACGGGTAACACTCACTACCTTGTATCAAATGGCCATGAAGAGTGAACCTTACATCCAAATATCACTAGCCATATATCATGTGGCCAACGAAGAGTGAATTCTTTCGCCCGGTGTCACTCGCCACTTCACCTACAAGCAAACAACTTATATATATGCACATATAAATACTCCACTCACCTTGGAATGTAAGCACACATAAATCATGTAAGTGCAATCGCCATCATCACATCCGAGCAAGTAAACACCGATATAACACATAGGCACATAACCACATAAAAACCAGTTCTTTATAAGAGAATCTAACACCACTAACCCTTAGCTTTGGGTTTCCACTTACTCACTAAAACCCGCTCATTTATACACTCAATGGACAACAATAATATTACCACTATGGGTGGTAATTCATTACCCACAACAAACATGTAATATCTAACCAATTTGTGCTCAACCTCAAAAGACCCGACTCATTACCACTACATGTGGTAATTTGAGCCCAACCACACCCTAAAAAAATTGACACTTACACCATGCTCAAAACCCCAAGCAATAACACTTTGTTCACAAATTACTCATTTTGACAATTTGGACAGCCCCTTATTCACAGTAGTTTCTGACCCATTTAAACCCCAATTCATTAAATACAAACTTATTCTTTGGAAATTAGCCTCATAGACCTTTCCGAAAAGTGCACACACGGCTCAAACGAAGTCACGATTTTCAAGATATGACCTTTACAAAATCATGATTTGTGCAGTTTTTATGGTGACGGGTTTCACCCAAACTTGACCCAATTCAACCCAAAACGAACCATAACACTTATGTTTGACCAAAATCAGTTTATACACCTTTAAAGGACTCATTTTAACTACAATTATCATCATCAACAACAACAATTACTAGTTAGGGCATTTCATCAAGCACTTGGTGTGCATGTGCCATAATCTAAACAATCAAGACTTTTAATCACCAAATTTAGGGTCTTTGAACACTAACAACCTAAACCCACTTCCAAACCAAGAATCAAAGTCATAAAAATCAGATTTGGAGCTTACCAAGGGTATAGAGATAAATCTCTAGCTTGAAGAAAACAAGAACACACCAAAATAAGCAAGAGTTAGCACATCATCTTCACCTAGTTAGCTCTTTCTCTCTCTAAAATCATCACTCTCTCTAAGATATGAGAGCATTTTTCGGATGTGTTGAGCTGCAAAATGAGCTCTCAAGACTGTTTTTGATGGCCAAAAACATTTTTGGGCAATTTACACTTTTAGTCCCTCAATTTATAAAAGCTGTCAAACCCCACCTTAACTCGTATTTGGCCCGTTTCCCGTTAATCGGGGCAGAATTTTGAAAAACTTAAAACACGAAAGTTGTCACATATTTAATTTCACCCATACTCATTCAAAAATGGGGGAGCTTACTTATCCATTTCAAGATAGTTGCTACCTATATGTTCTGATTCATTTACTACAAGAAAGCCACTATTCCAAGCGTAGGTCGAGATTGAAAGGCAAGAAGGAGTGTTCAAGCTGTAGATGGTTCTCAGTTATGCTTATTTCCTCTTTTCCATTGCTTCACTTCATAATCATAAGCATATTTAATTACGAACATCTTGGTTTTTAAATCACCTCAATCCGAGAAAATATGAGCAAGTTATACTCGTTTTACGAAACAGCTCTGAAATACTTATTATTGACAAGTTAACCGTTTAGCACCTCGACTTAATATTCTTAGCCCGCGACCACCAATACTTATTATTATTAAAAATAATAATATTTTAAGTCACTTCTAACTTCTCGAAACATCTCGATCGCCTCTGGCATTATTAATTAATATATAAAAATATAATAAAATAATACTCCAAAATTTTTGGGGTGTTACAGACTACTGCAAATGTGTGTGACTCATTACTAAATATAGGTTTGCTATTGATCTGTCATGACTACTTGTTGAATAATATTTATAATGATTTAAGAAATTTGATTTCTTCATGTTAATGTATAAATTTTTAATCTATGTTCTCATATATATATATATATATATATATATATATATATATATATATATATATATATATATATATATATATATATATATATATATATATATATATATATATATATAATACTCAATATTCAATAATCAAGTGGTGAACAGTAAATTGCAATTGGATTTGCAATTGATTAAAAATCTAATTTATTTAACACATATATAATAATTGTGGTAAATATAAATCAAAATAATTGTTGTAGTAGTGATCATGTGGGAACTTATTCACTTAATGGTCATGGCTTCGAAACCTGGCAGGCTTTTTTTTGCTTAGAAACTTTAAAATTGATTTTTTTAAAATCTTGTCGTATTTAAAACACAAAACATCAATGAATGAATGGTTAGACGCCTTTCATGGGTACTGGGTGGTTGTAGATTTGAGTCATGGGAGGCTTTCGTATCCGGATAAACCAAAACACATCTGAATTTCACTTTAGTCCGGATTTTGATTGTCATCCGGATTTCGCATCCGGATTCCGAATTCGGATTTAATCCAAATCTCATCCACACACGAATCACGAAAACACTTTTTGATTCTTATCACAAGTCCTAATTATATCATTTTTCATATAAAAATTCAGAAAATCACAAACTATAATTCAAGTTTCGATTTGATACATCAAAAATATAAACTCGTCACTCTTCTATTATACACAACAAGATCAGATTCATTAATTTTTCACTTGAGTTCTTCACTTAACAGCAAGCTTAACTTATTTTGGTCTCTGGGATGATACGAGCATGTACAGATCGAATTATTTGTAAAAATGTGATTGCTATCAAGTGTTTGAGCTTCGTAAATCATCTGGTCAACATAAAATCATAGGTTGATCCATCAATTGATTCAGTTTGACTTTTAACAAAATTTAAAGATCAATGAATTCATGAGTTCTGGTTGATATTAGATCCTTATTTCTTTTGACAAAGGTTAGGATTCACAATTGCAATAACTTTTATGAAGATGTCTACATCGCATTGGATTTGATTTCGAATTTTCAAGTTTCTATGAACACCGCTATTGTTCTTCGTTGATTATGAATTTTTGATGCTGTTTTGGATTAGAATTCTTCACAAAAATTGTATTTCAAAGCATCGAAATTAGAGTTTTGCTTATAAATTTGATATAATTCGTGAATCCTGAGTTTGTTATTCATATCTAATTGAAGATGAAGAAGTAGCAGTTAAGACACTGAAGGAAAAAGGTACATATTTGTATAGGCCGAAAGTCCGGATTTTGGTAAAGCGGTCTGGATTTTGATCTGATTTATATTCTAAATTTTGTATCATGTTCATATGAAGTAGCTGTCAGAGGTCTTGAAGAAGAATTGGAGATTCATAAACTTCTGTCCAAGTTTTCCTTATTCTCGGATTTGCAAAGGTATAACAAATTGTCTAGATTTGCATATTCAAAAGTAATAGGCTTTAGATTTCATGTGGACTTCAGGATATCAGCCAAGGCATAAGACCCATCCGAATGTAAGCTTCTTACTATGCATCCGGATTTGGGCTAAGGTGGGTGTAATTCCAGATTTTAGTGTGAACATAATGCTTCGAATTTTCAATAATTTGGGCCTCCAGATTTGAAAGTCCATTAGATGTCCGTATTTCATGAAAGGACCCGTTCGTATATATTATAAATGATTCACAATAGTTGATTACATCACGAGGTATTTGACCTCTGTATGATACATTTTACAAATATTGCATTCGTTTTTAAAAGACAAACTTTCTTTACATCGAAATTTGACAGGCATGCATACCATTTCGTAATATCCACTATCCAACTATAAGTTGACTTAATAGTAATCTTTGATGAACTCAATGACTCGAATGCAACATTCTTCAAAATATGCCATGAAAGACTCCAAGTAATATCATGAAAATGAGCAAACACACAGCGGAAGATTTCTTTCAATCCTGAGAATAAACATGCTTTAAAGTGTCAACCAAAAGGTTGGTGAGTTTATTAGTTTATCATAATCATTCATTTTCTTCATTTTAATAGACCACAAGAATTTCATTTCCAGTTCTCATAAATATACGTCACATGCATAGAGACAAAAATCATTCATATGGTGAACACCTGGTAACCGACATTAACAAGATGCATATAAAAATATACCCTATCATTCCGGGAAATCCTTCGGACATGATAAAAACAACATCGAAGTACTAAAGCATCCGGTACTTTGGATGGGGTTCGTTAGGCCCAATAGATCTATCTTTAGGATTCGCGTCAATTAGTAGATAGGTTTACTAATTCTTATGTTACCAAGCAAAAGGGGCATATTCGGCTTCGATCATTCACCCATATAATGTAGTTTCAATTACTTGTGTCTATTTTGTAAAACATTTATAAAAATTACGCATGTATTCTCAGCCCAAAAATATAAAGGGTAAAAAGGCAAATGAAACTCACCTATTGTATTTCGTAGTAAAAATACATATAACGTCATTGAACAAGTGCAAGGTTGGCCTCGAATTCACGAACCTATATTAATTATATATATATATATATATATATATATATATATATATATATATATATATATATATATATATATATATATATATATATATATATATATATATATATATATATATATATATATGTGTGTGTGTGTGTGTGTGTGTGTGTGTGTGTGTGTGTGTGTGTGTGTATGTGTGTGTGTGTGTGTTGGTCAAAATTTGTCTAACAATTTAGTTTAGGTCATAGTGTATCACAATCCTAATGCTCGAAACTAATATGCAAAAGTCAACAAAATTCAATTTGACTCAAAATGATTCCCAAAATTTATACATGATTATCATATAGTTTAAATATCATCGTTTTATATTTTTATATATTTTTAAAAGATTATATTAGAGTAAAAAAAAATATAATTCATTTATTATTAAAATTTATATAATAAAAATATACTTTTATATATCTTAAGTAGTAAAATTTATAAAGTTCATTTAATATCATAAAAATATTATGTTAGATTTTATTAACGTAATTATATTATTTGTATTACATATTTATTTGATAAAATAGTATTGATAATAATAATAAATAAAAGTTGTATTATTTTATAATAATAATTATTATTATTCTATTAATAAAAATATCAATATTTATATTTACTAAAAGTAATATTATGATAAGACAATAATTCTAATTATGATAACTTTAATATTTACAATACTTTTTAATATTAACTTTATAATATTAACTCTATTTAAAATGATAATAATAATGATATTTTATAATAACAATGACATTTCCATTAAAATAATAATTTTTGTTAAAATAATAATTTTAGTACTAACGATACTTTTAATAATAATAGTAATAATAAAAATAAGAACGGTAATTTTATCTAAATCAATATCTTACAATATTTTAATTTCATCATGATACTCATACTCATTATTTCCTAATCGTTTCGTTTAATACCTTTTAATCAACTTTTATATCGTGTTCATAATAATGATAATAATAGTAATCAAAATAATTAGGTGTTACTAACATTAGTTTTAATTACAATAATACTAATAATGATAATTACTATGACATTATTAACGATAATACTAATAATTATTTTAATGATAATATAATAATAATAATAACAATATCAATAACCATTTTTAAATAATGATATATATATATATATATATATATATATATATATATATATATATATATATATATATATATATATATATATATATATATATATATATATATATATATATATATTAATAATGATAATAATAATAATAATAATAATAATAATAATAATAATAATAATAATAATAATAATAATAATAATAATAAGATAATAATAATAATACTAATTATAACTTTAACGATAATAGTGATAGTAATAATAATAAAAATAACAATTTTTAATGATAAATCCTTTTATTGATAAAGATAATAATAATAATAATAATAATAATAATAATAATAATAATAATAATAATAATAATAATAATAATAATAATAATAATAATAATAAGATAAAACTAGAACGACGATAATAACGACGATAATAATAATCATTTTTAATAATAATACAAAAATTCGATTCACTATAACTTCAAATCCGTTCGTCAAAACCATTCGATATCTAAAGGAAAAGTTCTTAATTTTTCGCTAGCTTTCCAACAATATGCATATCTTATACCTTATCTCAACCACATATATAACTAATTCAGGATTCAACATAACCTAACTAAAGGCAATATCAAAAGTACAAACATGCATAATCCTATATTCTTGAGCACTAGTCAGGGATACCCTATTAATATATAAAAGTTAATTTATGAGTACTCACGTATCAATATTGAGATTCAATATTGCAGGAAAGGTACGTAGACGCAACGAAGATAATGAACACTAGAGTGACCTCATGAGCATACCCATGAACCATACCCATCACCTCTATAGCTATAACCCATAATTTCCTTAGCCATATCCCGCTCATAAAACCCATGTTGCAATAGCTCGCGCGTACCCCTTGTCGTAGTATTTTATGTATATAAGTAACAATAATACTACTAATATTAATACTAACAATTTTGCTTAATATTAATACTTAATAATATAATAAACTTAATAATAAATATAATTATAATTATGTAATGTGACGATCCGGAAATTTCCGTCCAAATTTAAACTTAATCTTTATAAAATTTCGACTAATTTTAAATCAAACTCTCGGTACGATTTAGTAATTTGACACGATAAGCAAAGTCTGTAAAGTTGAGTCTCAAAAAGTTTTGGAACAATTTACATGAATGCATTACCCTATAACTATTTCTGACGATTCATGAACAATTGTGTGTAAATAAATATGTAAATAATTATGCATAAACAAATTCTATACATAAGTAATATTATATATTGTAAGTCATAAATGTTAAATATTAAATATATGTTATTATATAACATATATCACATAATTAGTACATACGATATAATTAATAAATTATAATGTTGAAAACATAATTGTTATAGTGATATTATTACTTTCAATAATACTATTAATATTAATATCAATATTAGTATTATATATATATATATATATATATATATATATATATATATATATATATATATATGAGGTTTAATACATTTAATCTGTTATATTATTAGTATTACTAATATTATTATGTATAGATATGAAATTTGATACATATAATTTGTATATTATTAATATTATTATTATTACCATTGTTATTAAAAATTATTATTATTATTATTATAGTTATCATTATTATTAATTAGTAAACTTATTATTAAATTTTTTTTATCACTATTATTATAATGAGTAGGAAAGTAATGAACTTAGTTATTATTATTAAAAATTTTCATTACTTTTATCATAAATTTTATTATATTAGTATTATTTTGATATTATTATTAATTCTATTATTATTATTAGGATTCTTCTTTTATGTAATTCATTATATATAAAAATTTACATATTGATACAAAATCAGTTAGAAGTAACTATCTGTATATTTTTTTATTCATTTGATTAATAATTTGTGTACTTCCTATCTCCAATCTGTTACCAGTCAATTTCAGTTAATCAAATCATGTTTATACTTCAATTATTCAACACATTATATATAACCTTAACTGCAATTTGAAATTAAAGAGAGAAAAATCAGAAACAGATACGTAAGCCTCTGTTCTTACACTTTTTGGTCATATTTCAATTTCAAACAAATTTTCAAAATGTAATAATGCAAAGTTGTTAGGAATCTCTTACTCAAACTTCCTGTAAAATCTCAAGTTCCAATTCTTGATAACGAGTTCGAATTTGCGAGTCAAAGTTATTTTGTCAAAAGTCAACTGTTTTGTTTTTGGAGAAATTAGAGCTTGTTTTGATGTTTTAAGATCAATCGATGATTCCAATAGTTTTTAGGAATGATTTGAAACATATTTCATGTTGTAAAGATTGTCCAAAACGAACTCAAAATTGAAAACATTAATTTTTTTTTGAAGTGTTACGAGCTTCAGCAGTATCTTTTTTCAACTTTTTTTCAATTTTTTTTATTCACAAGAACACTTTTATTTTTTTTGTTTCATGTTGTTTACAAGTCATAAATGAAAACTCGTTCGACTGTTGTTAAGTTTTGCCTCCGTTTGATTTTAATTTAAGGATGAAGAAGATGATGAACATGGTTTTAGGAAGTATTAGATAAGTATATATGGCTTGCATAATAAGTAATAAAGACAAGGCAGAGGGAATGGTTAAGTGTGTTTGCGGGTGAGCGAGAGGTCTTGAGTTCAAATCCGGTTCGGGGCATATATTTTTTTGAAAAGCTTTTTTGAAGGTAGTTTTCATTTCTAAAATTAATATTATTATTTTTATTATTGTTATTATCATTAGTAATATAATATAATTATTACTATTATTATTACTAAAATAAAGAATTTATGATCAATTATTATTATTGTTATTATTATGATTATTATTTTTATCAAAATAAGTATAAGTATTGATAATATCATTATTATTATTAAAATAACTATTAGATATATAAAACCATATTTAAAACAGATAACCTAACTATATTTTTAATAAGTATTAATTAATTATTCAAGATATATAAAATAAAAATATTTAAGATATGACATATGAATCATTAAATATAACAAGTATATTAATATTATTAATATATGAACTTGTTATATGTTTTAATATATATATATATATATATATATATATATATATATATATATATATATATATATATATATATATATATATATATATATATATATATATATATATATATAGATATATATATATATATATATATATATATATATATGAATGATATAGGTTCGTGAATCCAAGGCCTACCCTGCATTGTTCAGTTTCGTCATGTGAATATTTTTACTACAAAATATCGTAGTGTGAGTTTTCATAGGTCCCTTTTAATTGCTGTTGCAATATATATTTTTGGGCTGAGAATACATGCGATGTTTATATAACTGTTTTACGAAATGGACACAAGTACTAAAAACATATTCTACGTTGAGTTGTACCACTTTTCATATTTTTCCCTAATAGCTTGGTAACTAAAATTTATATGTTGTAAGAGCATGTAAGCGCGAATCCTATTGATAGATCTATCGGGTTTGACCACCCCAACCGGGCTAGTCGCTCTAATATCGTAAACGGTTGCATAGTACTTTGTTTTTACTACACTTGGAATTATTCAAGTTCTGTCAATGTATTACGACCGGGATTTAACCAGTTGCGGCCGTGATCAGCTCCAGACTCAGTAAAACTTCAATTTCTCGCGTCTAAACATACTTTCAGCTTAAATATAACCAATACTCAGCAGAAAACAACCAAAACATTAAACCAAAGACCTCTGGAGCTAGAATTATCATTTTATCTCCATTAATCACAAAAGTCTTCATATTTCCGCAAATAAATAACAATAAAGGACCAATATCGCGATGTAATATATGTATAATTTGACCGATATCACTCATTAATTAGGTGAGAGCTCTCTGGAACTTTTTGGAAAAATAATGAAGTTCCAGACCCCCTTTTGGCCTTAAAACATGTTCATATCATATTTATGCATAAGCCCTTCAAGTTACTACAAAGCTGACAAAATTTGTCCCACGTACTAGTAACACTGATTGACTGACCAATGGCTGTTACATGGTTCTAAAAATAACTTTAATTACTCTCACGTATACCCACATAACTGTAAGCCTAATCGAAGGACGGTTCAATGGAATTGTGGTCGACGAGCACGTGTTATGACTTAATTATTGGACTGACACACTTCCGGCCGTTAAAGAAGAAGATTTGTTTACTTCTTTAATCGGCAAGAACAGCGACGCCGAAGTTGATTCCCTTGACAATGACAATGAAGTTCAGAGCAAGGATAATTCACCGTTCACTAAATTAAATGATTAAGAGAAAGTTTTACATATCAAGTATAATCATTTTTACACGTATATTAGTTAATTCATTATTATCAATTTTATTTATAATGAATGCAATTAATAATTTCAGGAGGGGGATATCAAATTTTATGCCAGAAAATTGAAGTAGTTTGAAAGCTTGACTGATGCGGTTTCTGTTTCATCTATTCAAGAGATTGTTAAGGAAGAATACGCTTACAACAGAAAACGAAAGAACATGATTAGCCATTCTATATTATCAGACATGTTTCATACATCGACTATGAAACGATCACAACCCGTTTTCGAAAAACGATAATTTTCTTTAGGTTGGTTGACCACCATTTCCAGTACTAAGGCGCGTCGTGTGATGCCCCGTACAAAACCATCGTGTACGGACCATCAACAACAGGATCATTACAAGGTTAAGTACTATATGCGTTTTTAAAACAGAGTTTGCATTCATTAATAAAAGGTGACGTCATAACTAACATCAAATGTTTTACAATCCAAAAGCATGCTTCGCTAAGTAGAAGCAATAAATAAGTGTACGTGACCACAATGGTCGTTACAAGTCATAGTTCAAAAGTACAAATGTTTGAATGCAAAATAAAGTAGTTCATGCGATGACAACTCTAAGCAGCGGGTGTCTACAGCACGACTAGTACACAGCGGAAGCTAACCTCAAGTACCTGAGAAAAACATGCTTAAAAACGTCAACACAAAGGTTGGTGAGCTATAGTTTAAGTATAACAGTATGTAAGGTAGGCCACGAGATTTCAGTGCTACAACGAGCGTTTCAAAATAGTATGATAAAGTATATGTTAACCGTGGGCACTTGGTAACTAACTTAACGTTTATACCCCCTGAAAGTATACTTGGCAAGTGCGTATGTCTACGAAGTATTAAACACTCGTTAAATGCTAGCGCGACTAGCCCGAGTGGGGATGTCAAGCCCTATGGATCCATATCTAAGATTCGCGTTCACGGTTCAAAAACCAATGATTAAACGTTACCGAGCTAAAGGGAATGTTTATGCCGCTGTATAACCCACACATATATAAGTTTAAGTACTCGTGCCTAGTATGTAAAACATAAAATCCGCATGTATTCTCAGTTCCCAAAATAAGTTAAAGTAAAAAGGGAATGCTATAACTCACAATGATATGTAGCGGTAAAGTAGTAGTCGGGAAAGGTGTGCAAGTAAACGGTCCGAAGGTCCTCAACCTAAGGCAAATAGTACTAAGTCAGTAAATCGTCTTAATAGGTTTAAAAGTATGTAAATAAGGTCTTAAGGGTCATCATCATTCATCATTAAACAAAAGGCGTAAAGTAGGTTTCGTTTATGAAAGTAGTTTAAAACAAAGTCTGAATTCAGTCAGTTACCACGGCCTCTAACCTTACTGAATTAAGGTGAGACCAGTGGCCATCGCTCCGTCTATGAGTCATTTAAGTGTGGTAAAAATTTCAGAAGCTAACTCGTCTTGGTTTGACCGTGGCGACGGTCTAAGTGCGAGTAGGTCAGAAATTTCTGCACAACGTTAAAGGACATAGTGACGATCGGAGGGCCATAAATCCTAAACCGTAACTCGGATTAAGACGAGTCCTATATGAAAAGTTATCTACTTGAAAAGTTCTATCTAAAAATCAAGGTTAGAACAGCCCAGGTCTATAGTCTGTTACAGAAACATCAGATCAATAGCTTTTGGACAGAAACAGTAAGTTTAAAAGGGTTCCGGTGGTCTTGGTGCTTGATGTTCATCATGGTTCTCATCCTTGATGCATATAGCTTCAAGTGTACAACTCATTGATGTATCTACATCATCTTAACCAAGTCTTGACCATCATAACCCTAGTGCAAGTCTAAGACATGAAGCACAACTCACTTAAGAGTTGTATGAAGTTTGATGAACCAAAGTTACATCAAAGTCTTAGATCTAACACATACATGAACTTTAAAAGAAATATTGAACTATAAACTTGAAAGTTAACTAACTAATCAAGATCTTAAAATGTAGAACATAGTTCTTAGTTAGATCTTGAAGATCCAAGACTCAAAAGTCTAGATCAAGCATAAGTATACAAAGTTATAATTAAAAAGTTTCCTTTATATGTTCTTGAACTTTAAAGTTAACTTTAAGTCCAAGATTAATGGGATCAAGACTAACTTGTAGTACTTGACCATTTAATCTAATTACATGAAATTAAAGTGCATGAAATTAAGTAGTAAACTAAATAAACAAGAAAAAGATTCATTGTTGTTCATACTTTTAAAGATTCAACCAAAGTTGATCTTTAAGTAAAGTAAACTTTAAGTTTACTTCCATGACTTACAAGTATGATTTTATACAACCATGAACTTAAATCTTTTGATGCATCATATGTAGAACATAAACTAGTAAGCTTAGTTCTTGTTTGTTCTTGTAAATACAAGATAAAAATGAAGAATAAACTAGGTAGTTTGATTCTTGTAAACTAAGTAAGTAAGAAACATACAACAAAGACAAGTGAGTAACTAATTAACAAACAAGAAACCAAACAACAAGAACAAGTAACAAGAGATGATGGTGATGATATAAGTAGCATATGCTACGGTTTTGATAAGCAATAATGGAAGAAGAAAGGTTCCAAGTTGCATACAAGTATAAGAGAAAAAGAGAGGAAAGTTGAGAGAAAATCAAGTGTGTGTTTGAATGAGAGAATACAAGAATGAAGTAGTGAAAAAATGAAAACCAAAACACTCCATATGGAGCCTTGGGCTTTGGCATTTTCAGCAGAAAAAAAGGGAGGAGATGTTTGTTCTTTGGTTACTAGCTTGTAAAGTTCATTAAAGTTGGTTAATGGAGGTAGTCTCATGGGGATTATGGACAAACTAGATTCCAAGTCAAGTTAACCAACTAGTTTCCATTTAACTTGATAGTTACAAGTTCTTGGTGGGCTAACTAAGTCCATTAAGAAGTAGGGTGGGCTTATAAGCCCAAGGTCATAAGTCCATAACACTAATAAAGCCCAAGTTCACTTAATTAACAAATAAACCCAATTAAAGCCCAAGTAACTAACTAATCATCATAGTTAATTAAAATGATTAATAAAATTAATAATGAATGTAAATAATATCTAGAAATATTATTCGTGAAGTTTCGTGTGTCACAAAGACGTTTCGGGCACTTAAAAGTCAAGTACGGGCAATCATGGCAACATGTAAATGTAATCACATACATTCGTTTAATCACACGTATCAATAATAACAATTATTAATAAATAAACGTTGGAAATTCCAGGGTCGTTACATTACCCACCTGTTAAAGAAAATTTCGCCCCGAAATTTAAGCTAAGGTAGATGGAGGAGTCGGGAAAAGGTGAGGATACTTCCGCATCATTTGGTCCTCTCGCTCCCAAGTAAACTCGGGTCCTCGTTTGGCATTCCATCACACTCGGACGATCAGAATCTTGTTGCGTTTCAAAGTTTTAATCTCACGATCCATAATTTTAACAGGTTCTTCCACAAAGTGGAGTTGGTCGTCAATCGTAAGTTCTTCCAGTGGTATGATAAGTTTTGGTGCAGCAAGACACTTCTTCAAGTTTGACACGTGAAAGGTAGGATGAACTGAGCTCAATTGTGCTGGTAGATCCAAACGGTATACAACGGGTCCAACACGTTCCAAGATTTCGAAAGGATCAATGTATCGTGGGTTCAACTTTCCACGTTTTCCAAAACGGATCACACCTTTCCAAGGTGCAACCTTCAACATTACACGATCACCAATGTTGAATTCAAAGTCTTTACATTTAAGATCGGCATAACTCTTTTGATGATCGCGGGCAGTCTTAAGTCTCGCTTGTATCTGAGCAATCTTCTCCGTTGTTTCGTGGACTACCTCGGGTCCGGTGATTTACTTTTCGTCTACTTCGGCCCAGCAAATAGGAGATCGGCACTTACGCCATACAATGCTTCAAAAGGTGCAGCATCAATGCTAGAGTGATAACTATTGTTGTACGAGAATTCGGCGAGTGGCAAATGCCTTTCCCAAGCCTTTCCAAAATCAATGACACATGCACGCAACATGTCTTCCAAGGTCTGAATCGTTCGTTCACTTTTCCCGTCAGTCTGAGGATGATAAGAAGTACTCATGTCAAGACGAGTTCCCATGGCTTCTTGCAAAGAACGCCAAAATCTAGAGGCAAAACGGGGATCGCGATCGGAGATGATCGATAAAGGTACACCATGACGAGATACAACCTCCTTGATGTAAAGTTGAGCAAGTCTTTCCATTGTATCAGTTTCCTTCATCGCTAGGAAGTGTGCAGATTTGGTGAGGAGGTCAACAATAACCCAAATGGTATCGTATCCGCCCACCGTCTTCGGCACCTTAGTAATGAAATCCATTGTGATCCTTTCCCACTTCCATTGTGGGATTTCCGGCTGTTGAAGTAACCCAGAAGGTCTCTGATGTTCGGCCTTAACTTTCGAACAAGTTAAACACTTCCCAACATAAGTTGCAACGTCCTTCTTAAGATTCGGCCACCAATATTGTTCTTTAAGGTCGTGGTACATTTTGCCGGCTCCAGGGTGAATCGAATATCTTGATTTGTGTGCTTCATCAAGTATCAGGTTTCGTAGATCTCCATAATAAGGTACCCAAATTCTTCCGGCATAACATCGAAGCCCAGACTCCCTAACCTTGAATCGAGAGACAAGTATGTTCAAATGTTCATGAGATATGTTCTCCTCCTTGAGAGCCTCATCTTGGGCTACTCTGATCTGGCTGTTGAGGTTCGAATGGATGGTGATGTTCAGAGCCCTAACACGAAGAGGTGCCATCCTCTCCTTTTGGCTTAAAGCATCAGCTATAACATTGGCCTTGCCAGGGTGATAACGGAGTTCACAATCGTAGTCGTTGAGCATCTCGATCCATCGACGCTGTCTCATATTCAGTTGCTTCTGATCAAAGATGTTTTGGAGACTCTTGTGATCGGTGAAGATAGTGCTCTTAGTTCCATACAAATAGTGTCTCCACAATTTGAGCGCAAAGACAACGGCTCCAAGTTCAAGGTCGTGTGTAGTGTAGTTCCGCTCGTGAATCTTCAATTGGCGGGAGGCATAGGCGAAAACTTTTGATCGTTGCATCAGTACACAAACAAAACCACTCTTCGATGCATCACAATAAACAACAAAGTCGTCACTGCCTTCAGGAAGTGATAGGATAGGTGCGGTGGTTAACTTCTTCTTCAAAGTTTGAAATGCTGATTCGTGTGCGGGTTCCCAAATGAACTTCTTGCCCTTGTGAGTCAGCGCGGTCAAAGGAAGCGCAATCAGAGAAAATCCTTCGATGAATCTTCGATAGTAACCGGCGAGACCTAGGAATTGGCGAATATGCGTCGGAGTAGTGGGGGTCTCCCACTTGCTGATAGCTTCAATCTTGGCGGGGTCAACTTTGATACCCTGGTCGCTCACAACATGACCCAGAAATTGAACTTCCTTCAACCAAAATTCACACTTGGAGAATTTGGCGTAAAGTTGCTCTTGCCTTAAGAGTTCAAGCACTAATCGGAGGTGTTGCTCATGTTCTTCTTCGCTCTTAGAGTAGATGAGGATATCATCTATGAAGACGATAACAAACTTGTCCAAGTAAGGCTTGCAGACACGATTCATGAGATCCATGAACATGGTAGGTGTATTTGTCAAACCGAATGGCATCACGAGGAACTCATAATGACCATAACGGGTTCTGAATGCAGTCTTCATCACGTCACTTTCCTTCACCCTCAACTGGTGATAGCCGGATCGCAAATCGATCTTTGAATAAACGCTCGATCCTTGTAGTTGATCAAAAAGATCGTCAATTCGTGGAAGAGGATACCAATTCTTGATTGTCAATTTGTTGAGTTCACGGTAGTCGATACACATACGGAAGGATCCATCCTTCTTCTTCACAAACAACACAGGTGCGCCCCAAGGCGAGAAGCTTAGTTGAATAAATCCTCGGTCTAACAGCTCTTGTAGTTGACTCTGTAATTCTTGCATCTCAGAAGGTGCGAGTCTATAAGGTGCGCGAGCTACAGGTGCTGCTCCTGGCACTAAATCAATCTGAAAATCTACGACTCTCTGCGGCGGCAATCCAGGCAATTCCTCTGGGAAGACATCGGAAAATTCGTTCACAATTTGAACGTCATTCACGCTCTTCATCTCAGTTTCTACCGCTTTCACATGTGCTAGGACAGCAAAACGTCCCTTCTTCATAATCTTTTGCGCTTTCACGCAACTAATGAGGTTCAACTTCAAGGTACATCTCTCTCCATAGATAACTAGTGGTTCGCCATCTCCTTGTGGTATGCGAAGTGCTTTATCTCCACAGATAATATCGGCCTTTATCTTGCTCAACCAATCCATACCGACGATCATGTCAAAACTTCCCAGTTTGATAGGTATCAAGTCAATTTCAAAATCTGCACCAGCTATGTTGATAACAGCTCCTCGACTAATGTGGTCAACTTTTTCAAGTTTACCGTTGGCGACCTCGACAAGCATACTTTCTTTTAACGGGACTAATGACCAATTAATCTTATCGCAAAAATGTCTACATACATAACTTCTATCCGCACCAGTATGAAACAAGACAGAAGCTAAAAGATTGTTGATTGTGAATATACCTGTCACCAAGTCGGGGTTATCGCGTGCATCCCTTGCATTAACATTAAAAGCTCTACCACTCGGTGGCCCGCCATCTTTTCGCTTGTTGGGGCATGCATTTCTGAAATGGCCCGTCTGTCCACATTCGTAGCACTTCTTTGGCCCATTGGTGTTTGGCTTCCCATTCAAAGTAGTGACCTTGCAGTCCTTCTCGATGTGCCCAGCCCGTTGGCACCTCTCGCAGACAACATTGCAATATCCAGTGTGGTGTTTGTAGCACCGTTTGCATTGTGGTAAGTTTCCTTTGTAGTTCGGGTTGGTGTTGGTGTTGTTGTTAGGATTAGGGTTTCCACCATTGTTGTGCCTCTTGGCGGGGGTTTGATCGTAGTTTCTCCCCCTGTTGTTGTTGTTGTTGTTGTTGTTGTTGTGGTTGTTGTGGTTGTTATCCCATTTCCTATTTTTGCTACTACCAGCCTCAAACTTAGCCTTCTCCGGCTCATCAATAAGAATCTGATTCATGAGAGTATGCGCCATGCGCATTGCTTCGGGAACATTCGGTGGTTTGGATGAGGTGACATTTCCTTTGATGGACTTAGGGAGTCCCGAGAAGTATTTCTCCATGCGCTTGAATTCGGGGGTGACCATGGTCAGACACATCAGTGCTAACTCCAAAAACCTACGATTGTAACTGTTAAGGTCGTTCCCTACAGACTTCAACAGCATGAATTCAATTTCCATCTTCTGAATTTCGGTTCTCGGACAATACTCATCAATCATAGCCGCCTTGAATTCCTCCCATGGCGTAGCATACACCTCATCGATACCTTTCGCTTGAGCTAACGTGTTCTACTACGTTAGCGCGCCGTCAGATAGCGTGCAAGATGCAAACTTGGTCTTATTGTCCTCCGAACAGTTGCTAACTCGGAATACTGATTCAAGTTTCTCGAACCATCTAGTGAGACCAACTGGTCCCTCGGTGCCGCTGAAGTTATGCGGTTTGCAGCTCTAGAATTCCTTGTATGTACACCCATTTCGAACGGGTGGAATAACCGGTGGTGGTGGCGGTGGAGCTTCGAGATTTCTTTCTGCTAGGGCTGCGGCGACCCGTTCGTTGATCATGTCCTCAATCTGGGCGGCGGTAGGTGTGGATCTTCCGTTAGCCATGGTATTCTAAACAAAATTTTTGACTCAAGTCAAAATCCAGTATGCAAGTAGTAATAATACAGTATATAGTGACCAACATGGAATCAAAACATCACATGTTATTAAATAATGCATCTAAGTACAAATACCACAGAATCATCGTACAACAATGTAAATAGAACATCGTGCAAGAATTAAATAACGCAAAGTTCCATTCATTAATAATAATAAGTTTCATACATCTGAATAAGTTCGTACAATACATATGAAATACATGAAACTATATCTAGATTACATCATGAAATGTAAATACAAAGTCCTACGGTGAAGGCGGGTGAACTGCTCCTCGAGCCAACTGCTCCTCGAGCTCAGTGACTCGAGCTTGGAGAGTCTCAATCTCCCTCATCAGTTCCTCGTTAGAGGGAGCTGGTGGGGCAGGCGGTGCAGGTGGGGCGGGTGGTGCGGGTGGTGCCGGTGGTGCTGATGTAGATGGTCCGGCTCCGGATGTAGACGGTACGTCCCTAGATGTAAGTGGTCTGTATCTAAATCTAGGTGGTACGGTTCCAGGAATACTAAATACGTAATGGGGAACCTTACGTATCTGTGGGTCGGCAGGGTATGGCACAACTCGTTTACGAGCAGTAACCCTACGACGATGGCCAAATGCGTCAGTAAAAGCACGACCTCCATTCACCCCTGGAATGACGGTGCCGTCGAAATGGTACCGCTTCTTCGGCGGGGTGGAGGGTGCCTGAATAGGTCTTCAGCAGGATCATCGTCATCGCTGGAGTAGTCTGATGATGAAGAATCGGCGGATGATGAGTCATCCGAATCGTGTGGTGGTGACACTGGTGGCTGAGCTGGTAATCCGAAGCGTCCGAAGGCGGCCAACATCTGTCTGTGTCTGCCTGGCGGAATCACGACTAAACGTCCGTCGGGAGTGCGTTGGCAAGGCGTGCGCATGTGGTTACGAAACGGCCCTTCCCCGAACTCCGCGGGGATCTCAATACCACCAATGCGGGGCTGTGACCTCGAGGGTCCGGGAGCAGACACTGGGGCAGGTGCACTAGTACCAGCTCCGGAAGTAGAAGCGCTGGGATCACTAGTGGATGTCGGGGCCGGTGTATCGGCAGTAGCAGCAGCAGGTGTATCGGCAGTAGGTAGGGCAACGGGGTCTGAGTCTGTACTGCTCGAAATGCCAGTAGGTTGAACATCCGACATCTGAACAAGGAAAAATAAATTTTCCATGTCAGTATGTCATAAAGCAAGCAATTAATAGGCCAACAGTTTAAATCATGTATAACAGTAACTAGCATGGCAATAACAACAATTCGTATGAAAGTAGCATGCAATCAAAAGCAAGTAGCATCATGCAGTAGTGATATCATGTAGTAGCATACGGTATATAGCAGAAAAAGTAAGCATTAACATGTAGTAAGCTCAGCGGAAACAAGTAAACTAGCAAGTTGTAGATTAGTCCTATTAGCGAATCCTACTCGGGTCGGTCTTAGACTCACTAATGCAACCTAATTACCTACAACCAATGCTCTGATACCAAATGTGATGCCCCGTACAAAACCATCGTGTACGGACCATCAACAACAGGATCATTACAAGGTTAAGTACTATATGCGTTTTCAAAACAGAGTTTGCATTCATTAATAAAAGGTGACGTCATAACTAATGTTAAATGTTTTACAATCCAAAAGAATGCTTCGCTAAGTAGAAGCAATAAATAAGTGTACGTGACAACAATAGTCGTTACAAGTCATAGTTCAAAAGTACGAATGTTTGAATGCAAAATAAAGTAGTTCATGCGATGACAACTCTAAGCAGCGGGTGTCTACAGCACGACTAGTACACAGCGGAAGCTAACCTCAAGCACCTGAGAAAAACATGCTTAAAAATGTCAACACAAAGGTTGGTGAGCTATAGTTTAAGTATAACAGTATGTAAGGTAGGCCACGACATTTCAGTGCTACAACGAGCGTTTCAAAATAGTATGATAAAGTATATGTTAACCGTGGGCACTTGGTAACTAACTTAACGTTTATACCCCCTGAAAGTACACTTGGTAAGTGCGTATGTCTATGAAGTATTAAACACTCATTAAATGCTAGCGCGACTAGCCCGAGTGGGGATGTCAAGCCCTATGGATCCATATCTAAGATCGCGTTCACGGTTCAAAAACCAATGATTAAACGTTACCGAGCTAAAGGGAATGTTTATTCCATTGTATAACCCACACATATATAAGTTTAAGTACTTGTGCCTAGTATGTAAAGCATAAAATCCGCATGTATTCTCAGTTCCCAAAATAAGTTAAAGTAAAAAGGGAATGCTATAACTCACAATGATATGTAGCGGTAAAGTAGTAGTCGGGAAAGGTGTGCAAGTAAACGGTCCGAAGGTCCTCAACCTAAGGCAAATAGTACTAAGTCAGTAAATCGTCTTAATAGGTTTAAAAGTATGTAAATAAGGTCTTAATGGTCATCATCATTCATCATTAAACAAAAGGCGTAAAGTAGGTTTCGTTTATGAAAGTAGTTTAAAACAAAGTCTGACTTCAGTCAGTCACCACGGCCTCTACCCTTACTGAATTAAGGTGAGACCAGTGGCCATGGCTCCATCTATGAGTCATTTAAGTGTGGTAAAAATTTCAGAAGCTAACTCGTCTTGCTTTGACCGTGGCGACGGTCTAAGTGCGAGTAGGTCAGAAATTTCTGCACAACGTTAAAGGACATAGTGACGATCGGAGGGCCATAAATCCTAAACCGTAACTTGGATTAAGACGAGTCCTATATGAAAAGTTATCTACTCGAAAAGTTCTATCTAAAAATAAAGGTTAGAACAGCCCAGGTCTACTGGTCTGTTACAGAAACATCAGATCAGTAGCTTTTGGACAGAAACAGTAAGTTTAAAAGGGTTCCAGTGGTCTTGGTGCTTGATGTTCATCATGGTTCTCATCCTTGATGCATATAGCTTCAAGTGTACAACTCATTGATGTATCTACATCATCTTAACCAAGTCTTGACCATTATAACCCTAGTGCAAGTCTAAGACATGAAGCACAACTCACTTAAGAGTTGTATGAAGTTTGATGAACCAAAGTTACATCAAAGTCTTAGATCTAACACATACATGAACTTTAAAAGAAATATTGAACTATAAACTTGAAAGTTAACTAACTAATCAAGATCTTAAAATGTAGAACATAGTTCTTAGTTAGATCTTGAAGATCCAAGATTCAAAAGTCTAGATCAAGCATAAGTATACAAAGTTATAATTAAAAAGTTTCCTTTATATGTTCTTGAACTTTAAAGTTAACTTTAAGTCCAAGATTAATGGGATCAAGACTAACTTGTAGTACTTGACCATTTAATCTAATTACATGAAATTAAAGTGCATGAAATGAAGTAGTAAACTAAATAAACAAGAAAAAGATTCATGGTTCATACTTTTAAAGATTCAACCAAAGTTGATCTTTAAGTAAAGTAAACTTTAAGTTTACTTCCATGACTTACAAGTATGATTTTATACAATCATGAACTTAAATCTTTTGATGCATCAAATGTAGAACATAAACTAGTAAGCTTAGTTCTTGTTTGTTCTTGTAAATACAAGATAAAAATGAAGAATAAACTAGGTAGTTTGATTCTTGTAAACTAAGTAAGTAAGAAACATACAACAAAGACAAGTGAGTAACTAATTAACAAACAAGAAACCAAACAACAAGAACAAGTAACAAGAGATGATGATGATGATATAAGTAGCATATGCTACGGTTTTGATAAACAAGAAAGGAAGAAGAAAGGTTCCAAGTTGCTTACAAGTATAAGAGAAAAAGAGAGGAAAGTTGAGAGAAAATCAAGTGTGTGTTTGAATGAGAGAATACAAGAATGAAGTAGTGAGAAAATGAAAACCAAAACACCCCATATGGAGCCTTGGGCTTCGGCATTTTCAGCAGAAAAAAAGGGAGGAGATGTTTGTTCTTTGGTTACAAGCTTGTAAAGTTCATTAAAGTTGGTTAATGGAGGTAGTCTCATGGGGATTATGGACAAACTAGATTCCAAGTCAAGTTAACCAACTAGTTTCCATTTAACTTGATACTTACAAGTTCTTGGTGGGCTAAATAAGTCCATTAAGAAGTAGGGTGGGCTTATAAGCCCAAGGTCATAAGTCCATAACACTAATAAAGCCCAAGTTCACTTAATTAACAAATAAACCCAATTAAAGCCAAAGCAACTAACTAATCACCATAGTTAATTAAAATGATTAATAAAATTAATCATGAATGTAAATAATATCTAGAAATATTATTCGTGAAGTTTCGTGTGTCACAAAGACTTTTCGGGCACTTAAAAGTCAAGTACGGGCAATCATGGCAACATGTAAATGTAATCACATACATTCGTTTAATCACACGTATCAATAATAACAATTATTAATAAATAAACGTTGGAAATTCCAGGGTCGTTACACGTCGTGCCTAGTGGAACCGCGGCACGATCAACAACTGAAGCAGAAGGTCATCTCTTATCAAGAAAGGCTATAACCAAAATACACGTAGGGGTGCGGCGCGGCCCGAAGTACCGCGGCGCAGCTTACTCTGTTGTCTGGTGTTGAATTGACACACATTACCATTTTAATAAAACTTAACACATTAATTCATTCCATAACATATATAAATGACACCATTTACAAATTTAAATAGTTAAATTTTGACCCAAATCATAACGAATCACGAGTTAAGACATCAAAATCTCAACCTGATACCAAGAGCATGATCCCGGGAATTTTACCAATCCCCCACCCAAGTCCGATGGCTATAAACCTATCCGCCAAGCACAATCCCTCCTAAGCGACTAGTCTAGTGACTAGATAGCTTCAAGTCAAATCTTTCGGTACCTATAAAACGGTTAACAACGAGGGAGTAAGCAAAAACTTAGTGAGTGAAATACTTATATGCATACGTACATAACTTGCTTCCTTGTACAAACAAGCACAAAACCACAACCAAGCTAGCAAGGAACCGCATACTTACATAAATCGGCATACAAGCTAGCAAAGAAAACGTATACTTACACAAATCCACATACAAGCTAGCATCGGAAAAGCATATAAACACAATATAATATGCTACACAATAAACACACAAAAATATGGTTAACCATACACAATAGTGTTAGTCATCAAATGAATTAACACTACCATACAAGTGAACATGGCCACGAAGGCACCTTCCGGATGGCACCGCCATGTATACACGAACGTGGTCGCCGAAGAGTGTATTCCTTGAGTGATACTCACCACATCCTTAAACAATATGTAACCACCGAAGAGTGAATAACACTCGCTACAACTACTTTCATAATCGTGGTCACAAAGAGTGAGACCTTACGGGTAACACTCACTACCTTGTATCAAATGGCCATGAAGAGTGAACCTTACATCCGAATATCACTAGCCATATATCATGTGGCCAACGAAGAGTGAATTATTTTGCCCGGTGTCACTCGCCACTTCACCTACAAGCAAACAACTTATATATATGCACATATAAATACTCCACTCACCTTGGAATGTAAGCACGCATAAATCATGTAAGTGCAATCGCCATCATCACATCCGAGCAAGTAATCACCGATATAACACATAGGCACATAACCACATAAAAACCAGTTCTTTATAAGAGAATCTAACACCACTAACCCTTAGCTTTGGGTTTCCACTTACTCACTAAAACCCGCTCATTTATACACTCAATGGACAACAATAATATTACCACTATGGGTGGTAATTCATTACCCACAACAAACATGTAATATCTAACCAATTTGTGCTCAAACTCAAAAGACCCGACTCATTACCACTACATGTGGTAATTTGAGCCCAACCACACCCTAAAAACATTGACACTTACACCATGCTCAAAACCCCAAGCAATAACACTTTGTTCACAAATTACTCATTTTGACAATTTGGACAGCCCCTTATTCACAGTAGTTTCTGACCCATTTAAACCCCAATTCATTAAATACAAACTTATTCTTTGGAAAGTAGACTCATAGAACTTTCCGAAAAGTGCACACACGGCTCAAATGAAGTCACGGTTTTCAAGATATGACCTTTACAAAATCATGATTTGTGCAGTTTTTATGGTGACGGGTTTCACCCAAACTTGACCCAATTCAACCCAAAACGAACCATAACACTTATGTTTGACCAAAATCAGTTTATACACCTTTAAAGGACTCATTTTAACTACAATTATCATCATCAACAACAACAATTACTAGTTAGGGCATTTCATCAAGCACTTGGTGTGCATGTGCCATAATCTAAACAATCAAGACTTTTAATCACCAAATTTAGGGTCTTTGAACACTAACAACCCTAAACCCACTTCCAAACCAAGAATCAAAGTCATAAAAATCATATTTGGAGCTTACCAAGGGTATAGAGATAAATCTCTAGCTTGAAGAAAACAAGAACACACCAAAATAAGCAAGAGTTAGCACATCATCTTCACCTAGTTAGCTCTTTCTCTCTCTAAAATCATCACTCTCTCTAAGATATGAGAGCATTTTTCGGATGTGTTGAGCTGCAAAATGAGCTCTCAAGACTGTTTTTGATGGCCAAAAACATTTTTGGGCAATTTACACTTTTAGTCCCTCAATTTATAAAAGCTGTCAAACCCCACCTTAACTCGTATTTGGCCCGTTTCCCGTTAATCGGGGCAGAATTTTGAAAAACTTAAAACACGAAAGTTGTCACATATTTAATTTCACCCATACTCATTCAAAAATGGGGGAGCTTACTTATCCATTTCAAGATAGTTGCTACCTATATGTTCTGATTCATTTACTACAAGAAAGCCACTATTCCAAGCGTAGGTCGAGATTTAAAGGCAAGAAGGAGTGTTCAAGCTGTAGATGGTTCTCAGTTATGCTTATTTCCTCTTTTCCATTGCTTCACTTCATAATCATAAGCATATTTAATTATGAACATCTTGGTTTTTAAATCACCTCAATCCGAGAAAATATGAGCAAGTTATACTCGTTTTACGAAACAGCTCTGAAATACTTATTATTGACAAGTTAACCGTTTAGCACCTCGACTTAATATTCTTAGCCCGCGACCACCAATACTTATTATTATTAAAAATAATAATATTTTAAGTCACTTCTAACTTCTCGAAACATCTCGATCGCCTCTGGCATTATTAATTAATATATAAAAATATAATAAAATAATACTCCAAAATTTTTGGGGTGTTACAGACTACTGCAAATGTGTGTGACTCATTACTAAATATAGGTTTGCTATTGATCTGTCATGACTAATTGTTGAATAATATTTATAATGATTTAAGGAATTTGATTTCTTCATGTTAATGTATAAATTTTTAATCTATGTTCTCATATATATATATATATATATATATATATATATATATATATATATATATATATATATATATATATATATATAATACTCAATATTCAATAATCAAGTGGTGAACAGTAAATTGCAATTGGATTTGCAATTGATTAAAAATCTAATTTATTTAACACATATATAATAATTGTGGTAAATATAAATCAAAATAATTGTTGTAGTAGTGATCATGTGGGAACTTATTCACTTAATGGTCATGGCTTCGAAACCTGGCAGGCTTTTTTTTGCTTAGAAACTTTAAAATTGATTTTTTTTAAATCTTGTCGTATTTAAAACACAAAACATCAATGAATGAATGGTTAGACGCCTTTCATGGGTACTGGGTGGTTGTAGATTTGAGTCATGGGAGGCTTTCGTATCCGGATAAACCAAAACACATCTGAATTTCACTTTAGTCCGGATTTTGATTGTCATCCGGATTTCGCATCCGGATTCCGAATTCGGATTTAATCCAAATCTCATCCACACACGAATCACGAAAACACTTTTTGATTCTTATCATAAGTCCTAATTATATCATTTTTCATATAAAAATTCAGAAAATCACAAACTATAATTCAAGTTTCGATTTGATACATCAAAAATATAAACTCGTCACTCTTCTGTTATACACAACAAGATCAGATTCATTAATTTTTCACTTGAGTTCTTCACTTAACAGCAAGCTTAACTTATTTTGGTCTCCGGGATGATACGAGCATGTACAGATCGAATTATTTGTAAAACTGTGATTGCTATCAAGTGTTTGAGCTTCGTAAATCATCAGGTCAACATAAAATCATAGGTTGATCCATCAATTGATTCAGTTTGACTTTTAACAAAATTTAAAGAACAATGAATTCATGAGTTCTGGTTGATATTAGATCCTTATTTCTTTTGACAAAGGTTAGGATTCACAATTGCAATAAATTTTATGAAGATGTCTACATCGCATTGGATTTGATTTCGAATTTTCAAGTTTCTATGAACACCGCTATTGTTCTTCGTTGATTATGAATTTTTGATGCTGTTTTGGATTAGAATTCTTCACAAAAATTGTATTTCAAAGCATCGAAATTAGAGTTTTGCTTATAAATTTGATATAATTCGTGAATCCTGAGTTTGTTATTCATATCTCGTTGAAGATGAAGAAGTAGCAGTTAAGACACTGAAGGAAAAAGGTACATATTTGTATAGGCCGAAAGTCCGGATTTGGGTAAAGCGGTCTGGATTTTGATCTGATTTATATTCTAAATTTTGTATCATGTTCATATGAAGTAGCTGTCAGAGGTCTTGAAGAAGAATTGGAGATTCATAAACTTCTGTCCAAGTTTTCCTTATTCTCGGATTTGCAAAGGTATAACAAATTGTCTAGATTTGCATATTCAAAAGTAATAGGCTTTAGATTTCATGTGGACTTCAGGATATCGGCCAAGGCATAAGACCCATCCGAATGTAAGCTTCTTACTATGCATCCGGATTTGGGCTAAGGTGGGTGTAATTCCAGATTTTAGTGTGAACATAATGCTTCGAATTTTCAATAATTTGGGCCTCCAGATTTGAAAGTCCATTAGATGTCCGTATTTCATGAAAGGACCCGTTCGTATATATTATAAATGATTCACAATAGTTGATTATATCGCGAGGTATTTGACCTCTGTATGATACATTTTACAAATATTGCATTCGTTTTTAAAAGACAAACTTTCTTTACAACGAAATTTGACAGGCATGCATACCATTTCGTAATATCCACTATCCAACTATAAGTTGACTTAATAGTAATCTTTGATGAACTCAATGACTCGAATGCAACATTCTTCAAAATATGCCATGAAAGACTCCAAGTAATATCATGAAAATGAGCAAACACACAGCGGAAGATTTCTTTCAATCCTGAGAATAAACATGCTTTAAAGTGTCAACCAAAAGGTTGGTGAGTTTATTAGTTTATCATAATCATTCATTTTCTTCATTTTAATAGACCACAAGAATTTCATTTCCAGTTCTCATAAATATACGTCACATGCATAGAGACAAAAATCATTCATATGGTGAACACCTAGTAACCGACATTAACAAGATGCATATAAAAATATACCCTATCATTCCGAGAAATCCTTCGGACATGATAAAAATAACATCGAAGTACTAAAGCATCCGGTACTTTGGATGGGGTTCGTTAGGCCCAATAGATCTATCTTTAGGATTCGCGTCAATTAGTAGATAGGTTTACTAATTCTTATGTTACCAAGCAAAAGGGGCATATTCGGCTTCGATCATTCACCCATATAATGTAGTTTCAATTACTTGTGTCTATTTTGTAAAACATTTATAAAAATTACGCATGTATTCTCAGCCCAAAAATATAAAGGGTAAAAAGGCAAATGAAACTCACCTATTGTATTTCGTAGTAAAAATACATATAACGTCATTGAACAAGTGCAAGGTTGGCCTCGAATTCACGAACCTATATTAATTATATATATATATATATATATATATATATATATCTATATATATATATATATATATATATATGTGTGTGTGTGTGTGTGTGTGTGTGTGTGTGTGTTGGTCAAAATTTGTCTAACAATTTAGTTTAGGTCATAGTGTATCACAATCCTAATGCTCGAAACTAATATGCAAAAGTCAACAAAATTCAATTTGACTCAAAATGATTCCCAAAATTTATACATGATTATCATATAGTTTAAATATCATCGTTTTATATTTTTAAATATTTTTAAAAGATTATATTAGAGTAAAAAAAATATAATTCATTTATTATTAAAATTTATATAATAAAATATACTTTTATATATCTTAAGTAGTAAAATTTATAAAGTTCATTTAATATCATAAAAATATTATGTTAGATTTTATTAACGTAATTATATTATTTGTATTACATATTTATTTGATAAAATAGTATTGATAATAATAATAAATAAAAGTTGTATTATTTTATAATAATAATTATTATTATTCTATTAATAAAAATATCAATATTTATATTTACTAAAAGTAATATTATGATAAGACAATAATTCTAATTATGATAACTTTAATATTTACAATACTTTTTAATATTAACTTTATAATATTAACTCTATTTAAAATGATAATAATAATGATATTTTATAATAACAATGACATTTCCATTAAAATAATAATTTTCGTTAAAATAATAATTTTAGTACTAACGATACTTTTAATAATAATAGTAATAATAAAAATAAGAACGGTAATTTTATCTAAATCAATATCTTACAATATTTTAATTTCATCATGATACTCATACTCATTATTTCCTAATCGTTTCGTTTAATAGCTTTTAATCAACTTTTATATCGTGTTCATAATAATGATAATAATAGTAATCAAAATAATTAGGTGTTACTAACATTAGTTTTAATTACAATAATACTAATAATGATAATTACTATGACATTATTAACGATAATACTAATAATTATTTTAATGATAATATAATAATAATAATAACAATATCAATAACCATTTTTAAATAATGATATATATATATATATATATATATATATATATATATATATATATATATATATATATATATATATATATATATATATATATATATATATATATATATATATATATATATATATATATATATATATTAATAATGATAATAATAATAATAATAATAATAATAATAATAATAAGATAATAATAATAATACTAATTATAACTTTAACGATAATAGTGATAGTAATAATAATAAAAATAACAATTTTTAATGATAAATCCTTTTATTGATAAAGATAATAATAATAATAATAATAATAATAATAATAATAATAATAATAATAATAATAATAATAATAATAATAATAATAATAATAATAAGATAAAACTAGAACGACGATAATAACGACGATAATAATAATCATTTTTAATAATAATACAAAAATTCGATTCACTATAACTTCAAATCCGTTCGTCAAAACCATTCGATATCTAAAGGAAAAGTTCTTAATTTTTCGCTAGCTTTCCAACAATAAGCATATCTTATACCTTATCTCAACCGCATATATAACTAATTCAGGATTCAACATAACCTAACTAAAGGCAATATCAAAAGTACAAACATGCATAATCCTATATTCTTGAGCACTAGTCAGGGATACCCTATTAATATATAAAAGTTAATTTATGAGTACTCACGTATCAATATTGAGATTCAATATTGCAGGAAAGGTACGTAGACGCAACGAAGATAATGAACACTAGAGTGACCTCATGAGCATACCCATGAACCATACCCATCACCTCTATAGCTATAACCCATAATTTCCATAGCCATATCCCGCTCATAAAACCCATGTTGCAATAGCTCGCGCGTACCCCTTGTCGTAGTATTTTATGTATATAAGTAACAATAATACTACTAATATTAATACTAACAATTTTGCTTAATATTAATACTTAATAATATAATAAACTTAATAATAAATATAATTATAATTATGTAATGTGACGATCCGGAAATTTCCGTCCAAATTTAAACTTAATCTTTATAAAATTTCAACTAATTTTAAATCAAACTCTCGATACGATTTAGTAATTTGACACGATAAGCAAAGTCTGTAAAGTTGAGTCTCAAAAGGTTTTAGAACAATTTACATGAATGCATTACCCTATAACTATTTCTGACGATTCATGAACAATTGTGTGTAAATAAATATGTAAATAATTATGCATAAACAAATTCTATACATAAGTAATATTATATATTGTAAGTCATAAATGTTAAATATTAAATATATGTTATTATATAACATATATCACATAATTAGTACATACGATATAATTAATAAATTATAATGTTGAAAACATAATTGTTATAGTGATATTATTACTTTCAATAATACTATTAATATTAATATCAATATTAGTATTATTTATATATATATATATATATATATATATATATATATATATATATATATATATATGAGGTTTAATACATTTAATCTGTTATATTATTTGTATTACTAATATTATTATGTATAGATATGAAATTTGATACATATAATTTGTATATTATTAATATTATTATTATTACCATTGTTATTAAAAATTATTATTATTATTATTATAGTTATCATTATTATTAATTAGTAAACTTATTATTAAATTTTTTTTATCACTATTATTATAATGAGTAGGAATGTAATGAACTTAGTTATTATTATTAAAAATTTTCATTACTTTTATCATAAATTTTATTATATTAGTATTATTTTGATATTATTATTAATTCTATTATTATTATTAGGATTCTTCTTTTATGTAATTCATTATATATAAAAATTTACATATTGATACAAAATCAGTTAGAAGTAACTATCTGTATATTTTTTATTCATTTGATTAATAATTTGTGTACTTCCTATCTCCAATCTGTTACCAGTCAATTTCAGTTAATCAAATCATGTTTATACTTCAATTATTCAACACATTATATATAACCTTAACTGCAATTTGAAATTAAAGAGAGAAAAATCAGAAACAGATACGTAAGCCTCTGTTCTTACACTTTTTGGTCATATTTCGATTTCAAACAAATTTTCAAAATGTAATAATGCAAAGTTGTTAGGAATCTCTTACTCAAACTTCCTGTAAAATCTCAAGTTCCAATTCTTGATAACGAGTTCGAATTTGCGAGTCAAAGTTATTTTGTCAAAAGTCAACTGTTTTGTTCTTGGAGAAATTAGAGCTTGTTTTGATGTTTTAAGATCAATCGATGATTCCAATAGTTTTTAGGAATGATTTGAAACATATTTCATGTTGTAAAGATTGTCCAAAACGAACTCAAAATTGAAAACATTAATTTTTTTTTGAAGTGTTACGAGCTTCAGCAGTATCTTTTTTCAACTTTTTTTCAATTTTTTTGAATCACAAGAACACTTTTATTTTTTTTGTTTCATGTTGTTTACAAGTCATAAATGAAAACTCGTTCGACTGTTGTTAAGTTTTGCCTCCGTTTGATTTTAATTTAAGGATGAAGAAGATGATGAACATGGTTTTAGGAAGTATTAGATAAGTATATATGGGTTGCATAATAAGTAAGAAAGACAAGGCAGAGGGAATGGTTAAGTGTGTTTGCGGGTGAGCGAGAGGTCTTGAGTTCAAATCCGATTCGGGGCATATATTTTTTTGAAAAGCTTTTTTGAAGGTAGTTTTCATTTCTAAAATTAATATTATTATTTTTTTTATTGTTATTATCATTAGTAATATAATATAATTATTACTATTATTATTACTAAAATAAATAATTTATGATCAATTATTATTATTGTTATTATTATGATTATTATTTTTATCAAAATAAGTATAAGTATTGATAATATCATTATTATTATTAAAATAACTATTATATATATAAAACCATATTTAAAACAGATAACCTAACTATTTTTTTAATAAGTATTAATTAATTATTCAAGATATATAAAATAAATACATTTAAGATATGACATATGAATCATTAAATATAACAAGTATATTAATATTATTAATATATGAACTTGTTATATGTTTTAATATATATATATATATATATATATATATATATATATATATATATATATATATATATATATATATATATATATATATATATATATATATATATATATATATGAATGATATAGGTTCGTGAATCCAAGGCCTACCCTGCATTGTTCAGTTTCGTCATGTGAATATTTTTACTACAAAATATCGTATTGTGAGTTTTCATAGGTCCCTTTTAATTGCTGTTGCAATATATATTTTTGGGCTGAGAATACATGCGATGTTTATATAACTGTTTTACGAAATGGACACAAGTACTAACAACATATTCTACGTTGAGTTGTACCACTTTGCATATTTTTCCCTAATAGCTTGGTAACTAAAATTTATATGTTGTAAGAGCATGTAAGCGCGAATCCTATTGATAGATCTATCGGGTTTGACCACCCCAACCGGGCTAGTCGCTCTAATATCGTAAACGGTTGCATAGTACTTTGTTTTTACTACACTTGGTACAGTGTAGGGAGATTTCATAATAAAGGGAATATGCTACGTTAATTGTTAAGTATGGTTACCGAAGCGCTCAACAACTTATAGAATACTTTTATACACTTGCGAGTGTACATATATTTATAGAAACTGAAATCTTGTGGTCCATTACTGTTACTGAAAGTATTATTTATGATAAACCTATGAACTCACAAACTTTTTGGTTGACACTTTTAAGCATGTTTATTCTTAGGTACGAATTAAGTCTTCCGCTGTGCATTTGCTCGTTTGAAAGATATTACTTGAAGTCATTCATGGCATATTTAGGTCGGTACCTTGCAATGAGACCAATTGTTAAAGACTTCGTCCAGGTGGATTAGGACGGGTCGTCACAGTTGGTATCAGAGCGTTGGTCCTAGCGAACCAGGTCTTGCATTAGTGTGTCTAACCGATAGTTGTTAGGATGCATTAGAGAGTCTGGACTTCGACCTTAGCTGCATATCAAAAGTTTTGCTTATTGTTTCTGGTCGAAAATTATCTGCTTATCATTCTACATCTAGACACGTCTCACTGCATTTATACATCGATAGTATATAGACAAAATTCGTATCTTAGCGTATCTGTTACTGTAGACTTTGCCTGACAGTTTCCGTAGATTCCTCCGTAACTTATGGGATTTTAGTATTATATATGCATATGTAAATTATGTATTACAGAGTACTAATCTCCATTCTATAATCTATTTCTTATCGAAAATCCTTCATCTGATAGTACAAAATGGATCCCTCAACCAATTCGAGTTCCTCAGATTCCGAAAGCTATTCCGACATGGATATCCACTTGAGCTCCGAAAGCAGTGTAACCGAAATGGATCAACCAATCAGCCATCATCAATTCTAGATGAATTGGGGATGGGTTCGTAGTCGACTTAATCAATGGAGACACGAAGAAGGCGATCCTTTCCATCAACCGAATTCACCTCTTGGCGAAGAACCTAAAGCACTTACCGGCGAACCTATCCGAAACACCATTTTTAGCCTCATCTCCAGGGTAGCTCGTCACGATTATCTTCTATCAAAAAATCTAAACCTTATTCACCCGCTCGTTCCAACCGACAATCATCCAGGAATAATAGAAGAAGTTAACGAGCTTCGCGCTCGAGTAATCAATTTGGTAAACATGGTGCAAAACTTACCAGCTTCAGCAATGTCACCAGCACCAACAGTACCACCAACATCAATATCAGTACCACCAACAACACAAGTTTCCACATCACACGCCTAATCATCGTTCTACGAATCGATCTACATCATTTATCTTCGTTCTACATGGCGATTATGTAATCTCTAATGTTTTAGAGATTATGTATCATAGTTCTAATCATAAATCAGATTAATTCAATATCACATTGACTCATTAAATCCATGATTACATCAGAAGAAAATATATATGTATATATATTTTCATAAAGATTGTAATTAAAAATTCTTTTGTACAAACTGTTAATGATGAAAATATTTTAACGGGTAGGTAATACCCGAGGAATATTTAGATTTCACATTAATAAGTTACACTGTGCATTATTCGAATCTGATTCAACAGTCATTTACTATCCTACTTACATCCACATATATACGTATCCGTTCACCGTAGAATAACCATTTCCACTTAACTTCATATTAGATTTTGACTTATCAGAATCCAACAAGTGGCATAATGAAGAAAATATTTGACAAAATAAAATTTGTTAGAAACAAACGAATTAACTATGAGAAATTCTATTAAGAATCCACGCTAACAAAATCCTAGCTAACTGTTCATAGCTAACTGTTAATTCCTTATTACATTTATTTATCGCAATTTTAATTCTCGCAATTTTATTTATCGTCATTTAAATTCCGTTATTTATATTACGCACTTTAAATATCGGGACACGTATACAATGTTTTGACATATCATATCGACGCATCTATATATATTATTTGGAATAACCATAGACACTCTATATGTAGTAATGCTGGAGTTAGCTATACAGGGTTGAGGTTGATTCTACAATAATATATATACTTTGAGTTATGATCGAGTCTGAGATATGTACATGGGTCACGATACGTATTAATTAAATCGAATATTATATATTAAGCTATATATGAATTATTGGACTGTTAACTGTGGACTATCAACTGTGGACTACTAACATTGGACAATTAAAATGAATTAAAATACTGATTATAACATATGAAACTAAACAATTCTTCAAGTTTGCCACTTGATTTCATCTTAAACCTCATTGGTATCTTGACGATTACAATTTGCGTTCAAACCTTTCATGATTCTTGAATACGCCTCAATCGGGAGGATGAATCAACCGCACTTCCTCTACGAAAGAAGAGATTAATGCATATAGTTATGCACCTGGAAAACTCTCAGAACCTGAGTAAACGTTTAACACGTATCTGTGCTAGATCTTTGGGCGTTGTTATTACCGAAAATAACTTTACAATCCCTCTACAAATTAGCCAGTTTTGTCACAGCTCTAGCAAGTCAACTTCGACTTTTCGTTCGAAATAACCTTACTATAACTTTAATTTATATGCGTGCTCTTTTACTGTTACCAGGGAACCTTTTATATTCCACCATATTACCATCAGCGTTTAATCATCTAAAAACACAATTCTCTTGAACCCACCACGGATTGATAACCGATGATTCAGATATGGTAGCATTAGATGCAGAGGAAACAGTAAAATTGTAGATGGGCTAAACGGCCAAAAGTTTGATAATAAAGAATGGAAGGTTGAGAATGCTTGATAGAAAATTTAGTACTGAAAAATGGGTTGAACTATTCTTGAAGGATACCGAGGACAAATACAAGGACCATACCATATATTCAAAGAATCCAGGTAATTCTGGATCCGATGAAACCTTCAACGAATATCTTGCTCCGTACTCATGTTAAAATCTTGCGGAAAAATCTTTCTTCATCAACCATCGAACTTAGAAATTCCAAAATATTATCATAAATATCTTCGATATTTCTGAAGCTATTTTCATAAATATTCTCGTTTAAAATTATTTATCTCTTCGTGCTATCCATATTACATCATAAAGGAAACTACTTTAGTTTCTAAATTTCTTTAAAATTCGAGTTTGAATTATGAATGATTTTGAAGTAGTGTTGGGAACTGATGCATGAGTTAGTATAATATAATGACACTTGATCAACGTGATTATATTACAGTAAGTCATGCTGAGTTTCTAATGGAACGTGATGATTCACAGATCATAACGTTATCATGTGCCATGTAACATGACTCTTACATTCTATCTAATCTATAAACATATCAAGAACATATTTTCTTGATAGTTCTATCTTTTCCCGTAACTTCTGGTAATTTAACCAATCAAGGTCGTGCTATTTCAATCTTTCTCTTAGAACATTAGTCATGTCCATTCGAAACTTCATACCTGCAAATTCTGGACCAGTATTCGTTTGACTTAAAGTCGGGAAGAAAAAGCAAAAGTATGGAACTTCAAAATATAAAGGAAACGAAGAGGGTAGATTTATAGTGAATATCAGACACAGCAATAAAAACAGATTATTGCATTTAACCAAAGAAGATCCTTTTCCTTCATTATCAAAGAATCAAATCTTATTACGAAGATTTTCTCTAAATCCCTTGAATTCCGGAAATCCACCGTGACCACGTTACCAGTTGAGACGAACATGCATTTATTCATTTCACTCTCTTGTGATAGCTTCACTCGTACTCTTCAAGAAATCAAATTATTTTATCCTTATTACTCAGTGGTGATAAAAATTTATTTATCAACTCATATACGTCAGGAAAACATTCTTATTGTTAACCATGACCACCTCGATCAAATTTCGGGGACGAAATTTCTTTAACGGGTAGGTACTGTGATGACCCGGAAATTTCTGACCAAATTTAAACTTAATCTTTATAAAATTTTAACTAATTTTAAATCAAACTCTCGGTACAATTTAGTAATTTTGACACGATAAGCAAAGTCTGTAAAGTTGAGTCTCAAAAAGTTTTGGAACAATTTACATGAATGCATTACCTATAACTATTTCTGACGATTCACGAACAATTGTGTGTAAATAAATATGTAAATAATTATGTATAAACAAATTCTATACATAAGTAATATTATATATTGTAAGTATAAATGTTAAATATTAAATATATGTTATTATATAACATATATCATATAATTAGTACATACGATATAATTAATAAATTGTAATGTTGAAAACATAATTGTTATAGTGATATTATTACTTTCAATAATACTATTAATATTAATATGAATATTAGTATTATTAATATATAGATATGAGGTTTAATACATTTAATCTGTCATATTATTAGTATTACTGATATTATTATGTATAGATATGAAATTTGATACATATAAATTGTATATTATTAATATTATTATTATTACCATTGTTATTAAAAATTATTATTATTATTATTATTATTATTATTATTATTATTATTATTATAATAGTTATCATTATTATTAATTAGTAAACTTTTTATTAAATTTTTTTATCACTATTATTATAATGAGTAGGAAAGTAATGAACTTAGTTATTATTATTAAAAAATTTCATTACTTTTATCATAAATTTTATTATATTAGTATTATTTTGATATTATTATTAATTCTATTATTATTATTATTATTAGGATTCTTCTTTTATGTAATTCATTATATATAAAAATTTACATATAGATACAAAATCAGTTAGAAGTAACTATCTGTATATTTTTTTATTCATTTGATTAATAATTTGTGTGACGACCCGGAAGTTTCCAACCAAATTTAAACTTAATCTTTATATGATTTCGACACAATAAGCAAAGCCTGTAATGTTGAGTCTCAAAATGTTTGAATTGTTTCATATATTCAATTGACCTTCGACCAGTCTCGACGATTCACGAACTATTATTTGTAAATAAATGTGTATACATATAAAAATAAAAATAAATATATGTATAGAGTATATTAAATATAATTATTAAATGATTGTAATACTCGTCTGATGTTTCGATTGATATTAAGTAAGTTAAATTCAAACATATGTAATTTTAAAATAAGCGGCAATCCGAAAATGAGTTCAATAAATTATAAACTTATTAAAAAATGTATTTAGGAACTACTTGTTAAATTTTAACACTTTTTATATTTCACCCATAAATGAGAGGGACAGTTGATGTAAATTTTATTTAACAAATTAAGGATCGAATTTTTATACCATAATGACCAAAATAAATAAATATAGTTAATTTAAAATTTTAGGATTTTTCTGAAGACTTTTATTCGCCACTAATGAACAACAGAGAGCGAAATTTAGTCCGTAAATGGTGACGGCTAAATTATTACACGTTTATATTAATTTATATTATAATATTATTATTAAAATTATTGATTCCACTTTTTTCCATTGGTTGAACGCATAACAACAAATGGAATCAATTATCAAGTTTGAAATTGAGACTAATGCATTCCATTTTTAATTCATCCGTAAGTATAAAATATCAACTAAGATACTGTGTTAGATTACTGTGTTGTGTGAATGATATATGTACTATATTTGACTTCCATCACCATAATTTAATATATATACAAATACATATATGAGTTACAAAACCCATCACATTTTTCTTCTTTCACTTCACTCTACCCGGCCACCTTGAAAGCAGCCATCACTCCAACACCATCATTCACCTCCAGGTTCAACCATCAAAAACCGAACACCCATTATCAACAAGACCATTACTAAACTTGTTAGGTTTTGTGTGATTATTCTATGAGATCATGTCCACCACCGAATCATCACCATTAAAACCCATTTACAACCGCCAACCTCTTCAAACCCACAACCACCATCGATATCATGTTTTTATTTTTACTTTCGTTTACAAACCCAAGAACTCAAAACCACTAACGTGAAGATAATGGTAGATGAACACCAAGGTTGCAGCTGGGTTACTATCGTCTTTACTATTGCTATCTGGTTACGTTTCTTTAAATACACAAACAACTACAACTCGAAGATACATGGTATATTGTACTTCATCTTGTTTCTCAATTTCAGACGGTTACTAGCCATCTATCTATTTTTTTTTCTTTCGCTGTTATATCTGTAATTTCTGTTTCTCCCGTCCAAATACACCACAGCCATCATCCTAACAGCCACCACCATCATCTTGTACTTATACCTACTGTATCTATTTTTTTTGTGATGTTTCCTGGCTTAACCGAAGCTCAACAAACAACCATTTTTTGTTGTCATCGAACAGCTGCTGTTACATAAACTCTTCCATTTTCTTCTTGTTTAAAAACCATAACTATCTCCTTCAATTATCACTTACAACCAACACTCTAACCGCCACCCAACACCTTTATTTTCTGCTTCCACTTCTGTTGTCATTCAATTTGTTTATGCTACTATTCGATCGATTAATTATTGTTGCCAATTATAAATGCTGCTACCATGCGTTTCATGTTCTATTGTTGTGGCAGACAACCCTACTTGAGTAGGTAAATATTATTACTACTAATTGGATGTAAAGGTGACTAGTGGGCCGATAAAAAGAATCACAAAATTGATTGTGGCACGTTCCATATTATGAAAGAAAAGGATATTAAAGTGCTGCATATACTTCCTATTATACAAATTCGAAAACAAAATAAAAAAAAAGTATTATGCTGGCTTGTTTCCCACATGTCCATCTCGAAATCTATTATAAAAAAAAACGGTTCTTTGGATTTTTTTATATGGGCCGTGAACTTCCTGCAAGTTGGACCGTAATTTCAGTTTTGTAATAGGGTCGATGGATATTAGGCCATGATCCTCCTGTATTATTCTGTTGGGCTACCCATTTTGGTCGAAGCCCATAGTATTGCAATTGCTGCTTGCTGATTCGAAGACCTTTCCACTAAAACAACTTTGTTTCAAATATTTTTTTTTACCACGAGCAAAGAAAGTTAAATGATAAGGGTGACGAAGCGAGATTAGATTATAATTACGAGTGAGGAATTATATTGGTGATTATACCGGGTAGATGATGATTGAGGTTAAGTGATAATGATGCATGAATGATGATGGTTAGGAATGATGTTTATAAATTATGCTGAAGATCATAATCATGATGATTATATGGTGTTGATAATAATGATTATTATGAGGAGATTAGATAGTGACGATCATGGGTATAAAATGAAAACGAAAATGATTAAAGATGATACATGCAATAATAAGTTTATGATGATAATTAAATGGTTTGGTTAGATTAATAAGTTTCTATGATTATTATATATGATGATGATACGAATGATCATGGTGATGATGTTAAGAAGAGAAAGAAGTAGCAACTGAAATAAAATGGGATAAAATAATTTAATATCCTAGTTCTAATAGAAAGTATTAGACAGAGTAGTTGGTTTGGTATGTTATCGGGTTAGCGGGAGGTCGCGGGTTCAAACCCGGACTTTGGCATTTCTTAAAGGGCTACTTCTTTGAGGTAGTTTACTTATTAATTAATAATAATATTATTATTATTATTATTACTTATTATTATTATTATTATTATTATTATTAGTATTATTATTATTGTTATTAGTAATTATTATTAGTATTATGTTATTACAGATATTAAAAATATAAATATTAGTATCATTATTATTAGAAAAATTATTATTTTTATAGTCATTATTATTAAAATTAACATTCTTATTAAAAGTATCATTTTTATTTAAGTTATCATTTTTATCATTAATATTACGATTATCATTTCTAGCTCTATTAACATTATTATTATTTTTATCATTTCTAATTTAGTATTATTATAACTATTATTTTAAAACAAATAATATTATGTAAAAAAAATATACTTAATACATAATATAACTATATTAATATTTAAATGAAACATATAAGTTATAAAATGATATCACTAATAAATAAATATATAAATTGTTCGATTATAATTATATGTGTTAATATATATATAAATGATATAGGTTCGTGAATCCGAGGCCAACCCTGCATTGTTCAGTTTCGTCGTATGCATATTTTTACTACAAAATATCGTATCGTGAGTTCATTTGCCCTTTTTTACTCTTGACATTTTTGGGCTGAGAATACATACAAATGCTTTATTAACTGTTTTACAATATTTATATGCGTGAGTTCATTTGATTCCCTTTTACTCTTTACATTTTTGGGACTGAGAATACATGCGCTACTTTTATAACTGCTTTATTAAATGCTTTTGAAATACATTTTAAACTGCGAATACATGAAATGCTTTTAGAAATGTTTGACGAGATAGACACAAGCAAAACATTCCTCGAATGAATTATTATGTAGACAGAAGTTCTGCGGATTATTGTTGAATTATGTGGACATGATAATTGCCACAGTTGAATTATGTGGACATGATAATTGCCACCATTGAATTATGTGGACATGATAATTACCACCAATTGATATGAATGTTATGTATCGAGAGAATGATTTTTATACACAGGTTATGTGTATGATATTTTGTACACGAGATATGTGTACGATTACTAAGATTTATGTAAAATGGTTGTGTACACGAGAAAGGTGTACTGTATGTAAAAGATATCGCATGTACATTACAGGTGGGTATAGGATTCAGGCCCATTTGTACCATGCAGGATTTAAATCTTGTGGTCTATCAAAATGATGAATTTTATTGTTTTATGATAAATTTATGAACTCACCAACCTTTTGGTTGACACTTTAAAGCATGTTTATTCTATGGTATAAAAGAAATCTTCCGCTGTGCATTTGTTCATATTACATGGAGTCGTTTATGGCATATAGAGGTCAGAACCTCGCAATGGGACCAACTGTTAAAGACTTCGTCCAGATGGATTAGGACGGGTCATCACAGGTGGTATCAGAGCGGTGGTCGTAGCGAACCAAGTCTTGCATTAGTGTGTCTAACTAGGAGTTGTTAGGATGCATTAATGAGTCTGGACTTCGACCTAGTAGTTGTTAGGTTATATTAATGAGTCTTGACTTGAACCTAGTCCGCATGTCAAAAGTTTGCTTATCATTTCTTGTCGAAAATTATCTGCTTTTCATTCTTAGTCTAGACACATCTTACTGCATTGATTGCATGAATAATGTATAGACAAAAATTCATATCTTAGCGTATCTGACAATTCATATCTTAGCGTATCTGTTACTGTAGACCTTGCCTGATATCTCTCGTAAATTTTTCCCTAATTTAAGGGATCCTGGTACTATATATATCTATTGATATTATGCACTGAGAATACATCCAACTATCAATTGCTGTTACTAAACTCTTCATACCAAAAATCTTTTCTGTGATCGCGTAAGATGGCCTCTACAAATCGACCACGTTCCTATGACTCCGAAGACAGCGTGACAGGAGCACACCAACCAATCAACTACCGTGATTACTGGATGAAATGGGGGTGGGTTCGTGACGTACTCACCCTATGGAGAAGGGAAGAAGGTACTCCATATCATGAACCGAATCTACCACCTAACCTTGGAGTACTTAACCCGCTCACCGGCGAACCCATTCGCAACACCGTTTATACCCTATTTGCAAGAAGTTTTCGTCTTGAAGCTACCATTAACGGAACTAGAGAAGATATCCGACCTCTACCTCACACTGATAATCAACCAGGGTTAGTAGAAGAAGTTAGAGAACTCCAAGCTCGAGTATTAACTTTAGAAAGCACGGTATATAATTTGCAAGCACCAGCAATATCACCAACACCAGTAACATCACCAACCTCAGCACCAATGGCACCAGTACCACCAACAACCCAAGTTTCAACAATACATGCCTCAACATCTCATTCTGTACCTCGAGTATAATCATCGTTCTACGAATCGTTCTACATCATTTATCTTCGTTCAACCTGGTGATTAAGTAATCTCTAATGTTTTAAAGATTATATATTCTTGTTCTAACGGTAAATCAAATGAGTTTAATATTATATTGACTCATTAAATCCATGATTACATCTGAAGAAAAAATATATGTATATATATTTTCATGAAGATTGTAATTAAAAATTCTTTCGTACAAACTGTTAATGATGAAAATATTTTAACGGGTAGGTAATACCCGAGGAATATTTAGATTTCACATTAATAAGTTACACTGTACATTCTTCGAATCTGATTCAACGGTCAATTACCATCCTACTTATATTCACAGATATACGAATCTGATTCACCACAGAATAATCATTTTTCATTCAATTTCATATTTGGATTTTAATCTATCAGAATCCAACAAATGGCATAATGAAGAACACATTTGACAAACAAAATTAACTATGAGAAATTTTGTTAAGAATCCACGCTAATTGTTCCTAGCTAACTGATTACATTTTATTTATCGTAATTTAATTATCGTAATTTACATTCTCACAATTTTATTTATCGTCATTTAATTTCTGTTATTTACTTTACGCACTTTATTTATCGTCATTTATTTTCTGTTATTTTTTTTACTTACTTTAAATATCGGGACACGTATACAAGGTTTTGACATATCATATCGACGCATCTATATATATTATTTGGAATCACCATAGACACTCTATATGCAGTAATGATCGAGTTCTCTATACAGGGTTGAGGTTGATTCTACAATAATATATATAGTTTAAGTTGTGATCGAGTCTGAGACATATACGGGTCACGACACGTATTAATTAATTCGAATATTATATATTAAACTATATATGAATTATTGGACTGTTAACTGTGGACTATCGACTGTGGACTAATAATATTGGACAAATTAAAATGAATTAAAATAATTGATTATAACATATGAAACTAAACAATTCTTCAAGTTTGCCACTTGATTTCATCTTAAACCTCAATTGTATCTTGACAATTACAATCAGCGTTCAAATCTATCAAGATTCTTAAAAACACCTCAATCGAGAGGGTGAACCAACCGCACTTCAGCTACGGAATAAGAGATTGACGCATACAGTTATGCACCTGAAAACTCTCGAAAACTAAGTAAACGTTTAACACGTATCTGTGCTAGCTCCTTTGGCGTTACTAATACCGAAAATAACTTTGCAATCTCTTTCCAAAGTAGCAAATTTTGTCACAGCTCCAGCAAATCAACTTTGATTTTCATTCGGATTAGCCTTACTATAACCTTGATATATATGATGCCCTTTTCGTCATCGTTACCGGAGATCCGTTTATATTCCACCACATTAGTAGTAAACTTACCAGCAACTTCATTGATCTTTGACTTTCTTAAAAGTTATTACATTCATTGAAACCCTATCATATACTCATCCGTATCTTGTAATGAGAACTGCCATACCAATTTCAAAAATCAGCAATCAGTATTTTGAAATCTCGCAGCATATCTACATCAACAGTTATAGGTATACATATAACATTTATCTCTTAGAATTATGATCTTCTCTTCCAAAATTATGAAAAGCACTCCAGCTTACGAATCAATACTCAAATTCTGACAAAGCTGAATGAAGCAACAGAAACTGTAGACAACTGTAACAGACCTTAATCGTCAGAAGTTGATGATAAAGAATAGTATGTTGGCAAAGCTCAGAAAAAGTTTGAAACTAAAAAAAAAACAAAAAAAAAACACAAAAAAAACTGATTGAGCAAACTACGAAGGAGTCTCTGAACAAATCACAAGGACTAAACTTGTACATTAAGAATCCTGATGATTCTGTTTCTGATCAAATCTTTAGCGAATACCTTGCTTCTGACTCCAAACTCTTGCGGACAAATTTTCTTCACCATCATTCGATATTAGAAATTCCAAGATATCATAGTATCTTTCATTATAAATATCCTCCATATTTCTGAAGATATTTTCATAACTATTCTTATCTGAAATCATTAATCTCTTCGTGCTATCAGTGTTACATCATATAGAAACTGTTAGTTTCTATATTCTGTAAATTTTCGAGCTTAAAATATGAATGTTAATGAAGTAATGTTGGGAACTGATGCATGAGTTAGTATAATATAATGACACTTGATCAACGTGATTATATTACAATAAGTCATGCCGAATTTCTAATGAAACATGATGATGGTTCACAGTAGATCATACCATCATCATGTGTCATGTTACATAACTCTTTCATTCTAATTAACCTCTGAACATATCAAGAAAATATTCTTGATAGTTCTATTCTCAGTGATTCTGGTAATTTGACAAATCAAATCGTGCTATTACGTTCTTTCTTGATTAGAACATTAAGTTCATTCGAAACTCCATACTTACGAATTCTGGACCGTTACTCGCTTTACTAGAGATCGAGAAGGGAAGAAAAAGGCAAAGAGCTCCGAAACATAAGGGAAGATATAAAATCCGACAACAACACAGAATTCACAAACCGTGTACATTAATACGAATAGCAAAATAAAGACACGGGAGTATGATAAACACAATAACCCCAAGGTAATAGTAGAAGTGAATAGATTCCTCCGGCGGTAAATGGAAAAGAAGAATGACAGATGCGATAGTTAGGAAAATATAGTAGAGGAATAGAGGAAGAAAGTATAGGAATGGTGAGGATAATGGAACGGAAGAGTTTAATTTATAATGAAATTTTCAGAAAGAGCAATCGAGGTAGATCATCGCATTTAATTGAAGAGATCCTAATTTCCTTAAATCCTGAAGAATCAGATCTTATAGATTTTGAAGATTATCTCTAAATTCCTTGAATTCCGGAAATCCACAGTGACTACGTCAAAAGTTAAAGCTCTATCTCAGTCTTTTGTGACAGCTTCACTCGTACGCTTCACATAATTGAATCGTTTTATCTATATTAATTAATAATGATAAAACTCTATTTATCAACTCATATTCGTCATGAAAACATTTTTATTGTTAGCCATGACGACCTCGATCAAATTTCAGGACGAAATTTCTTTAACGGGTAGGTACTGTGACGACCCGAAAATTTCCAACCAAATTTAAACTTAATCTTTATATGATTTCGACACGATAAGCAAAGCCTGTAATGTTGGGTCTCAAAATTTTTGAATTGTTTCATATATTCAATTGACCTTCGACCAGTCTCGACGATTCATGAACCATTATATGTAAATAAATGTGTATACATAAAAAAATAAAAATAAATATATGTATAGAGTATATTAAATATAATTATTAAATAATTGTAATACTCGTCTGATGTTTCGATTGATATTAAGTAAGTTAAATTCAAACTTATGTAATTTTAAAATAAGCGGTGATCCGAAAATGAGTTAAATAAATTATAAACTTATTAAAAAATGTATTTAGGAACTACTTGTTAAATTTTAACACTTTTTATATTTCACCTATAAATGGGAGGGACAGTTGATGTAAATTTTATTTAACAAATTAAGGATCAAATTTTTATACCATAATGACCAAAATAAATAAATATAGTTAATTTAAAATTTTGGGATTTTTCTGAAGACTTTTATCCGCCACTAATGAACAACAGAGAGATTTAGTCCGTAAATGGCGACGGCTAAATTATTACACGTTTATATTAATTTATATTATAATATTATTATTAAAATTATTGATTCCACTTTTTTCCATTGATTGAACGCATAACAACAAATGGAATCAATTATCAAGTTTGTAATTGAGATATTGTGTTAGTTTATTGTGTTGTGTGAATGATATAGGTACTATATTTGACTTCCATCACCATAATTTAATATATATACAAATACATATATGAGTTACAAAACCCATCACATTCTTCTTCTTTCACTTCACTCTACCCGGCCACCTTGAAAGCCGCCATCACTCCAACACCATCATTCACCTCCGGGTTCAACCATCAAAAACCGAACACCCATCATCAACAAGACCATTACTAAACTTGTTAGGTTTTGTGTGATTATTCTATGAGATCATGTCCACCACCGAATCATCACCATTAAAACCCATTTACAACCGCCAACCTCTTCAAACCCACAACCACCATCGATATCATGTTTTTATTTTTACTTTCGTTTACAATCCCAAGAACTCAAAACCACTAACGTAAAGATAATGGAAGATGAACACCAAGGTTACAGCTGGGTTACTGTCGTCTTTACTGTTGCTATCTGGTTACGTTTCTTTAAATACACAAACAACTACCACTCGAAGATACATGGTATATTGTACTTCATTCAGTTTCTCAATTTCAGACGGTTACTATCCATCTATCTATTTTTTTTCTTTCGCTGTTATATCTGTAATTTCTGTTTCTCCCGTCTAAATACACTACAGCCATCATCCTAACAGCCACCACCATCATCTTGTACTTATACCTGCTGTATCTATTTTTTTTTTTTTGTGATGTTTCCTGGCTTAACCGAAGCTCAGCAAACAACCATTTGTTGTTGTCATCGAACTGCTGCTGTTACATAAACTCTTCCATTTTCTTCTTGTTTAAAAACCATAACTATCTCCTTCAATTATCACTTACAACCAACAATCAAACCGCCACCCAACACCTTTATTTTCTGCTTCCACTTCTGTTGTCATTCAATTTGTTTATGCTACTATTCGATCGAGTAATTATTGTTGCCAATTATAAATGCTGCTACCATGCGTTTCATGTTCTATTGTTGTGGCAGACAACCCTACTTGGGTAGGTAAATATTATTACTACTAATTAGATGTAAAGGTGACTAGTGGGCTGATAAAAAGAATCACAAAGTTGATTGTGGCACGTTCCATATTATGAAAGAAAAGGATATTAAAGTGCTGCATCTACTTCCTATTATACTAATTCGAAAACAAAATTAAAAAAAAAAGTATTATGCTGGCTTGTTTCCCACATGTCCATCTCGAAATCTATTATAAAAACTAACGGTTCTTTGGATTTTTTTATATGGGTCGTGAACTTCCTGCAAGTTGGACCGTAATTTCAGTTTTATAATTAGGTCGATGGATATTAGGCCATGATCCTCCTGTATTATTCTGTTGGGCTGCCCATTTTGGTCGAAGCCCATAGTATTGCAATTGCTGCTTGCTGATTCGAAGACCTTTCCACTAAAACAACTTTGTTTCAAATATTTTTTTTTACCACGAACAAAGAAAGTTAAATGATAAGGGTGACGGAGCGAGAATATATTATAATTACGAGTGAGGAATGATATTGGTGATTATACCGGGTAGATGATGATTGAGGTTAAGTGATAATGATGCATGAATGATGATGGTTAGGAATGATGTTTATAAATTATGCTGAAGATCATAATCATGATGATTATAAGGTGTTGATAATAATGATTATTATGAGGAGATTAGATAGTGATGATCGTGGGGATAAAATGAAAACGAAAATTATTAAAGATGATACATGCAATAATAAGTTTATGATGATAATTAAATGGTTTGGTTAGATTAATAAGATTCTATGATTATTATATATGATGATGATACGAATGATCATGGTGATGATGTTAAGAAGAGAAAGAAGTAGCAACTGAAATAAAATGGGATAAAAGAATTTAATATCCTAGTTCTAACAGAAAGTATTAGACAGAGTAGTTGGTTTGGTATGTTATCGGGTTAGCGGGAGGTCGCGGGTTCAAACCCGGACTTTGGCATTTCTTAAAGGGCTACTTCTTTGAGGTAGTTTACTTATTAATTAATAATAATATTATTATTATTATTATTATTATTATTATTACTTATTGTTGTTATTATTATTATTATTATTATTATTATTATTATTATTATTATTATCATAATTATTATTATTATTATTATTATTATTATTATTATTATTATTGTTATTAGTAATTATTATTGGTATTATGTTATTACAGATATTAAAAATATAAATATTAGTATCATTATTATTAGAAAAATTATTATTTTTATAGTCATTATTATTAAAATTAACATTCTTATTAAAAGTATCATTTTTATTTAAGTTATCATTTTTATCATTAATATTACGATTATCATTTCTAGCTCTATTAACATTATTATTATTTTTATCATTTCTAATTTAGTATTATTATAACTATTATTTTAAAACAAATAATATTATGTAAAAAATATATACTTAATACATAATATAACTATATTAATATTTAAATGAAACATATAAGTTATAAAATGATATCACTAATAAATAAATATATAAATTGTTCGATTACAATTATATGTGTTAATATATATATATAAATGATATAGGTTCGTGAATCCGAGGCCAACCCTGCATTGTTCAGTTTTGTCGTATGCATATTTTTACTACAAAATATCGTATCGTGAGTTCATTTGCCCTTTTTTACTCTTTACATTTTTGAGCTGAGAATACATGCAAATGCTTTATTAACTATTTTACAATATTTATATGTGTGAGTTCATTTGATTCCCTTTTACTCTTTACATTTTTGGGACTGAGAATACATGCGCTACTTTTATAACTGCTTTATTAAATGCTTTTGAAATACATTTTGAACTGCGAATACATGAAATGCTTTTAGAAATGTTTGACGAGATAGACACAAGCAAAACATTCCTCGAATGAATTATTATGCAGACAGAAGTTCTGCGGATTATTGTTGAATTATGTGGACATGATAATTGCCACAGTTGAATTATGTGGACATGATAATTGCCACCATTGAATTATGTAGACATGATAATTGCCACCATTGAATTATGTGGACATGATAATTGCCACCAATTGATATGAATGTTATGTATCGAGAGAATAATTTTTATACACAGGTTATGTGTATGATATTTTTTACACGAGATATGTGTACGATTACTAAGATTTATGTAAAATGGTTGTGTACACGAGAAAGGTGTACTGTATTTAAAAGATATCGCATGTACATTACATGTGGGTATAGGATTCGGGCCCATTTGTACCATGCAGGATTTAAATCTTGTGGTCTATCAAAATGATAAATTTTATTGTTTTATGATAAATTTATGAACTCACCAACCTTTTGGTTGACACTTTAAAGCATGTTTATTCTCAGGTATAAAAGAAATCTTCCGCTGTGCATTTGTTCATATTACATGGAGTCGTTTATGGCATATAGAGGTCAGAACCTCGCAATGGGACCAACTGTTGAAGACTTCGTCCAGATGGATTAGGACGGGGCATCACAATTTGTGTACTTCCTGTCTCCAATCTGTTACCAGTCAATTTCAGTTAATCAAATCATGTTTATACTTCAATTATTCAACACATTATATATAACCTTAACTGCAATTGGAAATTAAAGAGAGAAAAATCAGAAACAAATATGTAAGCCTCTGTTCTTACACTTTTTGGTCATATTTCGATTTCAAACAAATTTTCAAAATGTAATAATGCAAAGTTGTTAGGAATCTCTTACTCAAACTTCTTGTAAAATCTCAAGTTCCAATTCTTGATAACGAGTTCGAATTTGCGAGTCAAAGTTATTTTGTCAAAAGTCAACTGTTTTGTTCTTGGAGAAATTAGAGCTTGTTTTGATGTTTTAAGACCAATCGATGATTCCAATAGTTTTTAGGAATGATTTGAAACATATTTCATGTTGTAAAGATTGTCGAAAACGAACTCAAAATTTAAAACATTAATTTTTTTTTTGAAGGGTTAGAAGCTTCAGCAGTATCTATTTTCAACTTTTTTCAATTTTTTTTAAATCACAAGAACACTTTTATTTTTTTGTTTCATGTTGTTTACAAGTCATAAATGAAAACCCGTTCGATTGTTGTTAAGTTTTGCCTCCGTTTGATTTTAATTCAAGGATGAAGAAGGTGATGAACATGGTTTTAGGAAGTATTAGATAAGTATATATGGGTTGCATAATAAGTAAGAAAGACAAGGCAGAGGGAATGGTTAAGTGTGTTTGCGGGTGAGCGAGAGGTCTTGAGTTCAAATCCGGTTCGGGGCATATATTTTTTTGAAAAGCTTTTTGAAGGTAGTTTTCATTTCTAAAATTAATATTATTATTATTATTTTTATTATCATTAGTAATATAATATAATTATTACTATTATTGTTATTACTAAAATAAAGAATTTATGATCAATTATTATTATTGTTATTATTATGATTATTATTGTTATCAAAATAAGTATAAGTATTGATAATATCATTATTATTTTTAAAATAACTATTAGATATATAAAACCATATTTAAAATAGATAACCTAACTATATTTTTAATAAGTATTAATTAATTATTCAAGATATATAAAATAAATATATTTAAGATATGACATATGAATCATTAAATATAACAAGTATATTAATATTATTAATATATGAAATTGTTATATGTTTTAATATATATATATATATATATATATATATATATATATATATATATATATATATATATATATATATATATATATATATATATATATATATATATATATATATATATATATATATATGAATGATATAGGTTCGTGAATCCAAGGCCTACCCTGCATTGTTCAGTTTCGTCATGTGAATATTTTTACTACAAAATATCGTATTGTGAGTTTTCATAGGTCCCTTTTTAATTGCTGTTGCAATATATATTTTTGGGCTGAGAATACATGTGCTGTTTATATAACTGTTTTATGAAATGGACACAAGTACTAAAAACATATTCTACGTTGAGTTGTACCACTTTGCATATTTTTCCCTAATAGCTTGGTAACTAATATTTATATGTTGTAAGAGCATGTAAGCGCGAATCCTATTGATAGATCTATCGGGTTTGACCACCCCAACTGGGCTAGTCGCTCTAGTATCATAAACGGTTGCATAGTACTTCATTTTTACTACACTTGGTACAGTGTAGGGAGATTTCAAAATAAAGGGAATATGCTACGTTATTTGTTAAGTATGGTTACCGAAGCGCTCAACAACTTATAGAATACTTTTATACACTTGCGAGTGTACATATATTTATAGAAACTGAAATCTTGTGGTCCGTTACTGTTACTGAAAGTATTATTTATGATAAACCTATGAACTCACCAACCTTTTGGTTGACACTTTTAAGCATGTTTATTCTCAGGTACGAATTAAGTCTTCCGCTGTGCATTTGCTCGTTTGAAAGATATTACTTGAAGCCATTCATGGCATATTTAGGTCAGTACCTCGCAATGGGACCAATTGTTTAAGACTTCGTCCAGGTGGATTAGGACGGGTCGTCACATGTAAGAAGTAGGATAGAGAGACATATTTTATCGAATGAACCAGCTCGCGAGTTTTATACATATTTCTGGCTGCCGACACTCATGCGACCGCATGAGTGTCCCCTCTATTAAACATGCGATCGCATGATTAGTAATCCTAGCTCACACTCGTTTTAAACATGGGCAACTATGGTTTTTATAATATTATATATATATATATATATATATATATATATATATATATATATATATATATATATATATATATATATATATATATATTATATTTAATTTATATAATTAATTATATATTATATTATATTTACGTTTATGGTAAAAATATAATTTTTACTCAAATGACACGAACGTTGTCACTCGACTCGTGTACCACTTTCGGTTTTTCGAGCGCACCTTCGTACGTTTAGAAAACTAGCCTTTTACGTTATGTGACGTGTACCCTTATTAATAATTTGACTTACTCATCAATAAATTATTTTGTGATAAATGTAACTTGTAAAATTGAGTATTATGGTCATTTGCTTCTATAAATCCGTGACTCTTTGTTTGTCAAAATATATTATTTTAAATCAGGACATTTTATGACTAAGTTAAAATATATATTTTCATTTCAAAATATAAGTTTGAATTCTTTACTTAATATATAGTTTTTCAAAACTAATGATATTCAAAATTTATGTATTTAGGAATTGTTTAAATATCAAGAATTACTATTTCGTAACATTTGTATTTTTAAAGTTTAAAATTGATATACTTTATTTATATAAAACGTTTACAAAGACATTTTAATATTCCAATTACTTTATATTCCAAATCATTTTATCACAACGGTTATAATAGAAGAAGTTGTTATGTCATAAGACATTCTTAAAAAGTCTATTATATCGAAATGACATTTTCATTTATGAAAGTAAAAATCATATATAAATCATATCAGGTTTCAAGGTTTTAACTTCCAGTTTAATCATGACTCGTAGGATTAAGTCTAAAGGAAAATCAAACGTAAGGAATCATCTTAATGTAAAATGTCGATCTATTTAACTTGTCAATATCTATTCTCTAATTTACCTATAATCCCTAATTTTACTTTCACAATACCTAATATGAAGGTTAATTAATTTATCTTATCAAAAGTCACGAGGCAATTATTGTAAGGCATGTATTGGAATTTAACAGAAATTTCCACAAATCTGACTTGCTCTTACTACTTGACACTTTGTCCTTACTCGAAGATCACTTTACCATTTATTCTGAATATCGTTAAAAAGGAAAGGTTTTTCTAAATCAAAGTGGACCTCTCAATAGAGACTCGAAATCATAATTCAATGTATTTGATATTTCAATCTTTTGATATTATCTTTTAATTCCATCGATAATTATTCTAAATATATTTTGAAATAAATACGTTTATGTAAAGTATTATACGTCTAATACTTGCTAACGTTTTCAAGTTATAATATATACATATATAATCATATCCATTCCTATAATGGTTCGTGAATCTTTGGAATTTGGTCGAGGTTAAATGAATGTATGAACACAGTTTAAAATTCTTGAGATTCAACTTACAAAGTTTGCTTATTGTGTCGGGAATATATAAAGATTAAAGTTTAAATTTGGTCAGAAATTTTCGGGTTGTCACAGTACCTACCCGTTAAAGAAATTCCGTCCTGAAATTTGATTTGGATGGTCATGGCTGACAATAAGTATGTTTTCATGACGCATATAAGCTGAAGATTAGGGTTTTATCATCATTGAGTAATATGGATAAAATCATTTGATTTTGTGAAGAGTACGAGTGAAGCTATTACCAAAAGAGTGAAATGAGTAGGTATAGATTTGTCATATCTTTTGACATAGATAGAAATGATTTTCAAGTTCAAGAGATTTGGAGAAAATCTTCGTAACAAGATTTGATTAAGGAAATTAGGATCTGCTTTAAATGCGATCATCCATTTTGATTGCTCTGTCAGATATTTTACTATAAATCCACTCCCTTTGTTTCCTTACAACTCACACCTTCTCTTCTTTATCCCTCAGCTCATACTTTAAAGTATTTGTCAATATGCTCCATCTAGTTCTGATTCTTGATATACTCCTTACCTTCATATCTGTCATTCTTCTTTTTCATCTGCTGCCGGAAGAATCTATTTACTTTTACTATACCCTTGGGTTTATAGTGTTTTTAGTTCTCCCGTGTCTTAAATTGCTACTTACATCGATATATACGGTTTATAATTTCTGGGTGGTTGTTGGATTTTATTTCTTTTCTTATATTTCGATGTCTCTACTTCTGTCTCCCATAATCATTGTCATCTCTAGTTAATGCTCTCTTTTATTTACTGCGATTTATACCCTAATTTCTATTTTGGAATTTTGTCATTTCGTTTCTTCTTCTTGCGATTAAGCACCGCTTGTAATTGTGATGACCCAGGAATTTCCGACCAAATTTAAACTTAATCTTTATATAGTTTTGACACGATAAGCAAAGTCTGTAATGTTGATGTTTTCAAAAACTTTGAATTGTGTTCATGTAATCAATTACCCTTCGACTATTCCCGACGATTCACGAACAACTATATAAATAGATGCATATAGATATTATTGAAATAATATATGATTAAACTGTTAGAATTAAATATGTAAAATAATATGCAATGTAATGGAAACTATATTTATAAATATATAGATATATATAATTATGTACTATATAAATATTACTTGTAAATATATAAAGTTATATTAAATCTATTTGTTTTAAAATATATAATATATTTGTTTTAGTAATTAAACTTGCTATTTTTAAAACTGTTTATATATAGAATGTGAATATATTAAAAATAAATGATTTCAAGCTTAATTAGTAAACGTTAGTAACACTCAGTTAACGTTTTGTTAGTTTTAATATAGATATAGTACTTGTTCATGAAGGATTGAAATAAAAGTTGAACTGTAAATTGATTGCGAAGATCTTAGATTTGTTAAATATATTTTTACCTTTTTAAGTTTGAATATTAGTACTCCGTACATATAAATTGGAACAGAAAATAAATATTTTTCGAACCTTTTTGATCAGGTTTCAAACAGTTAATGAGTGAAATAATTAAATACATTTAATCTAAAAATTTGGGATTTTTAGGAACACTTTTATACGTTAACTGTTTAGCATTGGACACGAAATCATACCCGTGAAAACTGTCGGCACATTAATCCAATATAGAGATCGATGAACTATTCATGTTACTGTGCATATTTGAATTATATCACCAAACACTGTACATAGTTGTTTTCTCTGCAATGTAAATATAGATATACATATACACTTGCATTCATAAAAAAAACAAAAAACATAAGGTGTTCAATCTATCTCCCACCTTAAATCTCTTCTCCTTCTGGCAACCAACAAACCGAGACCTTCACCACTTCTTTCCCCACAACCGCCGACCACTTTCATCAACGACCACCATCCATGAACACCATAAACCATCATGAAACCACCACAACCACCTTAGAACATCTCAGTCATCATCCACCACAATTATCATCTCCCTCTCCTCCTTCTTTCTTGTTTTTTGTTTTTGTAAACCGTCATCAACAACCATAGCCACCTCCGTAAACCACCACCACCTTTGAACCTAGTTCTATATCACCACAATCATATACTATTACTAATTGGTCATTACAGCCATCGACATCTACCATCTTTCTTCTCTCTCTCTTTATTTTCTTCTTCCTGCAATTCACGACAACCATTATTGTTGTTTTCGTTTTCTTTTTCACTCCATAAAACCAACAACCATCACCATAATCCATCACCACCCATCGTCACCCTAACAACCGCCACTTGATTCTTCCTGTTTTCTTTTTGATCAAACACAAACTAAAACACCATCATCTAAAACTCATTAAATCTGCTACTGAATGTTTCTGCTTAGGTTTCTGTTCGAAACTGTGAAACAAAATAAGGGAAAACGATGATGGATTTATGATCTTGATGATGACGATTTGATAATGTAAATAATGATGAAAGATTACGGTTATGATTACGAAGATGATAATTATAATCGTGAAAGTGATGATCATGATGAAGATGATCATAGTGATGAACGTTAAATTATGATAATGTTATGGTGACGTTGATGATATTGGTCGAGGATGATAAGTCGATTATGATGATGATGAGGTGAGGTTGTGTTGATGAAGGAAAAATAACGAGGAAGATGAAAAGCGTCGTGACCTGATATTTCCTTTTTCTGGTTCCTGGATTGAATCAAGAGTATACATACATACTGATGGACTTGATTTAGACTTGTTTGGGCTTTTCGTTACTGGACCGAGACTTACTCCTTGTTGGGCCGTGTTTGTAGTTGGACTGAAACTGTAAGTGGTAAGTAATACGGGTTAAATGGTATTAGGTCCGTAACTTAATAAGAAACACGGATTGGATCAGCTTGTATGGCGTGGTGTCCTGGTAGCGGGAGGTCACGGGTTCGAGTCCCCTCCCAGGCAGTTTATTTTTTTTATGCTTCTAAGGTATAATTTGATATTATTATTATTATTATTATTATTATTATTATTATTATTATTATTATTATTATTATTATTATTATTATTATTATTATTATTATTATTATTATTATTATTGTTATAATTATTATTATTCTTGTTATTATTATTATTGTTGTTGTTATTATTACCATTATTATGATTTATTGTTATTTTTACAAGTATTACAATTGTAATTATTATTAATATTATCATTATAATCAACTACAACTTTTAATTACTATATTATCAAGTATATAAAAATATACTTATAAATAATATTACATATAAGTATGAATATATTACATTAACAATTTTTATATAAATATTCATATAAAACAAAGTAGATATTTTTAATATATATATATATATATATATATATATATATATATATATATATATATATATATATATATATATATATATATATATATATATATATATATATATATATATATATATATAACTATATAAATAATAATCATTTTCAAATATATATACAAATTAAATAAATAAAGTTATAATATATGAAATTGTTCTATCACGATTATATGTATTAATATAAATACAAATGATATAGGTTCGTGAATCTGAGGCCAACCCGGCATTGTTCAATATAGTCATATGTATTTTTACTACAAAATACATTAGGTGAGTTCATTTGAATCCCTTTTACTCTTTACATTTTTGGGACTGAGAATACATGCGCTGTTTTATAATTGTTTTGTTAAATGCTTTTGAAATATATTTTGAACTGCGAATACATGAAATACTTTTATAACTGTTTTACGAAATAGACACAAGTAATCAAAACTACATTCTATGGTTGAATTATCGAAAACGAATGTGCCCTTTTTATTATGTCCGAAGTTTTCCCGGAATGATGGCGAATTTATCATGTCCGAAGTTTTTCCGGAATGATGGCGAATTTATCATGTCCGATGTTATCCCGGAATGATGGCGAATTTATCATGTCCGAAGTTTTCCCGGAATGATGGCGAATTTATCATGTCCGAAGTTTTCCCGGAATGATGGCGAATTTATCATGTCCGAAGTTTTCCCGGAATGATGATGAATTTATCATGTCCGAAGTTGTCCCGGAATGATGAGGATATTCTATATGCAACTTGTTAAGGTCGATTACCAGGTGTTCAATCCATATGAATGAATTTTATGCTTGATGTTTATGGGAAATGGGAATATTAAATCTTGTGGTCTATCAAAATGATGAATTTTATTGTTTTATGATAAACCTATGAACTCACCAACCTTTTGGTTGACATTTGAAAGCATGTTTATTCTCAAGTATGAAAGAAATCTTTCGCTGTGCATTTGCTCATTTTAGAGATATTACTTGGAGTCATTCATGACATATTTCAAAAGACGTTGCATTCGAGTCGTTGAGTTCATCAAGATTATTATTAAGTCAATTATAGTTGGATGTATTATGAAATGGTATGCACGCCGTCAACTTTCGATAAAATGAAAGTTTCTCTTTTAAAAACGAATGCAATGTTCATAAAATGTATCATATAGAGGTCAAGTACCTCGCGATGTAGCTAAATGTAATGTATTCGTCCAGATGGATTAGGACGGGTCATTTCAGTAATGGTCCAGAATTGGCAGATATGAATTTTGGAATGAACATTGTTAATGTTCTAGGAAGGAAATTGTAATGGCACGATCTTGACTTGTCAAATTACCAGAATACCTCGGAAAAAGCCGAATCATCAAGAAATATTTTCTTGATATTTTAGAGGTTAAATAGAATACAAGAGTCGTATAACATGGCACATGATGATGTTATGATCTGTGAATCATCACATTCCATTTAAAAACTCAGTATGAATTACTGTAATATAATCACGTTGATCAAGTGTCATTATATTATACTAACTCATGCTTCAGCTCCCAACACTACTTCAAAAAATATTACTATTTTAAACTCGAATGTTTTAGAATTTAGAAACTAAAATAGTTTCTTTTATGATGTAATACAGATAGCGCGAAGAGGTAAATGATTTCAGATAAGAATAATTAAGAAAATAACTTCAGAAATATGAAGGATATTTATAATGAAAGATACGATGATATCTTATAATTTCTAATATCAGAGGATGATGAAGAATATTATCCGCAGGGGTTTAGAGTCAGGAGCAAGGTATTCGTTAATGACTTCAGCAGGTACTGAATCATTTGGATCCTTTGAAGTCAGGTTCAGTCTTTGTGATTTGTCCACAGCCTCCTTCATACTTTGCTCAATCCGGTTTCCAATTCCAAGACTTCTCTTTTTCTGCGCTTTGCCAGCACACTTCTTCATTATCATCAAACTTTTACTGTTAAAGTCGTTTATAGTTTTTGCTACTTCATCAGCATTGTTTCATTTTTGGAGAACCAATTCGTAGTTCGGAGTGTTTTTCAGAAACTTCACATTCAAATTAAGTCCAGAAGATAGACGTTATATATACGCATATAACTGTTGGCGTAGACATGCTGCGAGATTTCAACATACTGATTGCTAATTCCTGATTATTCGTATGGCAATTCTCGTTACAAGATGCGAATGAGTAAATGATGGGGTTTCGGTAATTATAATGATTCTTCGGAAGGTCAAAGATCAGTGAAGTTGTGATTATGTTTATTGCTAATGTGGTGAAACATGAAAGGTTCTTCGGTAACAAAAGGGTAATCATATATATCAAGATTATGATAAAGCTACTCTGAATGAAAAATTGAAGTTGTCTTGCTGGAGCTGTGATAGAATTTGCTACTTTGGAAAGAAATTGCAAAATTTTTTTTTTTTTTTTTTTGCTAATAAATGCCAAAGGATCTGACACAGATCTGTGTTGAATTATGACTCTGGTTTCGAGAGCTTTTTAAGTACATAACTGTGGGTAATATGTGGTTGAATCATCATCTTAATTGCTCATTATTTGAAGTGTCGTCAGAAATTTTCGAAGGGTTTGAACACGGATTGTAATGTTTAATATACATTTGATGTTCTAACACAGTTTTGAAGTCAAAGTACAGCTTTGAAAGATGTAAAAATCTAAAAGTGACGGTACCGGTTATATTTCATATTGAATTCTGAGGTTTCAAAATCAGAATATGTAATTGGGTTTGAATGAGTATTGTTGTTTTGATTGCTATGAAAGAATGTATATTATCGTGGAAGTAGGAAGTATAGTTGATAATTTGCTTAATCAGATTCGAAGAATCAGATTCGAAGAATGTAACATATTAATTGTGAATATATATATATATATATATATATATATATATATATCTCGGGTATTACCTACCCGTTAAAAAAATTTCACAATTAGTATTTTGTACAAAAGAATTTTATTACAGTCTTTATGAAAATATATCTGTATATATTCTCTTCAGATGTAACATAGATTTCAATGAGTCAATACTAAATTAAACTCATTCGATTTATGGTTGAAACCAGAATTGAATAATCCCTTGAAGGCTTTAGAGATTACATAAATATTTCTTCAATAATATTGAAATTATGAATCAATACTTCGTTATTTGTTGAGATGTGATGTTGGTTTTCGTTAAATTCTTGTGAACTTCGCAAAGTAAGAATGATGTTATCTGAAAAGTTTCGGTTACATCAATGATGAAGTGTAAAATCAAATATATACTTGATTTATTAGGAATTGGAATTTGTTGAATTGAAACAGAGATTGTAGTTAACGATGGTTAAGTCGCGGACGAGGGACGTACATTATTGCATATTTGTAATATGAATTAACCAAGTGGTTAAGATTCACACACAATAGCTTGGCACGGAAAGATTTATTTTTATTTCAACATATATATATATATATTTATATATATATATATATATATATATATATATATATATATATATATATATATATATATATATATATATATATATAATTTCTTCAGAGGGGATGAGTTAATTCTTCATAACTTGTTGATACAATATACGCGTTATTGATTCGTAATGATGTCCACAGTGATTCTTGAACTGACGGAGTTTGTGATGTTATAAGTGTTGTTGATTCTGATGCTGACTGCACTGACGATGCTGGTGACGCTGATGGTACTGATGATGCTGTTGGTAAAACAAGTTTAGCTTGTTAATCACACACCATTCTTGTAAGGGTTTCTACTCTTCCTTCTATCATTTTGGTTTACTCATCTGATTTCTGGTTAGGGTTAGATTACATAATCTTTAAGACTTTAGAGATTACATAATTGCCACGGAATGTTTCTTCAATGAAGTTATGAATCAATACTTCATAGTTTGTTGTTGTTGGTATTCCTTAGTATCTATAGAGCGTATGACATTGGTGTTTGTGGGACAAATTGTAAAATTAAGGTTTACGACGCGTTTATGGTTGGGGGTGGTAATGGTACTGTTGGCGTTAATGATTGTGGTACTGGTTATGCTGCTGATGCTGCTGCTGGTGTTTGTAATCTTTGCACCATATTCTCCAAAGCCACTACCCGAGCGCGAAGCTCGTTGACTTCTTCTATTACACCAGGGTGATTGTCGGTTCGGATGAGCGGATAAATAAAATCTAGAATTTGATGTAGTATATAATCGTGACGAGATACTCTGGAAATGAGAGAGAAAATGGTGTTTCGGATTGGTTCGCCAGTAAGTGCTTCTGGTTCTTCGTCAAGAGGTCAATGTGGTGGATGGAAGGGATCACCTTCTTCTTGTCTCCAATGATTGAGGAGGCTACGAACCCATCCCTAATTCATCCAGAATAGATGATAACTGATTGGTTGATCCATTCCGGTCACACTGCTTTCAGAGCTTGAATGGGATTCCATTCCGGAATCCGAGGGACTTGAATTGATGACGAATTCCATTTCGTATGATTGGATAACGAATTTTTTTTTCGATATGCAATGATTTTCTGGCTATCGGATGGTATTCTAATTACATAGAATATCCATATATATAGAACAAAAGATTTCGTAGATTATGGAGGAATTTACGGAATATGTCAGGCAAGGTTTACAGTAATAGATACGATAAGATATGATTTAGCAGATACACTAAGATATGATTTTTGTCTATACACTACTCATGCAATTAATATAGCAAGACGTGTCTAGACTAATAATGATAAGCAGGTAATTTCCTAAGGATGATAAGCAGATGATTTCTGACTAGAAATGAAAAGCAAAACTTTTGAAATACAGACACGGTCGATGTCCAGACTCACTAATGCATCCTAACGACTTATCAGTTAGACACACTAATGCAGACCTGGTTCACTAAGACCACCGCTCTGATACCAACTGAAAGGACCCGTTCATATACATTATAAACGATTCACAATAGTTGACTACATCACGAGGTATTTGACCTCTATATGATACATTTTACAAACATTGCATTCGTTTTTAAAAGACAAACTTTCTTTATATCGAAATTTGACAGGCATGCATACCATTTCGTAATATCCACTATCCAACTATAAGTTGACTTAATAGTAATCTTTGACGAACTCAATGACTCGAATGCAACGTTCTTCGAAATATGCCATGAAAGGCTCCAAGTAATATCATGAAAATGAGCAAACGCACAGCGGAAGATTTCTTTCAATCCTGAGAATAAACATGCTTTAAAGTGTCAACTAAAAGGTTGGCGAGTTCATTAGTTTTATCATTATCATTCATTTTCTTCATTTTAATAGACCACAAGAATTTCATTTCCAGTTCTCATAAATATACGTCCCATGCATAGAGATAAAAATCATTCATATGGTGAACACCTGGTAACCGACATTAACAAGATGCATATAAGAATATCCCATATCATTCCGGGAAATCCTTCGGACATGATAAAAACAACATCGAAGTACTAAAGCATCCGGTACTTTGGATGGGGTTCGTTAGGCCCAATAGATCTATCTTTAGGATTCACGTTACTTGTGTCTATTTCGTAAAACATTTATAAAAATTGCGCACGTATTCTCAGCCCAAAAATATAAAGAGTTAAAAGGCAAATGAAACTCATCTATTGTATTTCATAGTAAAAATACATATAACGTCATTGAACAAGTGCAAGGTTGGCCTCGGATTCAAGAACCTATATTATATATATATATATATATATATATATATATATATATATATATATATATATATATATATATATATATATATATATATATATATATATATATATATATATATATATATATATATATATATATATATATATATATATATATATATATATGTTGGTCAAAAATTTTCTAACAATTTAGTTTAGGTCATAGTGTATCACAATCCTAATGCTCGAGACTAATATGCAAAAGTCAACAAAATTCAATTTGACTCAAAATGATTCCCAAAATTTATACATGATTATCATATAGTTTAAATATCGTCGTTTTATATTTATAAATATTTTTAAAAGATTATATTAGAGTAAAAAAAAATAGAATTAATTTATTATTAAAATTTATATAATAAAAATATACTTTTATATATCTTAAGTAGTAAAATTTATAAAGTTCATTTAATATCATAAAAATATTATGTTAGATTTTATTAAGGTAATTATATTATTTGTATTACATATTTATTTGATAAAATAGTATTGATAATAATAATAAATAAAAGTTGTATTATTTTATAATAATAATTATTATTATTCTATTAATAAAAATATCAATATTTATATTTACTAAAAGTAATATTATGATAAGACGATAATTCTAATTATGATAACTTTAATATTTACAATACTTTTTAATATTAACTTTATAATAATAACTCTATTTAAAATGATAATAATAATGATATTTTATAATAACAATGACATTTCCATTAAAATAATAATTTTCGGTAAAATGATAATTTTAGTACTAACGATACTTTTAATAATAATAGTAATATTAAAAATAAGAACGATAATTTTATCTAAATCAATATCTTACAATATTTTAATTTCATCATGATACTCATACTCATTATTTCCTAATCGTTTTGTGTAATAGCTTTTAATCGACTTTTATATCGTGTTAATAATAATGATAATAATAGTAATCAAAATAATTAGGTGTTACTAACATTAGTTTTAATTACAATAATACTAATAATGATAATTACTATGAAATTATTAACGATAATACTAATAATTATTTTAATGATAATATAATAATAATAATAACAATATCAATAACCATTTTTTAAATAATGATATATATTTATATTAATAATGATAATAATAATAATAATAATAATAATAATAATAATAATAATAATAATAATAATAATAATAATACTAATTATAACTTTAACGATAATAACGATAGTAATAATAATAAAAATAACAATTTTTAATGATAAATCCATTTATTGATAAAGATAATAATAATAATAATAATAATAATAATAATAATAATAATAATAATAATAATAATAATAATAATAATAATAAGATAAAACTAGAATGACGATAATAACGACGATAATAATAATCATTTTTAATAATAATACAAAAATTCGATTGACTATAACTTCAAATCCGTTCGTCAAAACCATTCGATATCTAAAGGAAAAGTTCTTAATTTTTTCGCTAGCTTTCCAACGACATACATATCTTATACCTTATCTCAACCGCATATATAACTAATTTAGGATTCAACATAACCTAACTAAAGGCAATATCAAAAGTACAAACATGCATAATCCTATATTCTCGAGCACTAGTCAGGGATACCCTATTAATATATAAAAGTTAATTTATGAGTACTCACGTATCAATATTGAGATTCAATATTGCAGGAAAGGTACGTAGACGCAACGGAGATAATGAACACTAGAGTGACCTTACGAGCATACCCATGAACCATACCCATCACCTCCATAGCTATAACCCATAATTTCCTTAGCCCTATTCCGCTCATAAAACCCATGTTGCAATAGCTCGCGCGTACCCCTTGTCGTAGTATTTTATGTATATAAGTAACAATAATACTACTAATATTAATACTAACAATTTTGCTTAATATTAATACTTAATAATATAATAAACTTAATAATAAATATAATTATAATTATAATTATGTAAGAAGTAGGATAGAGAGATAGATTTTATCGAATGAACCAGCTCGCGAGTTTTATACATATTTCTGGTTACCGACACTCATGCGACCGCATGAGTGTCCCCTCTATTAAACATACGATCGCATGATTAGTAATCCTAGCTCACATTCGTTTTAAACATGGGCAACTATGGTTTTTATAATATTATATATTTTATATTTAATTTATATAATTAATTATATATTATATTATATTTACGATCATGGTAAAAATATAATTTTTACTCAAATGACACGGACGTTGTCACTCGACTCGTGTACCACTTTCGGTTTTTCGAGCGCACCTTCGTACGTTTAGAAAACTAGCCTTTTATGTTACGCGACGTGTACCCGTATTAATAATTTGACTTACTCATCAATAAATTATTTTGTGATAAATGTAACTTGTAAAATTGAGTGTTGTGGTCATTTGCTTCTATAAATCAGTGACTCTTTGTTTGTCAAAATATATTATTTTAAATCAGAACGTTTTATGACTAAGTTAAAATATATATTTTCATTTCAAAATATAAGTTTGAACTCTTTACTTAATATATAGTTTTTCAAAACTAATGATATTCAAAATTTATGTATTTAGGAATTGTTTAAATATCAAGAATTACTATTTCGTAACATTTGTATTTTTAAAGTTTAAAATTGATATACTTTATTTATATAAAACGTTTACAAAGACATTTTAATATTCCAATTACTTTATATTCCAAATCATTTTATCACAACGGTTATAATAGAAGAAGTTGTTATGTCATAAGACGTTCTTAAAAAGTCTATTATATCGAAATGAGTTTTTCGTTTATGAAAGTAAAAATCATATATAAATCATATCAGGTTTCAAGGTTTTAACTTCCAGTTTAATCATGACTCGTAGGATTAAGTCTAAAGGAAAATTAAACGTAAGGAATCATCTTAATGTAAAGTGTCGATCTATTTAACTTGTCAATATCTATTCTCTAATTTACCTATAATCCCTAATTTTACTTTCACAATACCTAATATGAAGGTTAATTAATTTATCTTATCAAAAGTCACGAGGCAATTATTGTAAGGCATGTATTGAAATTTAACAGAAATTTCCACCAATCTGACTTGCTCTCACTACTTGACACTTTGTCCTTACTCGAAGATCACTTTACCATTTATTCCAAATATCGTTAAAAATGAAAGGTTTTTCTAAATCAAAGTGGACCTCTCAATAGAGACTCGAATCTTTTAATTCCATCGATAATTATTCTAAATATATTTTGAAATAAATACGTTTATGTAAAGTATTATACGTCTAATACTTGCTAACATTTTCAAGTTATAATATATACATATATACATATATAATCATATCCGTTCCTATAATGGTTCGTGAATCTTTAGAATTTGGTCGAGGTTAAATGAATGTATGAACACAGTTTAAAATTCTTGAGATTCAACTTACAAACTTTGCTTATCGTGTCGGGAATATATAAAGATTAAAGTTTAAATTTGGTCGGAAATTTTCGGGTTGTCACATTTCAATCAAACTACCCGTCCAGATTTCACAAATTCGGACATGGACCACTAGTGTAAAATGTTTAAAGGGACTGCCTGTGCAAAAATCTTCAAAGTTAACAAAACTTAACTAATTCTTTTAATTTTCCAACAGACTAATAGAAATCAACTACTGAAGGCTGGCGAACTCAAGCTAATGAAAGTTAACATTTTTTTATAATTTAACAACAATACTGAGGATCTGAATTAAACGTCAGGATTACGCGTCCGGATTTCATAATCTGGATTTTGGTGCGTCCGGAATTTCTCTCGGCTTTTCCAAATACCTAAATTGACTTACTTATGGGGTTTTTCGAATACATCAACCACATAAAAAGGATGCTCTGTTTTCATATAATCATCTATTTGGCGGGGAAGGGTATAATGGTTAATATATGTACGGGTTATTATTTGATTTGAGGAGAAGCAAAGAAGAATTAAAATAAAAGTTCGAATCTTATGCGGACTTAAAGACAAAGATTAGGTTTCTCCCAAGTCCCCCCTACAATCTTTGAGCATTAAACATTGAGCACATATACTTTGAAACGGGAGTTTCTAGAGTTCAACGGAGCTTCATACTTAAGTGAAGTGATAATTTGAAAATGACTTCTATATATGTTCGATATAGGACTCGCTCTTCAAATAATGAATTGCTTATTTGGGGGGAGGGGGGAGTGGAGCTAGAGATTCCAAGAAGTTCCTTTAGTGATTGTTGTGACTACCTGCGGGAGACCACAATATTGTATGGGGAGTTATTCGAATCAAGTTACCAAACCAATAGCCATTGATTCGGGACATCTTATAAAACCAATAGCCATTGAGCGAGCCTTTGATGAGATCCTACGTACTTTGAAGGGGTGGGGGGGGGGGTGAAACAACCCGACCCAATCCATAGGGATGAATACAATAACATATGATTACATCGCGAGGCATTTGACCTCTATCTGATACGTTTTATAAACATTGCATTCTTTTGAAAAGATATACCATAAATGAATATTTAAAATTCAATGTTTTCGACATCTGATGATTTCTACATATAGACAATCACCGTAAATAACAGTTTACAAGAATACTTCCGTTGACAATGCAGTCAAAATAAATACACGGTGATGATTTTGTGAATGCAATGCTTCCTCGAATAAAACATGTATGACTCCATGCACATGGTTTCTCTAACGTATATTCAAACAGTGGAAGACTTCTGAGAATAAACATGCTTTAAACGTCAACATAAAGTTGGTGAGATATAGGTTTAATGCTAGCAGCGTTATAAATATAGACCACAAGATTTCATATACATAAACGTTTTAATAAAAATATTCTAAGTGGTTGAGCACTTGATAACCATACTTAACATTTAATCAACGTAGCATATTCCCTTTATTATGAAATCTCACTACACTGTACCAAGTGTAGTCACCAAAACGAAGTACTGTGCAACCGTTGAATACTAGTCGTCCAGTCCGGTTGGGGTTGTCAGGCCCGATAGATCTATCAACAGGATTCGCGTTTACAATACCACATGTAAATAGTAGTTACTAAGCTACAGTGAAGTATGCTAGTGGTACAACTCAACGTAGAATATATATTTTTAATCACTTGTGTCCTTAACGTAAATCATAAAATGCATGTATTCTCATCCCGAAATATTTAGAGTTTAAAAGTGGGACTATATACTCACTTTTTCCTTGAAGGTATTTAACTCGACTTGGTCTCCGATAGATATCACGAACCTAACCATATATATATAATATATCAACATATTTTCTTTTCAAGTAATCGTTATATATATATATATATATATATATATATATATATATATATATATATACTTTTAATATTTTCTTAGTCCGTAGTTAGCAGTCCGATGTTAGTGGTCCACAATTAGTTGCTCAATAAAATAAATAAAGACCCCATCGTATTTGTATTGATCAGAATTAATCTCGACCCATGGTACCATGTTGTCAAATGACGTGTTGCGTACATAAAGTACCGTGTTGTCAAATGACGTGTTGCGTACAATCATGAGGTCTTATGATTAATCTTCTCGTGTTGTTTACGGGTGATCCTGAAATATATAAAATCAAATCATAAGTAATTATATATAAAATATCATATTAATTAGAAAATATATGATTAATTTACTTTATCTCCAAATATTTTCGTAGCTAAACTAGCTTCGGATACCCAATCTTGTTTTAGTCGTAGTTTCTTCATTACAACTCCGTTTTTGTTGGTTCAACTTGCCACTTCCTTGGATCGAGTCAAATTTTAAGAATATGAACTGAAAATACCTTAGTTTATATTCGAAATCACAGGTTATAGGTCAAACTTTGGTAAAACTTATGAAAGTGATCATTTTCCATCATAAAAACAACATTTAATGATCATTTTTCTAAAAATACTTACACTTTGAGTTAAACCATAAAATTTTTATGTGTTAACATATTCATACGAAATATCATTTTTCCAGAACATGAACTTCCAATTCAAAGTTCAAGATGGTTTTTAATTATCCAACCCAAAACAGCCCCCGGTTGCACTCCGACGACGTAGATTCAGTTTTTAAGGTGTTCTTTGTAAAACCAAGTTATATCTTGTTAACTTAGCATATCATTATGATATATTACAGGTCTTGAAGTGTTTTAAAAGTTAAGTTAGAAGGATCTATTTAGTTTGCAAACAAGTTTGAAATCATTCAAACTATGTTCTTGTTGTTAAAATTTTACAACATAAAATAAGATAGCTATATAATTATGAATCGAACAAGATTATGAACAAGGTTACTAAGTCAAGTTACTTGGACAAAGTTACTGTAAGAGATAAGAAAAAATCTTGGAATCAAAGAGTGGTGGAGTTAGATCAAAAGGTTGGAAGTATACTTCTTCAAATGGGTGGTTATTTTGATATGTTCTTGAAAGAGTTTTCTTATGGTGTTTAAGGCTTGTAATTGAAGCTAAATGATGGGGAAAATGCTTGGAGATGATCAATTATGAAGTTAGGAGTATTTTTAGAGAGAAATGAGGGTGTAGGTATGAGAAAATGGAGTGAAGAAATGGTGTTCATTCATAAAAATGTTTTTAGTTTATAAAGAAAGAAAATGATTCCTAATTTTATTTTCTTACTAATAATTCATGCTACTTCACAAATCCTAGTTACCTCATATCTAGGGCAGTAATAATGTTGATTAGGATGTTGATTTGATGTGTATATACCAATAGTAAATACATATAGAAGCTGGGTATGATACGGGTACATATACCCTAGATATACGTATAGAAATCTTGAGGAAACGGAATGAGAATTCAAATATAGCTATCTTTTATGAATATACTTATATTGTTTTATGTATTTAAGTCCTTAAAAAGTGATTAAATACATTATATATACGATACATGTATAAGCATTATAGGTTATAAGTATATATATCAAAGAATGTTACGTATAGTTATTGTTTTGAAAACTTAAGTTAGTAGTTTCAAAATATACTTATAACTCATTGTCATTAGTACACAATGAGATGTTAAACCATCCTTAGATCATGTTAAATATATATAAATACATATATATACACAAACGTATAATTATCGTATGTTATATAGTTCGTGATATCATCGGTTAAATTGGACGGTCAAACGTTGTGTAAAACTCTTTTCAAAAACACAAGTCTCAACAATTTGGATTGCTTATCATGTTGGTAAGGTTTAATTTATGTAAATATTAATCTCATAAGTATAAAACGATTGGAAAAATCCGGGTCGTTACAGTACCTACCCGTTAAATAAATTTCGTCCCGAAATTTGAATGGGATGGTCATGGCTGACAATAAGTATGTTTTCATGACGTATACGAGTTGGAAATTAGAGTTTTATTATCATCAAGTAATATTGATAAAGCAATTTGATTTTTGTGAAGAGTACGAGTGAGGCTATCACCAAAGGGTGAAATGAGTAGGTATAGATTCGTCATATCTTTTGACGTAGATAGGATTGATTTCCAAGTTCAAGAGATTTGGAGTAAAATCTTCATAATGAGATTTGATTCTTCGATAATCAAGGAAATTAGAATCCGCTTTAAATGCGATCATCTATTTTGATTGCTCTGTCGGATCTTTTACTATAAATCCACCTCCCTTCATTTCCTTACAACTCATACCTTCTATTCTTCCTCCCTCAATTCATACTTTAAAACATTTATCAGTATGCTTCATCCAGTACTGATCCTGGATATACTCTTAACTTTCATCTCTGTCATTCTTCTTTTTCATCTACCTCCGGAGGATTTTATTTATTTCTACTATTACCTTGGGGTTATAGTATTGTTAATTCTCCCGTGCCTTTACGTTGCAATACGTATTGATATACACGGTTTGTAATTTATTGTTGTCGAGCTTTATATTTTCTTTTATATTCAACAGTTCCATACTTCTGTTTCCTCTTCCCGACTTCGAGTCAAGCGAATAATGGTCAGGAATTCGTAGGAATGGATTTTGAAATAAACATAGTTAATGTTCTAAGAAGGAAATAGTAATTGCACGATCTTGATTTGGTAAGTTACCAGAATGTCTGAAAAGATAGAATTATCAAGGAGATATGTTCTTAATATGTTTGGAGATTGGGTAGAATGAAAGAGTTGTGTAACATGGCACATGATGACGTTATGATCTGTGAATCATTATGTTCCATTTAGAAACTCAGCATGAATTACTGTAATATAATCATGTTGATCAAGTTTCATTATATTATACTAATTCATGCTTCAGTTTCCAACACTACTTCAAAACATTCATATTTTAAACTCGAATTTTTCAGAATTTAGAAACTAACACAGTTTCTTTTATGTTGTAACGCAAATATTGTGAAGAGATAAATGATTTTTGATGAGGATAGTTGGGAATATATCTTCAAGAATATCGGAGATATTTATAATGAAAAATACGATGATATCTTAGAATATCTAAGATCAGGGAATGACGCGGAAAATCTGTTTGTGAAGGTTTAGAATAAGGAGTAAGGTTTACTAACGGTTTCAGCAGACACTGAATCATTTGAATCCTTTGAAGGTAGATTTCGTCATTGTGATTTGTCCACTACCTCCTTTATACTTTGCTCAATCCGTTTTCCAGTACCAAATTTTTCGTTCGAGCTTTTCCAATCTATTATTCTTTATTGTCAAACTTCTGACCGTAATTGTTGTCTACTGTCTTTACCACTTTATCAGTCTTTTCCAAAACTTAATAGCACTAATTCGTAGACTGGAGCATTTTTTAGAAACTTCACATTTGAAATATGTAATTCTTGGGGATAGACGTTGTATATATATATATATATATATATATATATATATATATATATATATATATATATATATATATATATATATAACTGCCGAAATAGAAATGCTGCGAGATTTCAAAATACCAATTGTTGATTCCGCCAAAGGGGTAACGAGTTGCTGGTACATCTGCTGATAATGTCGTGGAATATAAAAGGTTCCCTGGTAACAAAAGGGTAATCATATGTATTACAGGTTATAATAAGGCTACTTCGAATGGAAAGTCGAGGTTGGCTTGCTGAAACTGTGACAAAATTTGCTATTTTGAAAAGGAATCGCAAAGTTATTTTTGCTAATAAATGCTAAAAGATTTAACGCGGATATGTGTTAAATTATGTCCTTGGTTTCGAGAGCTTTTCAGGTGCAAGACTGCGGGTAATGTGTGATTGGATCATCATCTCGATTGTCCATTATTTGAAGTGTCTTCAGGAATTTCGAAAGGTTTGATCATAGATTATAATCGTTAATATACATATGATGTTTTAGGACTTTGAATGATACAAATATTTTTCTAGGTTCCAAGAATCGAATGATGTTCTAGCATAGTTTTGAAGTTAAAGTATAGTTTTGAAAGATGTTAGAGTCCTAAGAGTGATGTCTTCTGTTAAGTCTTGACTTGGATTTCGTTTTGTCGTAATCAAATTTGGATGAGAATAGTTGTTTTGATTTCTATGAAAGAATGTATATTATTGTGAAGGTAGTGAGTATAGTTGATGATTGTTGAATCAGAGTCGAAGAATATAATCATATTAATTGTGAATTTATATATCTCTCGGGTATTACCTACCCGTTAAAAAAAAAAATTTCACAAGTAATGTTTTGTAACAGAGAATTTTATTACAATCTTTATGAAAATATATGTACATATATATCTTCTTCAGATGTAATCGTGAATTTAATAAGTCAATATAATATTAGACTCATTTGATTTTCGGTTTGAGCTAGAATAAGTAATCTCTAAAACGATTAGGAACCACATATTCTTCACAGAATATTAATGAAGTTATGGATCAATACTTCATTATTTATTCTTATATATATTTCCTTAGTGAATCATGCTGATACTCATTGAACTCTTGCTAACTTCGCAAGATATGAATGTTGTTTCCCAGTAAGCTTCGAGTACATTGAAGATGAAAGTGTAAAATCAAACATATTATTGAATAATACACTTGGTTTATTATAAAACGAAATTCATTGAATTGAAACAAGGATTGTAGTTAACGATGATTAAGTTGCTGACGAAGGACGTACATCATTGCATATTTGTAGTATGAATTTAAACGAGTAGTATCTACCCTTTTTCAATTCATACTTAATAACTTAGTACGAAAAGATTTATTTTGGTTTCCGAATTCATATATATAAAATATTTATATAAATTCTTCAGAAGAATGAGTTAATACTTCATAACTCGTTGATGCAATATACGCGTTATTGATGATGTCCACGGTGATTCTTGAACTGGTGGAGCTTGTGATGTTAAAGTTGCTGATGATTCTAACGATGTTGACAGCACTGACTGTGTTGGTGAGGCTAAGGGTATTGCTGATGCTGTTGGTAAAACAAGTCTAGCTTGTACCTTACGCATCATTCTTGTCGGGGTTTCTACTCTTCCTTTTATCATTTATGTCCACTCATCTTATTTATGGTTATGGCAGAAATAGGTAATCTCTATGTCTTTAGAGATTACATAATCACCATAGAATGTTTCTCCGATGAAGTTATGAATCAATACTTCATCGTTTGTTGTTGTTGGTACTTCTTGGTATCTATGGTGCGTGTGACGTGGATATCCGAGGTACGGATGGTGATATTGAGGCGTGTGATGCGGATGTGATTGTTGGTGGTGGTAATGATCCTGTTGATGTTGATGATGGTGATAACGTTGATGCTGGTGATGCTGCTGGTGCTTAGGGTATTGAGCCTTGCGATGTTGATGTTATTGACGGTACTGGTTATGCTGCTGATGCTGCTGATGGTGTTTGTAACCTTCGTACCGTATTCTCTAAAGCCACTACCCGAGTGCGAAGCTCGTTGACTTCTTCTATTACACCGGGGTGATTGTCGGTTCGGACGAGCGGATAAATAAAATCTAGAATTTGATGTAGTATATAATCGTGACGAGATACTCTGGAAATGAGAGAGAAAATGGTTTCTCGAACAGGTTCGCCGGTAAGTGCTTCAGGTTCATCGTCAATAGGGCAATTTGGTGGATGGAAGGGATCACCTTCTTCTTGTATCCAATGATTGAGGAGGCTACGAACCCATCCCCAATCCATCCAAAATAGATGATGACTGATTGGTTGATCCATTCCGGTCACACTGCTTTCGGAGCTTGAGTGGTATTCCATATCGGAATCCGAGGGACTTCAGCTAGTGACGAGTTCCATTTCGTATGATTGAATAAAGGATTTTTCGATATGAAATGATTTTCCGGCTATCGGGTGGTATTCTAATTATATAGAATATCCACATATATAGAACAAAAGATCTCATAGATTACGGAGGGATTTACGGAATATGTCAGACAAAGTTTACAGTAACAGATACGCGTAGATATGAATTAGCAAATACGCTAAGATATGAATTTTGTCTATACACCATTCATGCAATGAATGCAGTAAGACGCGTTTAGACTTAAGATGATAAGCAGGTAATTTCCTACAGATGATAAGTAGATGATTTTCGACACAAAATGATAAGCAAAATTTTGACATGCAGACACGGTCGAAGTCCAGACTCACTAATGCAACCTAATGACTTATCAGTTAGACACACTAATGCAGACCTGGTTCGCTAAGACCACCGCTCTGATACCACATGAAACAACCCGACCCAATCCATAGGGACGAATACAATAACATATGATTACATCGCGAGGCATTTGACCTCTATATGATACGTTTTATAAACATTGCATTCTTTTGAAAAGATATACCATAAATGAATATTTAAAATTCAATGTTTTTGACATCTGATGATTTCTACAAATAGACAATCACCGTAAATAACAGTTTACAAGAATACTTCCGTTGACAAAGCAGTCAAAATAAATACACGGTGATGATTTTGTGAATGCAATGCTTCCTCGAATAAAACATGTATGACTCCATGCACATGGTTTCTCTAACATATATTCAAACAGTGGAAGACTTCTAGGAACCTGAGAATAAACATGCTTTAAACGTCAACATAAAGTTGGTGAGATATAGGTTTAATGCTAGCAGCGTTATAAATATAGACCACAAGATTTCATATACATAAACGTTTTAATAAAAATATTCTAAGTGGTTGAGCACTTGATAACCATACTTAACATTTAATCAACGTCGCATATTCCCTTTGTTATGAAATCTCACTACACTGTACCAAGTGTAGTCACCAAAACGAAGTACTGTGCAACCGTTGAATACTAGTCGTCCAGTCCGGTTGGGGTTGTCAGGCCCGATAGATCTATCAACAGGATTCGCGTTTACAATACCACATGTAAATAGTAGTTACCAAGCTACAGGGAAGTATGCCAGTGGTACAACTCAACGTAGAATATATATTTTTAATCACTTGTGTTCATAACGTAAATCATAAAATGCATGTATTCTCATCCCGAAATATTTAGAGTTTAAAAGTGGGACTATATACTCACTTTTGCCTTGAAGGTATTTAACTCGACTTGGTCTCCGATAGATATCACGAACCTAACCATATATATATATAATATATCAACATATTTTCTTTTCAAGTAATCGTTACATATATATATATATATATATATATATATATATATATATATATATATATATATATATATATATATATATATATATATATATATATATATATATATATATATATATATATATACTTATAATACTTTTAATATTTTCTTAGTCCGTAGTTAGCAGTCCGATGTTAGTGGTCCACAATTAGTTGCTCAATAAAATAAATAAAGACCCCATCGTATTTGTATTGATCAGAATTAATCTCGACCCATGGTACCATGTTGTCAAATGACGTGTTGCGTACATAAAGTACCGTGTTGTCAAATGACGTGTTGCGTACAATCATGAGGTCTTATGATTAATCTTCTCGTGTTGTTTACGGGTGGTCCTGAAATATATAAAATCAAATCATAAGTAATTATATATAAAATATCATATTAATTAGAAAATATATGATTAATTTACTTTATCTCCAAATATTTTCGTAGCTAAACTAGCTTCGGATACCCAATCTTGTTTTAGTCGTAGTTTCTTCATTACAACTCCGTTTTTGTTGGTTCAACTTGCCACTTCCTTGGATCGAGTCAAATTTTAAGAATATGAACTGAAAATACCTTAGTTTATAATCGAAATCACAGGTTATAAGTCAAACTTTGGTAAAACTTATGAAAGTGATCATTTTCCATCATAAAAACAACATTTAATGATCATTTTTCTAAAAATACTTACACTTTGAGTTAAACCATGAAATTTTTATGTGTTAACATATTCATAAGAAATATCATTTTTCCAGAACATGAACTTCCAATTCAAAGTTCAAGATGGTTTTTAATTATCCAACCCAAAACAGCCCCCGGCTGCACTCCGACGACGTAGATTCAGTTTTTAAGGTGTTCTTTGTAAAACCAAGTTATATCTTTTTAAGTTAGCATATCATTATGATATATTACAGGTCTTGAAGTGTTTTAAAAGTTAAGTTAGAAGGATCTATTTAGTTTGCAAACAAGTTTGAAATCATTGAAACTATGTTCTTGTTGTTAAAATTTTACAACATAAAATAAGATAGCTATATAATTATGAATCAAGCAAGATTATGAACAAGGTTACTACCTCAAGTTACTTGGACAAAGTTACTGTAAGAGATAAGAAAAAATCTTAGAATCAAAGAGTGGTGGAGTTAGATCAAAAGGTTGGAAGTATACTTCTTCAAATGGGTGGTTATTTTGATACGTTCTTGAAAGAGTTTTCTTATGGTGTTTTAGGCTTGTAATTGAAGCTAAATGATGGGGAAAATGCTTGGAGATGATCAAGTATGAAGTTAGGAGTATTTTTAGAGAGAAATGAGGGTGTAGGTATGAGAAAATGGAGTGAAGAAATGGTGTTCATTCATAAAAACGTTTTTAGTTTATAAAGAAAGAAAAGGATTCCTAATTTTGTTTTCTTACTAATAGTGAAGACATATAGAAGCTGGGTATGATACGGGTACATATACCCTAGATATACGTATAGAAATCTTGAGGAAACGGAATGAGAATTCAAATATAGCTATCTTTTGTGAATATACTTATATTGTTTTATGTATTTAAGTCCTTAAAAAGTGATTAAATACATTATATATACGATACATGTATAAGCATTATAGGTTATAAGTATATATATCAAAGAATGTTACGTATAGTTATCGTTTTGAAAACTTAAGTTAGTAGTTTCAAAATATACTTATAACTCATTGTCATTAGTACACAATGAGATGTTAAACCATCCTTAGATCATGTTAAATATATATAAATATAAATATATATATATATATATATATATATATAAATATATATATATATATATATATATATATATATATATATATATATATATACAAACGTATAATTATCGTATGTTATATAGTTCGTGATATCATCGGTTAAATTGGACGGTCAAACGTTGTGTAAAACTCTTTTCAAAAACACAAGTCTCAACAATTTGGATTGCTTATCATGTTGGTAAGGTTTAATTTATGTAAATATTAATCTCATAAGTATAAAACGATTGGAAAAATCCGGGTCGTTACAGGGGGGGTTCGCGAGTTTCGAAAAAACTTCTCAAATACAAGAAAATTCTAAAGATCTATCATAAAAAGTCAAGCGGAAGGTTACTATATAGTAATCGATGGTGACGAAGTTAGTGTGTGATCTACAAAGACCATTGAAGATTAAAGAAGCTCAAGAGTCAAGATCTACTTCAATAACGCATACATGATTCATGAGGAGAGTTAGTTAGAGGTAGAAAATTCCAAGATCTACTCTTGTGACATCGGTGTTGGGTAGCCTTGGCATTTATTATATGTCATTGTTCAAATGCCCGGAATCGGTTTTAAAGCGACACGAATCGATCAGTGCGAGATCTTTTTTGGGGGCAGTAGTGAATCCGTTAAAAAGATGTCATGGGTGAAGTGGGATAAAATCTTAGCGCCTCTCGATCAATTTCAATGTGGGAAGTTTAAAAGCTTTTAATAGTGCTTTAGTTGTTAAATGGAGATGGCATTTTTTTTTCTAGATCCGGATGAGTATTGGGTTTCATCATCAAGTCCATTCACGGAAACATCTTTGAAAGGGTTTCGGGTATTGGTTCTAGCACATGGAGCAACATTGTAGTGACCTGCTCGAAAGTTACTACCGATGGATACCTTCATGCTAATCTGTTTTGAATGGAAATCGGTAACTGGAGTAACGTCTGTTTATGGCATGATTTATGGTGCGAGAATTCTTTCTTGTCCTCTCGTTACAACCTTTTATTTCACTTGGATGTAAACAAAGACGAAATGGTTGCCGATAAAGGGATTAATGGAGATCAGCAATGGATATGGGCAAGGGAGAACTTAAGAAGTCGAAACGAACAACTCTTAACTTCACTTCGTGATGAGATAAGGTCGTATCACTTATCAGATCCAATGCACAGATGGACGTGTTCATTAAATACCAATGGTCTCTACTTTGTTAAATCTGATAGGCTAGTTATCTTTTGAGCGATTCTTCCTGCTTCACATTTTAAGACTGTTTGGTTTAAATTCATCCCGAGGAAGGTAAATATTTTTATATGGGGTTAAGGCTTATTTTTTCCCGTTCATTAGAATATTTCCGTGAAAGGTATATAGATAAACTCTATAGTTTGTCCAGTATGTAACGATGGGGTTGAATTCCGAGATCATTTATTTTTTGGTTGTACGTTGGCTTTGAATTTATGGTATAACGTTCGTGTTTAGCTAACTTGTGACATGCCAACTTTCTCTACAGGGGATTCGTTTATTTCTTGGCTTAACGGTGTTAGATTAGCCTATACGTGTAAGAACTAGATCGTGGCGATTGTGTGTACACTTCTAAGGGCAATTTTGAGTTTCCGGAATGGTGTCGTTTTTAATAATTCTTTTTGTAGCATTAGTCGTCTTTTTGATGTCATTAGATTACTTACTTTTGTTGGATTAAAAATAGTGGTCATTTAGTTTCGTACTGGAACTCATGGCTTTCTATGCCTTTAGGGAGCGTTTATTTTTAATATAGTTATGCTTTGGCCGTTAAAAAAAGCAAGTCTATTTTTTCAGTTGGGGATTTTTTTGTAACTGAGTGAATAAATTATACACGCATTGTTACAAGAAATAATTTTTCTTAACAATTGCAATATTATTTCAGTAGAGATGACCGGCGCATCACGGCAGACAATCGTTTGCATCAATACATTTTGGTTTTTTAGTAAATGGACAATACACGATTCCGCTATATACATTTAACATTTTTTTGGTAATTTATAACTACAAAATATATATATATATATATATATATATATATATATATATATATATATATATATATATATATATATATATATATATATATATATCAAGAATTGGTATAATTTGTTAAATGAACAAGTAAGAAAAATTAAAAGAGTTAAAGCTACAAATAGGTTATAAAGAATATTAGATGAGTTTCTAAAGTAAGTATTGTTTTTCTTTTGGGATGTCAAAATTTAATAGTCTACTTTCATAAATTGAAAAGAATAATGGAATAAAATTCTTATATACTCTTACTTTATACATATAAAATAAAAAAGTAGGTAAAAAGTAATAGTTAAACTGGAAAATGAATAAAATATAGAATGTGATAATGTTTTTTTTTTTTTTTTAAATTGTGTGATTTTTGTCTAAAAGTACTCCATCCATTCCAAATCTATTGTTTATTATTTTTTTTAAATGTTTCAAATTGTTTCAACACGTTCACAGATAGATAAGAATACGGAAATAAAGTTCTTTTGTTACCTACCCTACCTTATTACATGTAAAATAAAATATTGATAAAATGTAAAAGATAAAACTAAACAAATGAACAAACAATACAATCTAATAACAATATTTTTTAAACTGTATATTTTTTATTGAAGAAAAATATATTAAAGACGGATATAGTAGTATAAGAATGTTGTAACACGTTGAAAAAATGGTGGTGTCTAAAATAGCCTCAATGTAAACAAATTGAGTAAAATTCAGAACAAAAAAGTGTATTGATACGAAATGATAGGTTCGTTTTGATGGATTGTTGTTTGGACTCGTGGCCAACTGTCCACATCGGGTGGATTTTGATGTTGCTTCACAAATGTGTCAGCCGACACCATATCTCCATATTCTGCATTACAATGCCGACAACCTTTTTAGGATGACTTCTCATTTTTTCTTTTTCTTTTTTTTCATCCTTCTACTTTTAGTTATTACCATATTGATTTGATATTGATATATATATATATATATATATATATATATATATATATATATATATATATATATATATATATATATATATATATATATATATATATATATATATATATATATATATATATATATATATTCAATTAGAAAACTAATTAACAGTAAAATTCAATTGATTTGTAATTTTGAATTTTGATATGTTTTAAAGTTAAATAATATACACTGTAAAATAAATCATAACGTAATAGTGGATCAGTTGTTAATTTTGTGTGTTGTTTACCAAGGGTTCTTGGGTTCGAGTCCCTATTCAATTTCTATTTTTTCTTATGGACTTTTTATCTATTAATCTCTTTTTTTTTCTTAATTCACCCCTTTATTTTTTTCTTTTCAATTCTCTCCTTTCACTTCCATTTTTTATTTTTTTAGATGCTTTTTTTTTAATCTAACATTTCTTACAACATTTATATGATTTCATTATTTTATCTTGATCATTTTTTTATTATTTTTAACTTTTATCTAAAATCATTTTTTTCTATTTTTTTCAAATATCGCCGCCATAACGCGCTACTATAACTATTTTTTCTGAGTACGTGTGATGACCCGGAAATTTCTGACTAAATTTAAATTTTATCTTTAAATGATTTAATGTTTTCGACACGATAAGCAAAGTCTGTAATGTTGAGTCTCAAAGTTTTGGAACTATATTCATGTAATCAATTATTCTTTGACTGTTCTTGAAGATTCACGAACAATATATATATATATATATATATATATATATATATATATATATATATATATATATATATATATATATATATATACACATATATGATTTCAAGTTATTTAGTAAACGATATTAACATTCGATTATTGATTCGATTAATATTTAGATAAGTTAACTAAAACGTTTAAGATGAACCAGTAAAACACTAATTTGCTACAGTATTTTCGAATTGCTATAGTACCCGAAAAGCTACAGTGTTTTTGAAAATCACTATTTGCTAAAGTAAAAAAACTTTGCTACAGTAAAACACTATTTCAAAATAAAAATGTATATATATTATATATATATTAACAAATAGCGAGACGATGATTTATAGAAGTAAATGACCAAAACACTCGAAAGTTTAAGATATACTTTGAGTGGTATAGTTTATGGATAACTTAAGGCTATATTTTGATAAAGGTATGTGACACGAAACGTAAAATGAAAGTTTTCTAAATGTACGAAAGAACGTTCGAAAAACCAGAACCGGGACATAAGTCGAGTAACGACGTACGACTTATCGAAACAAAAATTACAAGTTATCTAGGTACGAGAATATAATATAATATATAATTAATTAATATAAATTATATATATATATATTATATATTAATATAAAAATACGTCAACAAACTAAAAACCAAACAAGTGTGAGCTGGATCCTCCAGCCATGCGATCGCATGGCCAAGGTGTAGTGACCCGAACTTTTCCATGTTTATATATATATTAAATTAAATTATTATTTACATGATTAAGTGTTTCTAACATGTTAAGCAATCAAATTTGTTAAGACTTGATTAATTGAAATAGGTGTCATATAGACAATTGAGCACCCAAGTTGACCGGTGATTCACGAACGTTAAAACTTGTAAAAACTATATGATGACATATATATGATTATATATATAGTTAAGATGATATTATGATAAGTAAGTATCTCATTAGGTATTTTAACAATGAGTTATATACATAAAATTGAGTTATTGAATTAAGAAACTCGAAACGATATATATAACGATTATCGTTATAACAATGTCTTACTAAATACATATGAATCATATTAAGATATTGTTACACTATGTTTAATCATGATAAATGATAAGTAAACATGTCATTATGTATATTAACAATGAACTACATATGTAAAAACAAGACTACTAACTTAAGGATTTCGAAACGAGACATATATGTAACGATTATCGTTGTAACGACATTTAAATGTATATATATCATATTAAGATATATTAATATATCATAATATCATGATAATATAATAATTTAACATCTTATTAAATATAATAAACATTGGGTTAACAACATTTAACAAGATCGTTAACTTAAAGGTTTCAAATCAACATTTACATGTAACGACTAACGATGACTTAACGACTCAGTTAAAATGTATATACATGTAGTGTTTTAATATGTATTCATACACTTTTGAAAGACTTCAAGACACTTATCAAAATACTTCTACTTAACAAAAAATATTTACAATTACATCCTCGTTCAGTTTCATCAACAATTCTACTCGTATGCACCCGTATTCGTACTCGTACAATACACAGCTTTTAGATGTATGTACTATTGGTATATACACTCCAATGATCAGCTCTTAGCAGCCCATGTGAGTCACCTAATGTAGTGACCCGAACTTTTCCATGTTTATTTATATATTAAATGAAATTGTTATTTACATGATTAAGTGTTTCCAACATATTAAGCAATCAAACTTGTTAAGACTTGATTAATTGAAATAGGTTTCATATAGACAATTGACCACCCAAGTTGACCGGTGATTCACGAACGTTAAAACTTGTAAAAACTATATGATGACATATATATGGTTATATATATAGTTAACATGATATTATGATAAGTAAAAATATCATTAAGTATATTAATAATGAACTACATATGTAAAAACAAGACTACTAACTTAATGATTTTGAAACGAGACATATATGTAACGATTATCGTTGTAACGACATTTAATGTATATATATCATATTAAGAGATATTCGTACATCATAATATCATGATAATATAATAATTTAAAATCTCATTTGATATTATAAACATTGGGTTAACAACATTTAACAAGATCGTTAACCTAAAGGTTTCAAAACAACACTTACATGTAACGACTAACGATGACTTAACGACTCAGTTAAAATGTATATACATGTAGTGTTTTAATATGTATTCATACACTTTTGAAAGACTTCAAGACACTTATCAAAATACTTCTACTTAACAAAAATACTTACGATTACATCCTCGTTCAGTTTCATCAACAATTCTACTCGTATGCACCCGTATTCGTACTCGTAGAATACACAGCTTTTAGATGTATGTACTATTGGTATATACACTCCAATTATCAGTTCTTAGCAGCCCATGTGAGTCACCTAACACATGTGGGAACCATCATTTAGCAACTAGCATGAAATATCTCATAAAATTACAAAAATATGAGTAATCATTCATGACTTATTTACATGAAAATAAAATTACATATCCTTTATATCTAATCCATACACCAATGACCAAAAACACCTACAAACACTTTCATTCTTCAATTTTCTTCATCTAATTGATCTCTCTCAAGTTCTATCTTCAAGTTCTAAGTGTTCTTCATAAATTCTACAAGTTCAAGTTTCATAAAATCAAGAATACTTCCAAGTTTGCTAGCTTACTTCCAATCTTGTAGAGTGATCATCCAATCTCAAGAAATCTTTCTTATTTACAGTAAGATATCTTTCTAATACAAGGTAATACTCATATTCAAACTTTAATTCAATTTCTATAACTATAACAATCTTATTTCGAGTGAAAATCTTACTTGAACTGTTTTCGTGTCATGATTCTGCTTCAAGAACTTTCAAGCCATCCAAGGATCCTTTGAAGCTAGATCCATTTTTCTCATTTCTAGTAGCTTTATCCAGAAAACTTGAGGTAGTAATGATGTTCATAACATCATTCGATTCATACATATAAAGCTATCTTATTCGAAGGTTTAAACTTGTAATCACTAGAACATAGTTTAGTTAATTCTAAACTTGTTCGCAAATAAAAGTTAATCCTTCTAACCTGACTTTTAAAATCAACTAAACACATGTTCTATATCTATATGATATGCTAACTTAATGATTTAAAACCTGGAAAAACGAAAAACACCGTAAAACCGGATTTACGTCGTCGTAGTAACACCGCGGGTTGTTTTGGGTTAGTTAATTAAAAACTATGATAAAATTTGATTTAAAAGTTTTTCTTCTGGGAAAATGATTTTTCTTATGAACATGGAACTATATCCAAAAATCATGGTTAAAATCAAAGTGGAAGTATGTTTTCTAAAATGGTCATCTAGACGTCGTTCTTTCGACTGAAATGACTACCTTTACAAAAACGACTTGTAACTTATATTTCCGACTATAAACCTATACTTTTTCTGTTTAGATTCAAAAAATAGAGTTCAATATGAAACCATAGCAATTTGATTCACTCAAAATGGATTTATAATGAAGAAGTTATGGGTAAAACAAGATTGGAAAATTTTTCTTGTTGTAGCAACGTGAAAATTGGTAACAAATCTATATTAATCATATCCTAGCTAACTTATATTGTATTATATATGTATTATAATATATTATGTAATCTTGGGATACCATAGACACGTATGCAAATGTTTTGACATATCATATCGACCCATGTGTATATATTATTTGGAATAACCATAGACACTCTATATGCAGTAATGTGGGAGTTAGCTATACAGGGTTGAGGTTGATTCCAAAAATATATATACTTTGAGTTGTGATCTAGCCTGAGACGTGTATACACTGGGTCGTGGATTGATTCAAGATAATATATATCAATTTTTTTCTGTACATCTAACGTTGGATAACTAGTTGTAGGTTACTAACGAGGACAGCTGACTTAATAAACTTAAAACATCAAAATGTATTAAAAGTATTATAAATATATTTTGAATATACTTTGATATATATGTACATATTTGTTATAGGTTCGTGAATCGACCAGTGGCCAAGTATTACTTCCCGACGAAGTAAAAATCTGTGAAAGTGAGTTATAGTCCCACTTTTAAAATCTAATATTTTTGGGATGAGAATACATGCAGGTTTTATAAATGATTTACAAAATAGACACAAGTACGTGAAACTACATTCTATGGTTGAATTATCGAAATCGAATATGCCCCTTTTTATTAAGTCTGGTAATCTAAGAATTAGGGAACAGACACCTTAATTGACGCGAATCCTAAAGATAGATCTATTGGGCCTAATAAACCCCATCCAAAGTACCGGATGCTTTAGTACTTCAAAATTTATATCATATCCGAAGGGTGTCCCGGAATGATGGGGATATTCTTATATATGCATCTTGTTAATTTCGGTTACCAGGTGTTCACCATATGAATGATTTTTATCTCTATGTATGGGATGTATATTGAAATATGAAATCTTGTGGTCTATTGTTACGATTTGAAATATATAGGTTAAACCTATAACTCACCAATATTTTTGTTGACGTTTAAAGCATGTTTATTCTCAGGTAAATATTAAGAGCTTCTGCTGTTGCATACTAAAATAAGGACAAGATTTGGAGTCCATGTTTGTATGATATTATGTAAAAACTGCATTCAAGAAATATATGTCGATGTAATATATTTCTATTGTAAACCATTATGTAATGGTCGTGTGTAAACAGTATATTTTAGATTATCATTATTTGATAATCTACGTTATGCTTTTGAAACCTTTATTGATAAAATAAAGGTTATGGTTGTTTTAAAAATGAATGCAGTCTTTGAAAAACGTCTCATATAGAGGTCAAAACCTCGCAACGAAATCAATTAATATGGAACGTTTATAATCAATATGAACGGGACATTTCACCTAACACATGTGGGAACCATCATTTGGCAACTAGCATGAAATATCTCATAAAATTACAAAAATATTAGTAATCATTCATGACTTATTTACAAGTAAACAAAATTACACATCCTTTATATCTAATCCATATACCAACGACCAAGAACACCTACAAACACTTTCATTCTTCTATTTTCTTCATCTAATTGATCTCTCTCAAGTTCTATCTTCAAGTTCTAAGTGTTCTTCATAAATTCTATAAGTTCTAGTTTCATAAAATCAAGAATACTTCCAAGTTTGCTAGCTTACTTCCAATCTTGTAAAGTGATCATCCAACCTCAAGAAATCTTTCTTATTTACAGTAAGATATCTTTCTAATACAAGGTAATACTCATATTCAAACTTTGATTCAATTTCTATAACTATAACAATCTTATTTCGAGTGGAAATCTTACTTGAACTTGTTTTCGTGTCATGATTCTACTTCAAGAACTTTTCAAGCCATCCAAGATCCTTTGAAGCTAGATCCATTTGTCTTTTTTCTAGTAGGTTTATCCACAAAACTTGATTTAGTAATGATGTTCATAACATCATTCGATTCATACATATAAAGCTATCTTATTCGAAGGTTTAAACTTGAAATCACTAGAACATAGTTTAGTTAATTCTAAACTTGTTCGCAAACAAAAGTTAATCCTTCTAACTTCACTTTTAAAATCAACTAAACACATGTTCTATATCTATATGATATGCTAACTTAATAATTTAAAACCTAGAAACACGAAAAACACCGTAAAACCGAACATACGCCGTCGTAGTAACACCGCGGGCTGTTTTGGGTTTGATAATTAAAAACTATGATAAACCTTGATTTAAAAGTTGTTCTTCTGGGAAAATGATTTTTCTTATAAACATCAAGACGTCGTTCTTTCGACTGAAATGACTACCTCTTACAAAAATGACTTGTAACTTATATTTTCGACTATAAACCTATACTTTTTCTGTTTAGATTCATAAAATAGATTTCAATATGAAACCATAGCAATTTGATTCACTTAAAACAGATTTAAAATGAAGAAGTTATGGGTAAAACAAGATTGGATATTTTTTGATTGTTGTAGCTACGGGAAATATTGTAACAATTCTATACAAATCATATCCTAGCTAACTTATATTGTATTATACATGTATTCTAATATATTATGTAATCTTGGGATACCATAGACATGTATGTAAATGTTTTGACATATCATATCGAACCATGTATATATATTATTTGGAACAACCATAGACACTCTATATGCAGTAATGTTGGAATTAGCTATACAAGGTTGAGGTTGATTCCAAAAATATATATGCTTTGAGTTGTGATCTAGCCTGAGACGTGTATACACTGGGTCATGGATTGATTCAAGATAATATATCAATTTATTTTCTGTACATCTAACTGTGGACAACTAGTTGTAGGTTACTAACGAGGACAGCTGACTTAATAAACTTAAAATATCAAAATGTATTAAAAGTGTTGTAAATATATTTTGAAGATACTTTGATATATATGTACATATTTGTTATAGGTTCGTGAATCGACCAGTGGCTAAGTCTTACTTCCCGACGAAGTAAAAATCTGTGAAAGTGAGTTATAGTCCCACTTTTAAAATCTAATATTTTGGGATGAGAATATATGCAGTTTTATAAATGTTTTACTAAATAGACACAAGTAATAGAAACTACATTATATTGGTAAATGATCGAAGCCAAATATGCCCCTTTTTCTTGGTAGCCTAAGAATTAGTAAACCGATCTACTAATTGACGCGAATCCTAAAGATAGATCTATTGGGCCTAACGAACCCCATCCAAAGTACCGGATGCTTTAGTACTTCGAATTCGTTTTTATCATGTCCGAAGGATTTCTCTGAATGATAGGGGATATTCTTATATGCATCTTGTTAATGTCGGTTACCAGGTGTTCACCATATGAATGAATTTTATCTCTATGTATGGGATGTATATTGAAATATGAAATCTTGTGGTCTATTATTATGATTTGATAATATATAGGTTAAACCTATAACTCAGCAACATTTTTGTTGACGTTTTAAGCATGTTTATTCTCAGGTGATTATTAAGAGCTTCCGCTGTTTAATACTAAAATAAGGAAAAGATTTGGAGTACATGCTTATATGATATTATGTAAAAACTGCATTCAAGAAACTTATTTTTGATGTAATATATTCTTATTGTAAACCATTATGTAATGGTCGTGTGTAAACGGTATATTTTAGATTATCATTACTTGATAATATACGTAATGCTTTTTAAACCTTTATTGATAAAATAAAGGTTATGGTTGTTTTAAAAATGAATGCAGTCTTTGAAAAACGTCTCATATAGAGGTCAAAACCTCGCGACGAAATCAATTAATATGGAACGTTTATAATCAATATGAACGGGACATTTGAAAGGACCCGTTCATATACATTATAAACGATTCACAATAGTTGATTACATTGCGAGGTATTTGACCTCTATATGATACATTTTACAAACATTGCATTCGTTTTTAAAAGACAAACTTTCTTTACATCGAAAATTGACAGGCATGCATACCATTTCATAATATCCACTATCCAACTATAAATTGATTTAATAATAATCTTTGATGAACTCAATGACTCGAATGCAACGTTCTTCGAAATATGCTATGAAAGACTCCAAGTAATATCTTTAAAATGAGCAAATGCACAGCGGAAGATTTCTTTAACACCTGAGAATAAACATGCTTTAAAGTGTCAACCAAAAGGTTGGTGAGTTCATTAGTTTATCATAATCATTTATTTCCATCATTTTAATAGACCACAAGAATTTCATTTCCAGTTCTCATAAATATACGTCCCATGCATAGAGACAAAAATAATCATTCATATGGTGAACACTTGGTAACCGACATTAACTAGATACATATAAGAATATCCCCTATCATTCCGGGATTCTCCTTCGGACATGATATAATTTCGAAGTACTAAAGCATCCGGTACTTTGGATGGGGTTTGTTAGGCCCAATAGATCTATCTTTAGGATTCGCGTCAATTAGGGTGTCTGTTCCCTAATTCTTAGATTACCAGACTTAATAAAAAGGGGCATATTCGATTTCGATAATTCAACCATAGAATGTAGTTTCAATTACTTGTGTCTATTTCGTCAAACATTTATAAAAGTGCATGTATTCTCAGTCCCAAAAATATAAAGGGTAAAAAGGCAAATGAAACTCACCATACTGTATTTCGTAGTAAAAATACATATAACGTCATTGAACAAGTGCAAGGTTGGCCTCGGATTCACGAACCTAAATTAATTATATATATTTATGTGTTGGTCAATATTTGTCAAACAAATTAGGTCAAGTCATAGTGTACCACAATCCTAATGCTCGAGACTAATATGCAAAAGTCAACAAAAGTAAATTTGACTCAAAATAATTTCCAAAAATTTATACATGATTAATATATAGTTTAAATATCTCGTTTTATATTTTTAAATATTTTTAAAAGATTTATTAGAGTAAATAATATAATTAATTTATTAATAAATAAAATTTTATATTATATTTATATAATAAAATATACTTTTATATATATTAAGTAATAAAATTTATAGGGTTCATTTAATATTATAAAGATAATATGATACGTATTATTAAAGTAAGTTATTACACGTAGTAAAATATGTTTGTATCAAATATTTATTTGATAAAATAATATCTATAATGATAGTAAGTAAAAGTTGTATTATTTTGTAATAATAATTATTATTATAAAAATATCAATATTTATAATTACTAAGATGACATTATGATAAAACGATAATTCTAATTATGATAACTTTAATATTTACAACAATTTTTAATATTATCTTTAAAATAATAATTCTATTTAAAATAATAATAATAATGATATTTTATAGTAACAATGACATTTCTATTAAAATGATAATTTTTTTTAAAATTATAGTTTTAATACTAACGATAATTTTAATAATAATAGTAATGATAAAAATAATAAGAACGATAATTTTATCTAAATCAATATCTTATAATATTTTAATTTCATCATGATACTCTTACCCATTATTTCCTAATCGTTTCGTTTAATAGCTTTTAATCGTCTTTTATATCGTGTTCGTAATAATGATAATAATAGTAATCAAAATAATTAGGTGTTACAAATATTTGTTTTAATTACACTAATATTAATAATGATAGTTACTATAACATTATTAACGATAATACTAATAATTATCTTAATGATAATATAGTAATAATAACAATAACAATAACAATAACCATTTTTAAATAATGATATATATATTAATAATGATAATAATAATAATAATAATACCAATAATAATAATAATAATAATAATAATAATAATAATAATAATTAAAATAATAATAATAATAATAATAATAATAATAATAATAATAATAATAATAATAATTGGATAATAATAATAATACTAATTATAACTTTAACGATAATAACGATAGTAATAATAAAAAAAATAACAATTTTTAATGATAAATCCTTTTATTAATAAAGATAATAATAATAATAATAATAAGATAAAACTAGAACGACGATAATAATAATCATTTTTAATAATAATACAAAAATTCGATGGACTATAACTTCAAATCCGTTCATCGAAATCATTCGATATCTAAATGAAAAGTTCTTAATTTTTCGCTAGCTTTCCAACGACATGCATATCTTATACCTTATCTCAGTCGCATATATAACTAATTCAGGATTCAACATAACCTAACTAAAGGCAATATCAAAAGTACAAACATGCATAATCCTATATACTCGAGCACTAGTCAGGGATACACTATTAGTATGTAAAAGTTAAATTATGAGTACTCACGTATCAATATTGAGATTCAATATTGCAGGAAAGGTACGTAGACGCAACGAAGATGATAAACACTATATTGACCTGACGAGCATACCCATGAACCATACCAATAACCTCCATAGCTATAACCCATAATTTCCTTAATCCAATCCCACTCAAAAAACAATTTCGAAATCACTCGGACAGCACTCTGACGTAATATTTTATGTATACTAATAATATCTTGAAATAATACGGAGTAAATATATATATGTAAATCGATTGAGAGAGTTTAGAGAAAAATATTTTCAAGTTTCTATGAAATAATGAAACCTATTGAATTCTATTTATAATAGATTTTTGAATTATTAAAGTGAATTATTAAAGTATGAATTATTAAAGTGAATTATTAAAGTATGAATTATTAAAGTGAATTATTAAAGTTAAAGTAAAGTAAAAATAAAGTAAAGGTAAAGTTTAAGTATAGTAAAAATATAAAACTATGTACGTATAATACGCGTATATATAATATTAATTTAAATCGTTATATATATTTAATAAAATAAAATATAAATATCGTTATCTTTATCATACTGGTTAAGTAATGAGTTGTCAAAAGTGGTTCTAGATATTTATAAAAGTTATATACGTTTTAATAATAAAGTTCTTTTTAAACTGAAAACATTTTTGTACGTTTGAAACTAAATCAAATAAATAAAATAATTTTGTTTTCCAAAACCAAATATATTTTTAAGAATCATTTTGTTTAAAGGTTAAAATAATGGAAATCGTTATATCATAAAATGTTTTTAAAAAAGTAGAATCATATATATTCATAATAGGTTTCAAGTTTTTAAATTACAGTTTGTTGGTGAAGCATGGGATAAAGTTCAAAGGTTAAATAAACGTATGAAATCATCTTAATGAAAAATGTCGAGTTACTTAACTTGTCGATATCCAACATCTAAGTTATTTACACTTCACGTTCTTACTTATAAATCACTTTACCATTTTCCGAATGTTGTCAAAAAGAATAAATTTCTTAAATCCCAGTGGTCCTCATAACATAGACCCGTAATCATATCATAATGTATCTGATAAATCAACAATTTGATATTATCTTCTAATTCCATCGATAAACATATTGAAACAAATACAATCATGTAAAGTATTATACGTTTAATACTTTATTAATATTCTCAAGTTATAATATATATATATATATATATATATATATATATATATATATATATATATATATATATATATATATATATATATATATATATATATACATATATATACATATTTATTTATATATAACGGTTCGTGAATCGTCTGAATTTGGTCGAGGTTATAATGAATGTATGAACACAATTTAAAATTCTTGAGATTTAACTTAACAAACTTTGCTTATCGTGTCGGAATAATATAAAGATAAAGTTTAAATTTGATTGGAAATTTCCGGGTTGTCACAGTACCTACCCGTTAAAGAAATTTCGTCCCGAAATTTGAGTGGAAAGGTTGTGAATGATAATAAGTATGTTTTCATGATGCATACAGGCTGAAAATTAGAGTTTTATCATCAACGAATAATTTGGATAAACAATCCATTTATATGAAGAGTACGAATGAAGCTAACATAGAAGAGTGAAATGAGTAAGTGTAGATTCATCTTATCATTTGACGTAGATATGATTGATTTCCAGATTTCAGGGGATTTGAAGAAAATCTTTGTAATAAGATTTGATTCTCCGGTAACAAAAGGAATTAGGATCCGCTTTAAATGCGATCGTCCATTTTAATTGTTCTGTCGGAGATTTTCTTATAAATTCACCTCCTTCCTTTTCTTACAACTCACACCTTCTGTTGATGCATTTTATGCAAGTCCCTAGACATCTACCCACGTCCATTACAGGTACAACAGTTTACAGGCCACCATGATCGTTCGTTATTATCCTATCCGTGTTTGTATGTGGTTACAGCAACTGCAGGAACGAGATGTGGATGTTTGACTATGTTAGACTTAGTCAGACGTCCGAGTGAAGCCTCACTTGTATGGCTGACAGGCTCATACGCACGGTTGATGCTGAGCTAAGTCACAATTACAACCTAAATGAGAAGACACGAGTAAGTGATCACCCGTACGGCTGATGAAGCCAACTCGTATGTGTGATGGATGAATCATACGGGTGAGTCAACAGCAGGGGTATATAAAGTCTTATGTTCTTCATTTTTAGGTTAAGCCTCTCATTTGTTACACACACTCAGATCAGGTGAGCTCCTCCGATTCTTTCTCAACCCAAATCACCCAGGTGGTGAATAATAGCTCTAGGTGTTGATCTAATCACACTTGATTTAGTTGTGGTATGACTAAATTAATCACAAAAAGCTTAACCTATTCACTAGAGGGTTTGATTCACTTATTCCGTCATTGTTTGAGTTAAATCTGTTGATTTCTAAGTTCCTAGTCATGTTTCATCACCTTCTATTCTTTCCCCCTCAACTCATATTTTAAAGTATTCATCAATATGCTCCATCCAGTTCTAATTCTCGATATACTTATAACTTTCATATCGGTCATTCTTCTTTTTCATCTACCGCCGGAAGAATTTATTTACTTCTACTATACTCTTGGGTTTATAGTGTTTCTAGTTCTCCCGTGTCTTTATATTGCTATATGCATCGATATATATGGTTTATAATTTTTGGTGTGTCATTAGGCTTTATATCTTCCCTTATATTTCAAAGTCTCTGTTTCTATCTTCTATAATCATTGTCATCCACAGTTAATGCTCTCTTTTATTTGCTGCAATTTATACCCCAATTTCTATTTCGGAGTTTTGTCCTTTCGTTTCTTCTTCTTGCGATTAAGCACCGCTTGTAATGGTCCAGAATTCACAAATATGATTTTCTGAATGAACATTGTTAATGTTCTAGGAAGGAAATTGTGATGGCACGATCTTGACTTGTCAAATTACTAGAATACCTTGGAAAAGGCCGAATCATCAAGAAATATTTTCTTGATATTTTAGAGGTTAAATAGAATACAAGAGTCGTATAACATGGCACATGATGATGTTATGATATGTGAATCATCACGTTCCATTTAGAAACTCAGCATGAATTACTGTAATATAATCACGTTGATCAAGTGTCATTATATTATACTAACTCATGCTTCAGTTTCCAACACTACTTCAAAAACATTCATATTTTAAACTCAAAGGTTTACAGAGTATTGGAACTAAACAGTTTCCTTTTTGATGTAATACAGATAGCGTAAAGAGATAAATGATTCCAGATAAGAATAGTTATGGAAATATCTTCAGAAATATGGAGGATATTTATAATGAAAGATACGATGATATCTTAGAATTTCTAATATCAGGGGATGATGAAGAATATTGTCTGTAAGGGTTTAGTGTCCGGAGCAAGGTATTCGTTAATGACTTCAGCAGACACTGAATCATTTGAATTCTTTGAAGGTAGGTTCAGTCTTTGTGATTTGTCCACAGCCTCTTTCATACTTTGCTCAATCCTTTTTCCAGTTCCAAAACTTCTCTATTTCTGAGCTTTGTTAATACACTAATCTTTATCATCAAACTTTTTACTGCTAAGGTCGTTTACAGTTTTTGTTGCTTCATCAGCATTTCGAGAACTAGTTCGTGGTTCAGAGTGTTTTTCAGAAACTTCACATTCGAAGTATGTAAGCCTAGGAAATAGACGTTATGTATAACTGTTGGCGTCAACATGCTGTGAGATTTCAAAATACTGATTGCTAACTCCCAATGATTCGTATGACAATTCTCGTTACAAGAGGCAGATGAGTAAATGATGAGGTTTCGATAAATATAAAGATTCTTCGTAATGCCCAAGATCAGTGAAGTTGTTGGTAAGTTTATTGCTAATGTGGTGGAATATGAAAGGTTCTCCGGTAACAAAAGGGTAATCACATATATCAAAATTATGATAAGGCTACTCCGAATGAAAAAATCGAAGTTGTCTTGCTGGAGCTGTGATATAATTTGCTACTTTGCAAAGGAATTGCAAGGTTATTTTTGCTAATAAATGCCAAAAGATCTGACACAGATATGTGTTGAATTATGACTTTGGTTTCGAGAGCTTTTTAAGTACATAACTGTGGGTAATATGTGGTTGGATCATCATCTCGATTGCTCATTATTTGAAGTGTCTTCAGAGATTTTCGAAGGGTTTGAACATAGATTGTAATCATTTGTATACATTTGATGTTCTAACACACTTTTGAAGTCAAAGTATAGCTTTGAAAGATGTAGGAATCTAAAAGTAATGGTACCGGTTATATCTCAAATTGAATTCTGAGATTTAAAAATCAGAATACGTAATTGGGTTTGAATGAGTATGGTTGTTTTGATTTCTATGAAAGAATGTATATTATTGTGAAAGTAGGAAGTATAATTGATAATTTGCTTAATCTGATTCGAAGAATGTAACATATTAATTGTGAATTTATATATATCTCTCGGGTATTACCTACCCGTTAAAAAATTTTCACAATTAATATTTTGTACATAAGAATTTTATTACAGTCTTTATGAAAATATATATGTATATATTCTCCTCAGATGTAACATAGATTTTAATGAGTTAATACTAAATTAAACTCATTCGATTTACGGTTGGAACTAGAATTGAATAATTTCTTGAAGGTTTAGAGGTTACATAAGTATTCTTCAATAATATTGAAATTATGAATCAATACTTCGTTATTTGTTGAGATGTGATGTTGGTTTTCGTTAAATTCTTGTGAACTTCGCAAAGTACGAATGATGTTATCTGAAAAGTTTCGGTTACATCAATGATGAAGTGTAAAATCAAATATATACTTGATTTATTAGGAATTGGAATTTGTTGAATTGAGACAGAGATTGTAGTTAACGATGGTTAAGTCGCGGGTGAGGGACGTACATTATTGCATATTTGTAATATGAATTAACTGGGTAGTTAAGATTCACACACAATAGCTTAGCACGGAAAGATTTATTTTTTATTTCAAAAAATATATATATATATAAAATATATATATAATTTCTTCAGAGGGAATGAGTTAATTCTTCATAACTTGTTGATACAATATACACGTTATTGATTCGTAATGATGTCCACAGTGATTCTTGAACTGACGGAGTTTGTGATGTTATAGGTGTTGTTGATTCTGATGTTGACTGTACTGACGATGCTGGTGACGTTGACGGTACTGTTGATGCTGTTGGTAAAACAAGTTTAACTTGTTAATCACACACCATTTTTGTCAGGGTTTCTACTCTTCTTTCTATCATTTTGGTTCGCTTAACTGATTTATGGTTAGGGCTAGATTAGATAATCTCTAAGACTTTAGAGATTATATAATCGCCGCGGAATGTTTCTCCAATGAAGTTATGAATTAATACTTCATCAGTTATTGTTGTTGGTACTCCTTGGTATCTATGGTGAGTATGACGTTGATGCTCGTGGGACAGATTGTGAAGTTGAGGTTTACAACGCGGTTGTGGTTGGAGGTGGTAATGGTACTGTTGGAATTGATGATGGTGGTACTGGTTATGCTGCTGGTGGTGTTTGTAATCTCTGCACCATATTCTCCAAAGCCACTACCCGAGCGTGAAGTTCGTTGACTTCTTCTATTATTCCAGGATGATTGTCGGTCGGAACGAGCGGATAAATAAAATCTAGAATTTGATGTAGTATATAATCGTGACGAGATACCCTGGAAATGAGAGAGAAAATGGTGTCTCGAACAGGTTCGCCGGTAAGTGCTTCAGGTTCTTCGCCAAGAGGGCAATGTGGTGGATGAAAAGGATCGCCTTCTTCTTGTTTCCAATGATTGAGGAGGCTACGAACCCATCCCCAATTCATCCAGAATAGGTGATGACTGATTGGTTGATCCATTCCGGTCACACTGCTTTCGGAGCTTGAGTGAGATTCCATTTCGGAATCCGAGGGACTTGAACTGATGACCAATTCCATTTTGTACGATTGGATAAAGGATTTTCGATATAAAAATGATTTTTCGGCTATCGGGTGGTATTTTATTTACATAGGATATCTATATATAGAGATCAAAAGATTTCATAGATTACGGAGGAATTTGCAGGGTATGTCAGGTAAAGTTTAAAGTAACAGATACGATAAGATATGATTTAGCAGATACGCTAAGATATGAAGTTTGTCTATACACTACTCATGCAATTAATGTAGCAAGACGTGTCTAGACTAATAATGATAAGCAGGTAATTTCCTATGGATGATAAGCAGATGATTTCCGACTAGAAATGATAAGCAAAACTTTTGACATGCAGACACGGTCGAAGTCCAGACTCACTAATGCATCCTAACGACTTATCAGTTAGAAACACTAATGCAGACCTGGTTCGCTAAGACCACCGCTCTGATACCAACTGAAAGGACCCGTTCATATACATTATAAACGATTCACAATAGTTGATTACATTGCGAGGTATTTGACCTCTATATGATACATTTTACAAACATTGAATTCGTTTTTAAAAGACAAACTTTCTTTACATCGAAAATTGACAGGCATGCATACCATTTCATAATATCCACTATCCAACTATAAATTGATTTAATAATAATCTTTGATGAACTCAATGACTCGAATGCAACGTTCTTCGAAATATGCTATGAAAGACTCCAAGTAATATCTTTAAAATGAGCAAATGCACAGCGGAAGATTTCTTTAACACCTGAGAATAAACATGCTTTAAAGTGTCAACCAAAAGGTTGGTGAGTTCATTAGTTTATCATAATCATTTATTTCCATCATTTTAATAGACCACAAGAATTTCATTTCCAGTTCTCATAAATATACGTCCCATGCATAGAGACAAAAATAATCATTCATATGGTGAACACCTGGTAACCGACATTAACTAGATACATATAAGAATATCCCCTATCATTCCGGGATCCTCCTTCGGACATGATATAATTTCGAAGTACTAAAGCATCCGGTACTTTGGATGGGGTTTGTTAGGCCCAATAGATCTATCTTTAGGATTCGCGTCAATTAGGGTGTCTGTTCCCTAATTCTTAGATTACCAGACTTAATAAAAAGGGGCATATTTGATTTTGATAATTCAACCATAGAATGTAGTTTCAATTACTTGTGTCTATTTCGTCAAACATTTATAAAAGCGCATGTATTCTCAGTCCCAAAAATATAAAGGGTAAAAAGGCAAATGAAACTCACCATACTGTATTTCGTAGTAAAAATACATATAACGTCATTGAACAAGTGCAAGGTTGGCCTCGGATTCACGAACCTAAATTAATTATATATATTTATGTGTTGGTCAATATTTGTCTAACAAATTAGGTCAAGTCATAGTGTACCACAATCCTAATGCTCGAGACTAATATGCAAAAGTCAACAAAAGTAAATTTGACTCAAAATAATTTCCAAAAATTTATACATGATTAATATATAGTTTAAATATCGTCGTTTTATATTTTTAAATATTTTTAAAAGATTTATTAGAGTAAATAATATAATTTATTTATTAATAAATAAAATTTTATATTATATTTATATAATAAAATATATACTTTTATATATATTAAGTAATAAAATTTATAGGGTTCATTTAATATTATAAAGATAATATGATACGTATTATTAAAGTAAGTTATTACACGTAGTAAAATATGTTTGTATCAAATATTTATTTGATAAAATAATATCTATAATGATAGTAAGTAAAAGTTGTATTATTTTGTAATAATAATTATTATTATAAAAATATCAATATTTATAATTACTAAGATGACATTATGATAAAACGATAATTCTAATTATGATAACTTTAATATTTACGACAATTTTTAATATTATCTTTAAAATAATAATTCTATTTAAAATAATAATAATAATGATATTTTATAGTAATAATGACATTTCTATTAAAATGATAATTTTTTTTAAAATTATAGTTTTAATACTAACGATAATTTTAATAATAATAGTAATGATAAAAATAATAAGAACGATAATTTTATCTAAATCAATATCTTATAATATTTTAATTTCATCATGATACTCTTACCAATTATTTCCTAATCGTTTCATTTAATAGCTTTTAATCGTCTTTTATATCGTGTTCGTAATAATGATAATAATAGTAATCAAAATAATTAGGTGTTACAAATATTTGTTTTAATTACACTAATATTAATAATGATAGTTACTATAACATTATTAACGATAATACTAATAATTATCTTAATGATAATATAGTAATAAGAACAATAACAATAACAATAACAATAACCATTTTTAAATAATGATATATATATTAATAATGATAATAATAATAATAATAATAATAATAATAATAATAATAATAATAATAATAATAATAATAATAATAATAATAATAATAATAATAATAATAATAATAATTGGATAATAATAGTAATACTAATTATAACTTTAACGATAATAACGATAGTAATAATAAAAAAAATAACAATTTTTAATGATAAATCCTTTTATTAATAAAGATAATAATAATAATAATAATAATAAGATAAAACTAGAACGACGATAATAATAATCATTTTTAATAATAATACAAAAATTCGATGGACTATAACTTCAAATCCGTTCATCGAAATCATTCGATATCTAAATGAAAAGTTCTTAATTTTTCGCTAGCTTTCCAACGACATGCATATCTTATACCTTATCTCAGTCGCATATATAACTAATTCAGGATTCAACATAACCTAACTAAAGGCAATATCAAAAGTACAAACATGCATAATCCTATATACTCGAGCACTAGTCAGGGATACACTATTAGTATGTAAAAGTTAAATTATGAGTACTCACGTATCAATATTGAGATTCAATATTGCAGGAAAGGTACGTAGACGCAACGGAGATGATAAACACTATAGTGACCTCACGAGCATACCCATGAACCATACCAATAACCTCCATAGCTATAACCCATAATTTCCTTAATCCAATCCCACTCGAAAAACAATTTCGAAATCACTCGGACAGCACTCTGACGTAATATTTTATGATTACTAATAATATCTTGAAATAATACGGAGTAAATATATATATATGTAAATCGATTGAGAGAGTTTAGAGAAAAATATTTTCAAGTTTCAATGAAATAATGAAACCTATTGAATTCTATTTATAATAGATTTTTGAATTATTAAAATGAATTATTAAAGTATGAATTATTAAAGTAAATTATTAAATTTAAAGTAAAGTAAAAATAAAGTAAAGGTAAAGTTTAAGTATAGTAAAAATATAAAACTATGTACGTATAATACGCGTATATATAATATTAATTTAAATCGTTATATATATTTAATAAAATAAAATATAAATATCGTTATCTTTATCATACTGGTTAAGTAATGAGTTGTCAAAAGTGGTTCTAGATATTTATAAAAGTTATATACGTTTTAATAATAAAGTTCTTTTTATACTGAAAACGTTTTTGTACGTTTGAAATTAATCAAATAAATATAATAATTTTGTTTTCCAAAACCAAATATATTTTTAAGAATCATTTTGTTTAAAGGTTAAAATAATGGAAATCGTTATATCATAAAATGTTTTTAAAAAAGTAGAATCATATATATTCATAATAGGTTTCAAGTTTTTAAATTACAGTTTGTTGGTGAAGCATGGGATAAAGTTCAAAGGTTAAATAAACGTATGAAATCATCTTAATGAAAAATGTCGAGTTACTTAACTTGTCGATATCCAACATCTAAGTTATTTACACTTCACGTTCTTACTTATAAATCAGTTTACCATTTTCCGAATGTTGTCAAAAAGAATAAATTTCTTAAATCACAGTGGTCCTCATAACATAGACCCGTAATCATATCATAATGTATCTGATAAATCAACAATTTGATATTATCTTCTAATTCCATCGATAAACATATTGAAACAAATACGATCATGTAAAGTATTATACGTTTAATACTTTATTAATATTCTCAAGTTATAATATATATATATATACATATATATACATATTTATTTATATATAACGGTTCGTGAATCATCTGAATTTGGTCGAGGTTATAATGAATGTATGAACACAATTTAAAATTCTTGAGATTTAACTTAACAAACTTTGCTTATCGTGTTAGAATAATATAAAGATAAAGTTTAAATTTGATTGGAAATTTCCGGGTTGTCACAACATTTCAGTTGGTATCCGAGCGTTGGTCTTAGAGAACCAGAAAATTGCATTAGTGTATCTTACCGAGTTTGTTAGGATGCATTAGTGAGTCTGGACTTCGACCGTGTTTTTCTTCAAAAATGATTGCTTAACATTTTTTTTGTTGGAAACTATATATTATTAACATGTAAATATTATGTGAGATATTAATCTCTTAACGTGTTTGATATTGTGTGATAGATGTCTACCTCTAGTACAAATCCCATTGATTCACCTAATAATAATGAAGAGTCAAATATATTTTAGGAAGATTCACAAATTCCCGAAGAGGAACCGGAAGAGGAGGAACCGGAAGAGGAGGAACCGGAAGAAGAGGAACCAGAAGAGGAGGAATCGGAAGAGGAGGAACCAGAAGAAGAAGAGGTTCCGGAGGAAGAAATACTGATACCTATAGTAAATCGATTAAATAAAAGAAAATCCTCAACCAACGGACCAAAGTTAATAATGGTCAATGGTGTTTCCGCCGAGGAAGCAAAATATTGGGAAGATTACCAATTTTTCAATGAATCGGATCCCGATGAGGATTCAGATGATGTTATAGAAATTACCTCGACCCAATTTAATAAAGCAAAAGAAAATAATAAGGGAAAAGGTATAAAAATAGAGAAACCCGATTCCAACCCCGATGAACTTTATATGTATCGACAACATCTGTATTTCCTAAAATGTAACAATGACCCGGGAACCTCTAAACCACCAGGTTTTTCTAAACCATTATATAAAACGATGGCTCGTATTAGAGGAACACCATATATTCCTAGAAAATTAGGAAAATGAACCAAGTCCGAAGAAGAAGAAACCAGTGATTCAGATTAGAGGGTTGTAATCATGTTGTGTATTATATGTATCGTAGTGTGTTTGTAATTTTTTTTGTTTTATGTAAAAATTGCTTGTATTGTTTGTTAATTATCGTTTACGAATCTAATCCTTGTCTATTTTACAGTATAAAAACAAAATGGACGTTAAGGGTAGACAACCGAATATTTTAGAAGATCTACCAGAGGATATGATTGAGGAAATCTTGTCTAGAGTCGGTCAGAATTCATCAGCACAATTAATTATGGAAAAATTAACTTGTCAAACATTTGAAAGACTTTCCAGAAATGTCTTAGTTTATAAAAGGATTTCCTTTGATAGGTGGGGTATATCATATCGGGGAGACCGTAAGTTACGCCGTGTTTTCTTTAAAACGTTAAATGCGGGGAACCCAAATGCAATTTTACGCTACGGGTTAAGAACCTATTTTGACTCAACATATCCCAACATAGGATTTCGTGAATTAGAAAGAGCTTCTAACATGCAACATAAAGAAGCATGTTATGCTTATGGGTTAGTGATGTTCGCTTCTTACCAAAGTGAGAAAAAGAATATCGGATTGCAACTTTTAAATAAAACCTTCCCACAAGTGACGGATTCAGTAGTTGGGGTGAGAAACAAGGTTTTTAGATTATTACGGGGCTGTTGGACATTACGAAACCGTCGTCCTTTTGACGACGTTACAACATGCTGCCTAGCCAATGGTCATAACGGTTATTTTCCACAAGACCAAGGATGGGAAGTCGTCTTAGTAAAACCAGAATGCATGACTTGTTTCTGGACTTATGAATTACGTGTCTTTATTTTCTTTGCTGAACAACTTGCGTATTAACTAGATTTATCTTCAAAACTGTCCTGTATCATAGTGTACTAAATTTCATATTATATGTAATATAGCGAAGTTGTAAGTTTGAAGAATATTTGTATGTGATATATTATTATAATCAGTTTTTCATATGGAATTGTAGTAGTTGAATTGCATATTAGCTACTAAGTATGAACTTAACGGGTAGGTAGTACCCGAATTTTAACTTATAAAACGCTAATATGAAGAAAAAGCTTTTATAAATGAGTTCATATTATGCTACAAAATACTATTGACTACTCTTAATATTCTGTATGATTAACTCGATTCAGTTGTCTATTTTGAAGTAAATGGCACCGACTACTCGACACACCATGAATATGAACGAAGAGGAATTTTGTACCTTTCTTGCTGCAAACATAGCCGCAGTACAGGCTGCGCTACATACCAACAATAACGCTGAATCTAGCAATGCAGCTAACGGCACAAGAAATCGTGTAGGATGCACCTACAAAAAATTCACTGCCTGCAAACCTTTGGAATTTGATGGAACCGAAGGACAAATTGGATTGAAACGGTGGACCGAGAAAATCGAATCGGTGTTTGCCATAAGTAAGTGTACTGAAGAGGACAAAGTTAAGTATGCTACGCATACCTTCACAGGTACTGCGTTAACGTGGTGGAACACCTATCTTGAACAGGTAGGACAAAATGCTGCTTACGCACTACCGTGGTCGGCATTCAAGCAATTGATGAACGAGCAGTACCGTCCTAGAAACGAAGTTAATAAACTCAAGGCAGAACTTAGAGAGTTACGAACACAAGGGTTTGACGTTACCACATATGAACGACGATTCACAGAGTTGTGCCTATTGTGTCTGGGAGCATTCGAAGATGAAGAAGAGAAGATCGACGCATTTGTAAAAGGGTTACCAGTAAGGATTCAAGAAGATGTGAGTTCACACGAGCCCGCTTCTATACAGAAGGCAAGTCGAATGGCTCATAATCTCATAAATCAGATTGAGGGAAGAATTAAAGAGCAGGCGGCTGAAGAAGCCAACACGAAACAACTCAAGAGGAAGTGGGAGGAAAATAGTGACAAGAGTCACCAGTACAACAACAACAACAATTACAACCACAATCGCAACAACTATCCCAACAACCGCAACAACAATCGCAATAATAACCGCAATGCTAACAATAACTACAACAAACATCCCAACAACAACAATAACTACAATAACCGTTTCAACAACAATAACAATCCCAACAACAACGGCAACAAAAACCAAAAACAACCATGTCATAGGTGTGAAGAAAATCACCAGGGGTTTTGCACGACATTTTGCAACAGGTGTAAAAGAAATGGTCATAGCGCGACAAAGTGTGAGATCTACGGACTAAAGTTTAACAGAATTAAGGGAGAAAATAATGCCGGAACAAGTAATGCCAAAACGAATAGTGTCGGAGCAACTAATACCAACGCTGTTTGTTATAAATGTGGAAAACCGGGCCACATTATTAGAAATTGCCCGAATCAGGGGAATACTAATGGGCAGGGCCGTGGAAGTGTTTTCAATATTAATGCGACAGAAGCACAGGAAGACCCGGAGCTTGTTACGGGTACATTTCTTATTGACGATAAATCTGCTTATGTTTTATTTGATTCGGGTGCGGATAGAAGCTATATGAGTAGTGATAGGTCAGATCATGTTGAGATTGAGAGAAATGATAAGATAGAATTAGATTCGGTATGTAAGAAGGAGACTCGGTACTAGAGAGAATCGGTACAAATTAAATTCCACAGCTTCTAGAACTCGGTTACAATACAATGGCTATCTAATTAGGACTACATAGGTTCCTTATATAGCCCTCTTCTAAGGAATCTTCATTTAAGCTTAATTCACATTAACACTATACAACTTCAGGGTCCTAACAATCTCCCCCTTAGTGTTAAATGTGAACTTTACAATATAATCCTATCCAAAACATCTAAAGGAACTTTGTTCCTCTGAAGTGAACTTTAGATTTGAATCCCTTGAGATTCTCATATCTTCGTATATTCACTCTTGTTTTGAGACGACTTTTCAATCTTGTGAGAATGTACTTGACAATCTCATTATCTTCAGTTGAATAGCAGTTATTGATCAGTCTCCATCTCATGTATTTGAAAGCATACATCAACGTTTTGTCTGAGTATCTTATGAAATCTGAGACTCTGATGAAGATCTTTGTATAGTGAGAATTGAAAAATACAAACTCATATGGACAGTCGCTCACTTCAAGTAAGGACATATATCTAAGCTCTTCAATCACTTGATTTGGCAGTTTGATTCCGAGCTTTTTGTGTTCAGATTCCAAACCCATTTGAAAATCATGAACAGACATCCATCTCATCGAATCAAGAATAAACCTGTAGACTGCCTTCATTGCAGTAGCATGATAAATTGTTGCAGATTCATTCAAGTTAATCAAATAATTGTAGATGAAAATAATGTCGTCCACCTTCAGTTTATTAAAATATGCTTCTGAAAACTGATAATCCTCATCATCCATTCTTGTAACTTGAAACAATGGCATCTTCACTTCATCCTTATTAATCATCAAAATCTTATTTATGCTTTTGATCTCTGAATTCCGCTGAATTTGAAGTTTCTCTTCATTCTTCAATTTGAATTTATTGCGAACACTCAGATAAGCTTTGAGATATTCAGGCTTCTTATGATATTTCCATGCACCCAGAACACTCATTGATGCAGAAAGGACGAGATCAAAATCACCATAGATTCTATACCCTTGTTGTTCAATGAATGGTGAACGAAGAATCTTTTTCTCTTCATCCTCACTTAGATGGTAATCAGCATCACGCTCAAGAACAATCTCTGCAGTTTGAAATGGAACATTCAAATCAGGAGGAGTTGTAGTATCTTCTTTGCCATTAGAGAAAATCTCCTTTTCGAAGTGAATTCCAAATTTATCAGTTGGAGAAATCAAGTTAACAAATTGATGATCATTAAATTCATTGGCGACACTTGATGACCCCTTCAAAATATCTTAATGTTGTCAAAGTTTTGATTGTTCTCTTGAGATGACTTATTCTCTGATTGATCAGCTGTATCCATAATCATTAACATCCCTAAGTCACCCTCTCTCTGACTTTCTGATTCATCTAGAAAACTTTCACACTGGATTTCCTCAATTTCATCACTACCGTAATCAGATATATCAACAACATCTTTATTCTTCTGTTGACTAGATGTACCAGCTTCATAACCACTGGACTGATGACCACTTTGTCTATTCTCCCCCTCATGAAGATTTTCGGGATCGAAATCATCATGATCAGGCATGTGAATTGGTCTAGGTGACTTGCATGGAGAGAAAGGATACACTATCCTTGCTTGCTCAAGATAAATCATCATAGTCTCGCGAATTTCCTCAAGATCAGTCCATTTAGCAAACTCAGCAAGATAGAGCTCCTCCACTTCATTGTCAGAGAGATACTGTAATCCATATCTTTTTGAAATCCGAGAAGGTGACCCAGTTGGTGAAACAACAGTGTAACCATGAACAAAAGCAGCATCAGCAGCATCTGTTGAAGGCAATGTCGATGGAAGTGTATGAGTTGCCGTGAGGGCAAGTAAGGATGATTGTGCGGTATTATTCTTATATGTAGGGCTGTACATACTACTAGTCAGATTCATGATATCCCCTTCTGATGGAGGTTGGGTAACAACCGGAGTTGTCACCGGCGAAGTTTCTTTCGAAGCATCCGCCTCCATGACTTTGGTCTCATGGGACTCTGACAAAGTAGCAGTACTACCCGTCGGTTTAGCTCTCGCAGAGATATTGCTATCTCCGACTCCTGAAATCATTGATATACCATGAGGTGGTAAATCTCTTTCAGTTAAAGACTCTTCCTCCAGACCCTGAGATTCAGAATCCGGAAGAGAAGTGGTTTGATCCAATGAATCACTTTCATGAATCAAGCGATCAGTCTGCTGGAAGTCTGATAAATATCCCGAAGGATTGTCATGTTGACTCGTTTCCATGGGACGCGGCAGATCTTCCTCATCAAGATAAGCCAGACCTCGAGACCCTGTTGTACGTTGAGGCACAGGAGGATTTCCAGTCGATACGCAGGGTGCCTTTTCAAGACTTTTCTGCTCCCCTTCGGCCGTTCTGGACTTCAATGATTGAGTTTCCTCAATCGATTGAGTCAATGCAGACTTTACGACAGAGGAAGACTTTACTTCCTTAGATGCCGAAGCACCTTGCTTTGTAGGATTTATTATTAAGTCCTGTTTAGATTGGATGGGCTTAGTGGCCTTTTTACCATCCGTGCGTTTAGATCTCTTGCCTACCGAAACTTGCGCTTCATTTAGCGTAGGACTTACTGTTATTATTGGATGTGATACGGAGATGGGTGAGGGTGACCTAATTAGTTCTAGGTCTTGGTCCGTATCACCAATGGTAGTAGTAACTGTTTGGCGGACGATAGGTGTCGAAGTCCTAGATCTAGTTACTCGTTGGGTTGGTAGAGTCTAAATCATCTCATCAGGTATATATCGAGTTCTCTTAGGAGAATGTTCGGGTGACGATTCAGATGCTGTTACTGAAGTGCCGGTGTCACTGCTCACTTCGGGTGTTGTGGAAAGGGTTGGTTCAATCCTAGTTGGACTAGGTTCCCTGATCCTCACGGGTTAAGCTTGGTGTGCTACCCTAGATCGTTTAAGGTTCACCCTAAGTGGAGGATTAGCTTGAAATGTCCCGTTCTTATTGATTAAAAACGTTCCATATTAATTGATTTCGTTGCGAGGTTTTGACCTCTATATGAGACGTTTTTCAAAGACTGCATTCATTTTTAAAACAAACCATAACCTTTATTTCATAAATAAAGGTTTAAAAAGCTTTACGTAGATTATCAAATAATGATAATCTAAAATATCCTGTTTACACACGACCATTACATAATGGTTTACAATACAAATATGTTACATCGAAATCAGTTTCTTGAATGCAGTTTTTACACAATATCATACAAACATGGACTCCAAATCTTGTCCTTATTTTAGTATGCAACAGCGGAAGCTCTTAATATTCACCTGAGAATAAACATGCTTTAAACGTCAACAAAAATGTTGGTGAGTTATAGGTTTAACCTATATATATCAAATCGTAACAATAGACCACAAGATTTCATATTTCAATACATATCCCATACATAGAGATAAAAATCATTCATATGGTGAACACCTGGTAACCGACAATAACAAGGTGCATATATAAGAATATCCCCATCATTCCGGGACACCCTTCGGATATGATATAAATTTCGAAGTACTAAAGCATCCGGTACTTTGGATGGGGTTTGTTAGGCCCAATAGATCTATCTTTAGGATTCGCGTCAATTAGGGTGTCTGTTCCCTAATTCTTAGATTACCAGACTTAATAAAAAGGGGCATATTCGATTTCGATAATTCAACCATAGAATGTAGTTTCACGTACTTGTGTCTATTTTGTAAATCATTTATAAAACCTGCATGTATTCTCATCCCAAAAATATTAGATTTTAAAAGTGGGACTATAACTCACTTTCACAGATTTTTACTTCGTCGGGAAGTAAGACTTGGCCACTGGTTGATTCACGAACCTATAACAATATATACATATATATTAAAGTATGTTCAAAATATATTTACAACACTTTTAATATATTTTGATGTTTTAAGTTTATTAAGTCAGCTGTCCTCGTTAGTAACCTATAACTAGTTGTCCACAGTTAGATGTACAGAAATAAATCGATAAATATTATCTTGAATCAATCCACGACCCAGTGTATACGTATCTCAGTATTGATCACAACTCAAACTATATATATTTTGGAATCAACCTCAACCCTGTATAGCTAACTCCAACATTCACATATAGAGTGTCTATGGTTGTTCCGAAATATATATAGATGTGTCGACATGATAGGTCGAAACATTGTATACGTGTCTATGGTATCTCAAGATTACATAATATACAATACAAGTTGATTAAGTTATGGTTGGAATAGATTTGTTACCAATTTTCACGTAGCTAAAATGAAAAAAATTATCCAATCTTGTTTTACCCATAACTTCTTCATTTTAAATCCGTTTTGAGTGAATCAAATTGCTATGGTTTCATATTGAACTCTATTTTATGAATCTAAACAGAAAAAGTATAGGTTTATAGTCGGAAAAATAAGTTACAAGTCGTTTTTGTAAAGGTAGTCATTTCAGTCGAAAGAACGACGTCTAGATGACCATTTTAGAAAACATGCTTCCACTTTGAGTTTAACCATAATTTTTGGATATAGTTTCATGTTCATAATAAAAATCATTTTCTCAGAATAACAACTTTTAAATCAAAGTTTATCATAGTTTTTAATTAACTAACCCAAAACAGCCCGCGGTGTTACTACGACGGCGTAAATCCGGTTTTACGGTGTTTTTCGTGTTTCCAGGTTTTAAATCATTAAGTTAGCATATCATATAGATATAGAACATGTGTTTAGTTGATTTTAAAAGTCAAGTTAGAAGGATTAACTTTTGTTTGCGAACAAGTTTAGAATTAACTAAACTATGTTCTAGTGATTACAAGTTTAAACCTTCGAATAAGATAGCTTTATATGTATGAATCGAATGATGTTATGAACATCATTACTACCTTAATTTCCTTGGATAAACCTACTGGAAAAGAGAAAAATGGATCTAGCTTCAATGGATCCTTGGATGGCTCGAAGTTCTTGAAGCAGAATCATGACACGAAAACAAGTTCAAGTAAGATCATCACTTGAAATAAGATTGTTAAAGTTATAGAAATTGAACCAAAGTTTGAATATGATTATTACCTTGTATTAGAATGATAACCTACTGTAAGAAACAAAGATTTCTTGAGGTTGGATGATCACCTTACAAGATTGGAAGTGAGCTAGCAAACTTGAAAGTATTCTTGATTTTATGAAACTAGAACTTTTGGAATTTATGAAGAACACTTAGAACTTGAAGATAGAACTTGAGAGAGATCAATTAGATGAAGAAAATTGAAGAATGAAAGTGTTTGTAGGTGTTTTTGGTCGTTGGTGTATGGATTAGATATAAAGGATATGTAATTTTGTTTTCATGTAAATAAGTCATGAATGATTACTCATATTTTTGTAATTTTATGAGATATTTCATGCTAGTTGCCAAATGATGGTTCCCACATGTGTTAGGTGACTCAAATGGGCTGCTAAGAGCTGATCATTGGAGTGTATATACCAATAGTACATACATCTAAAAGCTGTGTATTGTACGAGTACGAATACGGGTGCATACGAGTAGAATTGTTGATGAAACTGAACGAGGATGTAATTGTAAGAATTTTTGTTAAGTAGAAGTATTTTGATAAGTGTATTGAAGTCTTTCAAAAGTGTATAAATACATATTAAAACACTACATGTATATACATTTTAACTGAGTCGTTAAGTCATCGTTAGTCGTTACATGTAAGTGCTGTTTTAAAACCTTTAGGTTAACGATCTTGTTAAATGTTGTTAACCCAATGTTTATAATATCAAATGAGATTTTAAATTATTATATTATCATGATATTATCATGTATGAATATCTCTTAATATGATATATATACATTAAAGGTCTTTACAACGATAATCGTTACATATATGTCTCGTTTAAAAATCATTAAGTTAGTAGTCTTGTTTTTACATATGTAGTTCATTGTTAATATACTTTATGATATGTTTTCTTATCATAGTATCATGTTAACTATATATATATATATCCATATATATGTCATCATATAGTTTTTACAAGTTTTAACGTTCGTGAATCACCGATCAACTTGGGTGGTCAATTGTCTATATGAAACATATTTCAATTAATCAAGTCTTAACAAGTTTGATTGCTTAACATGTTGGAAACATTTAATCATGTAAATATCAATCTCAATTAATATATATAAACATGGAAAAGTTCGGGTCACTACAGTACCTACCCGTTAAATAAATTTTGTCCCGAAATTTTAAGCTGTTGAAGGTGTTGACGAATCTTCTGGAAATAGATGCGGGTATTTCTTCTTCATCTGATCTTCACGCTCCCAGGTGAACTCGGGTCCTCTACGAGCATTCCATCGAACCTTAACAATTGGTATCTTGTTTTGCTTAAGTCTTTTAACCTCACGATCCATTATTTCGACGGGTTCTTCGATGAATTGAAGTTTTTCGTTGATTTGGATTTCATCTAACGGAATAGTGAGATCTTCTTTAGCAAAACATTTCTTCAAATTCGAGACGTGGAAAGTGTTATGTACAGCTGCGAGTTGTTGAGGTAACTCAAGTCGGTAAGCTACTGGTCCGACACGATCAATAATCTTGAATGGTCCAATATACCTTGGATTTAATTTCCCTCGTTTACCAAATCGAACAACGCCTTTCCAAGGTGCAACTTTAAGCATGACCATCTCTCCAATTTCAAATTCTATATCTTTTCTTTTAATGTCAGCGTAGCTCTTTTGTCGACTTTGGGCGGTTTTCAACCGTTGTTGAATTTGGATGATCTTCTCGGTAGTTTCTTGTATAATCTCCGGACCCGTAATCTGTCTATCCCCCACTTCACTCCAACAAATCGGAGACCTGCACTTTCTACCATAAAGTGCTTCAAACGGCGCCATCTCAATGCTTGAATGGTAGCTGTTGTTGTAGGAAAATTCTACTAACGGTAGATGTCGATCCCAACTGTTTCCGAAATCAATAACACATGCTCGTAGCATGTCTTCAAGCGTTTGTACCGTCCTTTCGCTCTCCCCATCAGTTTGTGGATGATAGGCAGTACTCATGTCTAGACGAGTTCCTAATGCTTGCTGTAATGTCTGCCAGAATCTTGAAATAAATCTGCCATCCCTATCAGAGATAATAGAGATTGGTATTCCATGTCTGGAGACGACTTCCTTCAAATACAGTCGTGCTAACTTCTCCATCTTGTCATCTTCTCTTATTGGTAGGAAGTGTGCTGATTTGGTGAGACGATCAACTATTACCCAAATAGTATCAAAACCACTTGCAGTCCTTGGCAATTTAGTGATGAAATCCATGGTAATGTTTTCCCATTTCCATTCCGGGATTTCGGGTTGTTGAAGTAGACCTGATGGTTTCTGATGCTCAGCTTTGACCTTAGAACACGTCAAACATTCTCCTACGTATTTAGCAACATCGGCTTTCATACCCGGCCACCAAAAATGTTTCTTGAGATCCTTGTACATCTTCCCCGTTCCAGGATGTATTGAGTATCTGGTTTTATGAGCTTCTCTAAGTACCATTTCTCTCATATCTCCAAATTTTGGTACCCAAATCCTTTCAGCCCTATACCGGGTTCCGTCTTCCCGAATATTAAGATGCTTCTCCGATCCTTTGGGTATTTCATCCTTTAAATTTCCCTCTTTTAAAACTCCTTGTTGCGCCTCCTTTATTTGAGTAGTAATGTTATTATGAATCATTATATTCATAGATTTTACTCGAATGGGTTCTCTGTCCTTCCTGCTCAAGGCATCGGCTACCACATTTGCCTTCCCCGGGTGGTAACGAATCTCAAAGTCGTAATCATTCAATAATTCAATCCACCTACGCTGCCTCATATTCAGTTGTTTCTGATTAAATATGTGTTGAAGACTTTTGTGGTCGGTATATATAATACTTTTGACCCCATATAAGTAGTGCCTCCAAGTCTTTAATGCAAAAACAACCGCGCCTAATTCCAAATCATGCGTCGTATAATTTTGTTCGTGAATCTTCAATTGTCTAGACGCATAAGCAATCACCTTCATTCGTTGCATTAATACACAACCGAGACCTTGCTTTGATGCATCACAATAAATCACAAAATCATCATTCCCTTCAGGCAATGACAATATAGGTGCCGTAGTTAGCTTTTTCTTCAATAACTGAAACGCTTTCTCTTGTTCATCATTCCATTCAAATTTCTTCCCTTTATGCGTTAATGCAGTCAAGGGTTTTGCTATTCTGGAAAAGTCTTGGATGAACCTTCTGTAGTAACCAGCTAGTCCTAAAAACTGGCGTACGTGTTTCGGAGTTTTCGGGGTTTCCCACTTTTCAACAGTTTCTATCTTTGCCGGATCCACCTTAATACCTTCTTTGTTCACTATATGACCGAGGAATTGAACTTCTTCCAACCAAAATGCACACTTTGAAAACTTAGCGTACAATTCTTCCTTCCTAAATACTTCTAACACCTTTCTCAAATGTTCACCATGTTCTTGGTCATTCTTTGAGTAAATAAGTATGTCATCAATGAAAACAATGACAAACTTGTCAAGGTATGGTTCACACACTCGGTTCATAAGGTCCATGAACACAGCTGGTGCATTAGTTAAACCAAACGGCATGACCATAAACTCGTAATGACCGTAACGTGTTCTGAAAGCAGTCTTTGGAATATCATCTTCTTTCACCCGCATTTGATGATACCCGGAACGTAAGTCAATCTTTGAATAAACAGACGAGCCTTGTAGTTGATCAAATAAGTCGTCGATTCTCGGTAGTGGGTAGCGGTTCTTGATGGTAAGTTTGTTCAACTCTCGGTAGTCGATACACAACCTGAATGTACCATCTTTCTTCTTGACAAACAAAACAGGAGCTCCCCACGGTGATGTGCTTGGTCGAATGAAACCACGCTCTAAAAGTTCTTGTAATTGGCTTTGCAGTTCTTTCATCTCGCTGGGTGCGAGTCTGTAAGGAGCACGAGCTATTGGTGCAGGTCCTGGTACAAGATCTATTTGAAATTCAACGGATCGATGTGGGGGTAATCCCGGTAATTCTTTCGGAAATACATCAGGAAATTCTTTTGCAATGGGAACATCATTGATGCTCTTTTCTTCAGTTTGTACTTTCTCGACGTGTGCTAGAACAGCATAGCAACCTTTTCTTATTAGTTTTTGTGCCTTCAAATTACTAATAAGATGTAGCTTCGTGTTGCCCTTTTCTCCGTACACCATTAAGGGTTTTCCTTTTTCTCGTATAATGCGAATTGCATTTTTGTAACAAACGATCTCCGCTTTCACTTCTTTCAACCAGTCCATACCGATTATCACATCAAAACTCCCTAACTCTACTGGTATCAAATCAATCTTAAATGTTCCGCTAACCAGTTTAATTTCTCGATTCCGACATATATTATCTGCTGAAATTAATTTACCATTTGCTAATTCGAGTAAAAATTTACTATCCAAAGGCGTCAATGGACAACTTAATTTAGCACAAAAATCTCTACTCATATAGCTTCTATCCGCACCCGAATCAAATAAAACGTAAGCAGATTTATTGTCAATAAGAAATGTACCCGTAACAAGCTCCGGGTCTTCCTGTGCCTCTACCGCATTAATATTGAAAACTCTTCCACGGCCTTGTCCATTCGTGTTCTCCTGGTTCGGGCAATTTCTAATAATGTGGCCTGGTTTTCCACATTTATAACAAACTACATTGGCATAACTTGCTCCGACACTACTTGCTCCGCCATTACTCGTTCCGACACCATTTGTTCCTTTCGTTCTATTAACCCCTGGTCCGTAGACCTCACACTTCGCCGTGCTATGACCATTTCTTTTACACTTGTTGCAAAATTTGGTGCAGAACCCCGAGTGATTCTTTTCACACCTTTGGCATAGCTGCTTCTGATTGTTGTTGTTGTTGCGGTTATTATTGTTGTTGGGATGATTGTTGTAGTTGCTGTTGTTGTTGTTGTTGTTGGGCCGTTTGTTGTAGTTGCGATTGATGTTGCGATTGTTGGGATAATTGTTGCGATTATTGTTGTAATTGCTGTTGTTGTTGTATTGGTGATTCTTATCACCGTTTTCCTCCCACTTTCTTTTGACTTGCTTCACATTGGCCTCTTCAGCAGTCTGTTCTTTAATTCTTTCTTCAATCTGGTTCACTAGTTTGTGAGCCATTCTACATGCCTGTTGTATGGAGGCGGGCTCGTGTGAACTTATATCTTCTTGGATTCTTTCTGGTAATCCTTTCACAAACGCGTCGATCTTCTCTTCCTCATCTTCGAATGCTCCCGGACACAATAGGCACAATTCTGTGAATCGTCTTTCGTATGTGGTAATATCAAATCCTTGGGTTCGTAACCCTCTAAGTTCTGTCTTGAGCTTATTGACCTCGGTTCTGGGACGGTACTTCTCGTTCATCAAGTGCTTGAATGCTGACCACGGTAGTGCGTACGCATCATCTTGTCCCACTTGCTCTAGATAGGTATTCCACCATGTTAACGCAGAACCTGTGAAGGTATGCGTAGCGTACTTCACTTTTTCCTCTTCAGTACACTTACTTATGGCAAACACTGATTCAACCTTCTCGGTCCACCGTTTCAATCCGATCGGTCCTTCGGTTCCATCAAATTCCAAAGGTTTGCAGGCAGTGAATTCTTTGTAGGTGCATCCTACACGATTTCCTGTACTGCTAGATCCAAGGTTATTGTTGGTATGTAGCGCAGCCTGTACTGCGGCTATGTTTGAAGCTAGAAAAGTACGGAATTCCTCTTCATTCATATTCACGGTGTGTCGAGTAGTCGGTGCCATTTCCTTCAAAATAGTTAAATGGAACAAGTTAATCATACAGAATATTAAGAGTAGTTAATAGTATTTCGTAGCATAATATGAACTCATTTATAAAAGCTTTTTCTTCATATTAGCGTTTTATAAGTTTAAATTCGGGTAGTACCTACCCGTTAAGTTCATACTTAGTAGCTAATATACAATTCAACTACTACAATTCTATATGAAAAACTGATTATAATAATATTTCGCGTTCAACTTTTATACAATATTTTACAAACTTACAATACCGCTTATTTTACATAAAGCATGAAATATAGCACACAATAACTTTGATACAAGATAGTTGTGAAGACAATTCTAGCTAGTACACAAGTCGTTCAGCAAAGGCAATAAAGACACGTAATTCATACGTCCAGAAACAAGTCATGCATTCTGGTTTTACTAGGACTACTTCCCATCCTTGGTCTTGTGCAACATAACCGTTATGGCCGTTGATAAGACAGCGTGTTGTAACGTCATCAAAGGGACGAGGGTTACGTAATGTCCAACAGTCCCGTAATAATCTAAAAACCTCATTTCTTACCCCAATTACCGACTCCGTCACTTGTGGAAACGTTTTGTTTAATAGTTGTAGCCCGATGTTCTTGTTCTCACTTTGGGGAGAAGCGAACATTACTAATCCGTAAGCATAACATGCTTCTTTATGTTGCATGTTAGCCGCTTTTTCTAAATCACGAAGTCCAATATTCGGATATATTGAGTCAAAATAATTTCTTAACCCGTTGCGTAAAATAGCATTTGGGTTCCCCGCAATATATGCGTCAAAGTAAACACATCGTAACTTATGGGTTTCCCAATGTGATATCCCCCATCTTTCAAACGAAAGTCTCTTATAAACCAAGACATTCTTGGAACGTTCTTCGAATGTCTTACAAACTGATCTCGCCTTAAATAGTTGTGCCGAGGAATTCTGACCGACTCTAGACAAGATTTCATCAATCATGTCTCCGGGTAGGTCTCTTAAAATATTGGGTTGTCTATCCATTTTGTGTTTTTAAACTGTAAAATAGACAAGAGTTAGATTCATAAAAAAATACTTATTAATACAAGCAATTTTTACATATATCATAAAGCATAAGCACACTATATTACATATATTACACCACACGAATACAACTATCTTATTCCGACTCGCTCGTTTCTTCTTCTTCGGTTTTGGTTCGTTTTGCCAAGTTTCTAGGGATATATGATGTTCCCCTAATACGAGTCGTCCTTATCCACATTGGTTTAGAAAAACCGGGTGGTTTAGAGGTTCCCGGGTCATTGTTACAACTTAAGGACTTCGGGGGTTGACGATACATATAAAGTTCATCGGGGTTGGAATTAGATTTCTCTATTTTTATGCCCTTTCCCTTATTATTTTCTTTTGCCTTTTTAAATTCAGTTGGGGTAATTTCTATAACATCATCGGAATTCTCGTCGGAATCCGATTTATCGGAGAATTGGTAATCCTCCCAATATTTTGCTTCCTTGGCGGAAACACCATTGACCATAATTAACTTTGGTCGGTTGGTTGAGGATTTTCTTTTACTTAACCATTTTATTATTTCCCCCACCGGTTCTATTTCTTCATCCGGTTCCTATTCTTCTTCCGGTTCCGATTCTTCTTCCGGTTCCGACTCTTCTTCCGGTTCCTCTTCGGGAACTTGTGAATCAGTCCACGAATCATTCCAATTTACATTTGACTCTTCATTATTATTAGGTGAGTCAATGGGACTTGTTCTAGAGGTAGACATCTATCACATAATATCAAACACGTTAAGAGATTAATATATCACATAATATTCATATGTTAAAAATATATAGTTTCCAACAAAAATGTTAAGCAATCATTTTTAAAGAAAACACGGTCGAAGTCCAGACTCACTAATGCATCCTAACAAACTCGATAAGACACACTAATGCAAATTTTCTGGTTCTCTAAGACCAACGCTCGGATACCAACTGAAATGTCCCGTTCTTATTGATTAAAAACGTTCCATATTAATTGATTTCGTTCCGAGGTTTTGACCTCTATATGAGACGTTTTTCAAAGACTGCATTCATTTTTAAAACAAACCATAACCTTTATTTCATAAATAAAGGTTTAAAAAGCTTTACGTAGATTATCAAATAATGATAATCTAAAATATCCTGTTTACACACGACCATTACATAATGGTTTACAATACAAATATGTTACATCGAAATCAGTTTCTTGAATGCAGTTTTTACACAATATCATACAAACATGGACTCCAAATCTTGTCCTTATTTTAGTATGCAACAGCGGAAGCTCTTAATATTCACCTGAGAATAAACATGCTTTAAACGTCAACAAAAATGTTGGTGAGTTATAGGTTTAACCTATATATATCAAATCGTAACAATAGACCACAAGATTTCATATTTCAATACATATCCCATACATAGAGATAAAAATCATTCATATGGTGAACACCTGGTAACCGACAATAACAAGATGCATATATAAGAATATCCCCATCATTCCGGGACACCCTTCGGATATGATATAAATTTCGAAGTACTAAAGCATCCGGTACTTTGGATGGGGTTTGTTAGGCCCAATAGATCTATCTTTAGGATTCGCGTCAATTAGGGTGTCTGTTCCCTAATTCTTAGATTACCAGACTTAATAAAAAGGGGCATATTCGATTTCGATAATTCAACCATAGAATGTAGTTTCACGTACTTGTGTCTATTTTGTAAATCATTTATAAAACCTGCATGTATTCTCATCCCAAAAATATTAGATTTTAAAAGTGGGACTATAACTCACTTTCACAGATTTTTACTTCGTCGGGAAGTAAGACGTGGCCACTGGTTGATTCACGAACCTATAAAAATATATACATATATATTAAAGTATGTTCAAAATATATTTACAACACTTTTAATATATTTTGATGTTTTAAGTTTATTAAGTCAGCTGTCCTCGTTAGTAACCTATAACTAGTTGTCCACAGTTAGATGTACAGAAATAAATCGATAAATATTATCTTGAATCAATCCACGACCCAGTGTATACGTATCTCAGTATTGATCACAACTCAAACTATATATATTTTGGAATCAACCTCAACCCTGTATAGCTAACTCCAACATTCACATATAGAGTGTCTATGGTTGTTCTGAAATATATATAGATGTGTCGACATGATAGGTCGAAACATTGTATACGTGTCTATGGTATCTCAAGATTACATAATATACAATACAAGTTGATTAAGTTATGGTTGGAATAGATTTGTTACCAATTTTCACGTAGCTAAAATGAAAAAAATTATCCAATCTTGTTTTACCCATAACTTCTTCATTTTAAATCCGTTTTGAGTGAATCAAATTGCTATGGTTTCATATTGAACTCTATTTTATGAATCTAAACAGAAAAAGTATAGGTTTATAGTCGGAAAAATAAGTTACAAGTCGTTTTTGTAAAGGTAGTCATTTCAGTCGAAAGAACGACGTCTAGATGACCATTTTAGAAAACATACTTCCACTTTGAGTTTAACCATAATTTTTGGATATAGTTTCATGTTCATAATAAAAATCATTTTCTCAGAATAACAACTTTTAAATCAAAGTTTATCATAGTTTTTAATTAACTAACCCAAAACAGCCCGCGGTGTTACTACGACGGCGTAAATCCGGTTTTACGGTGTTTTTCGTGTTTCCAGGTTTTAAATCATTAAGTTAGCATATCATATAGATATAGAACATGTGTTTAGTTGATTTTAAAAGTCAAGTTAGAAGGATTAACTTTTGTTTGCGAACAAGTTTAGAATTAACTAAACTATGTTCTAGTGATTACAAGTTTAAACCTTCGAATAAGATAGCTTTATATGTATGAATCGAATGATGTTATGAACATCATTACTACCTTAATTTCCTTGGATAAACCTACTAAAAAGAGAAAAATGGATCTAGCTTCAATGGATCCTTGGATGGCTCGAAGTTCTTGAAGCAGAATCATGACACGAAAACAAGTTCAAGTAAGATCATCACTTGAAATAAGATTGTTAAAGTTATAGAAATTGAACCAAAGTTTGAATATGATTATTACCTTGTATTAGAATGATAACCTACTGTAAGAAACAAAGATTTCTTGAGGTTGGATGATCACCTTACAAGATTGGAAGTGACCTAGCAAACTTGAAAGTATTCTTGATTTTATGAAACTAGAACTTTTGGAATTTATGAAGAACACTTAGAACTTGAAGATAGAACTTGAGAGAGATCAATTAGATGAAGAAAATTGAAGAATGAAAGTGTTTGTAGGTGTTTTTGGTCGTTGGTGTATGGATTAGATATAAAGGATATGTAATTTTGTTTTCATGTAAATAAGTCATGAATGATTACTCATATTTTTGTAATTTTATGAGATATTTCATGCTAGTTGCCAAATGATGGTTCCCACATGTGTTAGGTGACTCACATGGGCTGCTAAGAGCTGATCATTGGAGTGTATATACCAATAGTACATACATCTAAAAGCTGTGTATTGTACGAGTACGAATACGGGTGCATACGAGTAGAATTGTTGATGAAACTGAACGAGGATGTAATTGTAAGCATTTTTGTTAAGTAGAAGTATTTTGATAAGTGTATTGAAGTCTTTCAAAAGTGTATAAATACATATTAAAACACTACATGTATATACATTTTAACTGAGTCGTTAAGTCATCGTTAGTCGTTACATGTAAGTGTTGTTTTAAAACCTTTAGGTTAACGATCTTGTTAAATGTTGTTAACCCAATGTTTATAATATCAAATGAGATTTTAAATTATTATATTATCATGATATTATCATGTATGAATATCTCTTAATATGATATATATACATTAAAGGTCTTTACAACGATAATCGTTACATATATGTCTCGTTTAAAAATCATTAAGTTAGTAGTCTTGTTTTTACATATGTAGTTCATTGTTAATATACTTTATGATATGTTTTCTTATCATAGTATCATGTTAACTATATATATATATCCATATATATGTCATCATATAGTTTTTACAAGTTTTAACGTTCGTGAATCACCGATCAACTTGGGTGGTCAATTGTCTATATGAAACATATTTCAATTAATCAAGTCTTAACAAGTTTGATTGCTTAACATGTTGGAAACATTTAATCATGTAAATATCAATCTCAATTAATATATATAAACATGGAAAAGTTCGGGTCACTACATAGCTGGCCCGGGTGGTTGAACTACAGGTTCCCCTACAACCTCTGGGGCTGGAACCGCGGCGGGTTCAACTTGTTCTTGTTGTACCGGGTTCGGAAGAGGTATTCCTACATCCTCAAAATAAGAACGCATACGAGCGTCTTGGGGTTCTGCTAGCCTCACTAGCCAATTTGGAATTGGCGCAGTGAATTGATTATCAGACACCATTGGGGTATTCATCTTCAGCTCCCCAAATCGTTTCATCTGTAATTCATGTGTACCTGGTACAAATATATTTGCATTTCTGCAAGCATTTATAGCATCATGGATAAAGATACAGAAAAACCTTTCGCAAGGGATGTATGAACCCCTAGGATTATCAACTTGAGCTTGAACCAGATCCCATAAAAGCTCAGCATAGTCAGGAGCCTCTACTCTTATGAAAGAGTAGAATACTTTCAGCATTGGCACAGTCAAGCTATCGGATCCACTCCTTGTCATCAGCAAGCATCTATTGATGATTGAGAAGATCACATACCACCTTGAGTGCAGATATTTCTTCTAAAACTTAGCTGGTGGAACATTGGTAGCTCCAACATAACCAAGATCAAAGACAGAAGTCATCATTTGCCGAGTAGCAGGAAAATCGGGAGCATTCTGCACAACAGGAAGTATGAATATCCTCCTGAAATCAGCTTTAGTGATACTCCTCCTCCCTTGAACTCTTCTCAGTTGAAATTCAAAACGAGCTTGTGTTCCCTCTGGATTTTCAGTAGTAGGTTGTGTAGCTTCCACAAACCTAATTGTTATGTTAAGTAACTCCAGATCTGTTACAGCTACACTGGCAGTAGTACTGAGAGCAGGCCACAGTGTGTGCCTCTCTAGAATTGCTATCCAGTAGTTGCAGGGAATACTGGTTTCAGAGTTGATGAAGTGATTGTTCGCCATTTAGCTGTACAAATAAGAAATAGAAGACCACAAGATATTCAAAAAGCATATATCTCTATTCTAATTTGTCTTTGAAATCCTTTGTATATGTTTTATCTTTTCTATTTTAAGATTTTTATGGTTTTTCAAAAATATAAAAATCTTTTATTCTCAAATATGATCAAATAATTGACAATCATGACATTTATATGATATTCATCACAATACAAATTTATCATGCAAAGTCAATTATACTACACAAAGAATCAGAACAACACTTAGTCAATTTTTAAACACATTTCAAGCAGATTCGGTAGACATGAAAACTTGAGATTCTGTAACTAAATAAGCTTGAGTTTTCAGATCAGAAAGATATAGAATAAACAAGTGAAGTGTTTGAAGATAAAAATCCGAAATTTTCAAGGTACCAAAAGTCAGATTCGGTATCAAAGAGAAGAACAGATTCGGTATCTCCAAAATTAACATAAAGACACTCAAACATGCATATTCTATCATGTAAATGTAGTGACCCGAACTTTTCCATGTTTATATATATTAATTGAGATTGATATTTACATGATTAAATGTTTCCAACATGTTAAGCAATCAAACTTGTTAAGACTTGATTAATTGAAATAGGTTTCATATAGACAATTGACCACCCAAGTTGACCGGTGATTCACGAACGTTAAAACTTGTAAAAACTATATGATGACATATATATGGTTATATATATAGTTAACATGATATTATGATAAGTAAACATATCATTAAGTATATTAACAATGAACTACATATGTAAAAACAAGACTACTAACTTAATGATTTTGAAACGAGACATATATGTAACGATTATCGTTGTAACGACATTTAATGTATATATATCATATTAAGAGATATTCGTACATCATAATATCATGATAATATAATAATTTAAAATCTCTTTTGATATTATAAACATTGGGTTAACAACATTTAACAAGATCGTTAACCTAAAGGTTTCAAAACAACATTTACATGTAACGACTAACGATGACTTAACGACTCAGTTAAAATGTATATACATGTAGTGTTTTAATATGTATTCATACACTTTTGAAAGACTTCAAGACACTTATCAAAATACTTCTACTTAACAAAAATGCTTACAATTACATCCTCGTTCAGTTTCATCAACAATTCTACTCGTATGCACCCGTATTCGTACTCGTACAATACACAGCTTTTAGATGTATGTACTATTGGTATATACACTCCAATGATCAGCTCTTAGCAGCCCATGTGAGTCACCTAACACATGTGGGAACCATCATTTGGCAACTAGCATGAAATATCTCATAAAATTACAAAAATATGAGTAATCATTCATGACTTATTTACATGAAAACAAAATAACATATCCTTTATATCTAATCCATACACCAACGACCAAAAACACCTACAAACACTTTCATTCTTCAATTTTCTTCATCTAATTGATCTCTCTCAAGTTCTATCTTCAAGTTCTAAGTGTTCTTCATAAATTTCAAAAGTTCTAGTTTCATAAAATCAAGAATACTTTCAAGTTTGCTAGCTCACTTCCAATCTTGTAAGGTGATCATCCAACCTCAAGAAATCTTTGTTTCTTACAGTAGGTTATCATTCTAATACAAGGTAATAATCATATTCAAACTTTGGTTCAATTTCTATAACTATAACAATCTTATTTCAAGTGATGATCTTACTTGAACTTGTTTTCGTGTCATGATTCTGCTTCAAGAACTTCGAGCCATCCAAGGATCCATTGAAGCTAGATCCATTTTTCTATTTTCCAGTTGGTTTATCCAAGGAAATTAAGGTAGTAATGATGTTCATAACATCATTCGATTCATACATATAAAGCTATCTTATTCGAAGGTTTAAACTTGTAATCACTAGAACATAGTTTAGTTAATTCTAAACTTGTTTGCAAACAAAAGTTAATCCTTCTAACTTGACTTTTAAAATCAACTAAACACATGTTCTATATCTATATGATATGCTAACTTAATGATTTAAAACCTGGAAACACGAAAAACACCGTAAAACCGGATTTACGCCGTCGTAGTAACACCGCGGGCTGTTTTGGGTTAGTTAATTAAAAACTATGATAAACTTTGATTTAAAAGTTGTTATTCTGAGAAAATAATTTTTATTATGAACATGAAACTATATCCAAAAATTATGGTTAAACTCAAAGTGGAAGTATGTTTTCTAAAATGGTCATCTAGACGTCGTTCTTTCGACTGAAATGACTACCTTTACAAAAACGACTTGTAACTTATTTTTCCGACTATAAACCTATACTTTTTCTGTTTAGATTCATAAAATAGAGTTCAATATGAAACCATAGCAATTTGATTCACTCAAAACGGATTTAAAATGAAGAAGTTATGGGTAAAACAAGATTGGATAATTTTTCTCATTTTAGCTACGTGAAAATTGGTAACAAATCTATTCCAACCATAACTTAATCAACTTGTATTGTATATTATGTAATCTTGAGATACCATAGACACGTATACAATGTTTCGACCTATCATGTCGACACATCTATATATATTTCGGAACAACCATAGACACTCTATATGTGAATGTTGGAGTTAGCTATACAGGGTTGAGGTTGATTCCAAAATATATATAGTTTGAGTTGTGATCAATACTGAGATACGTATACACTGGGTCGTGGATTGATTCAAGATAATATTTATCGATTTATTTCTGTACATCTAACTGTGGACAACTAGTTGTAGGTTACTAACGAGGACAGCTGACTTAATAAACTTAAAACATCAAAATATATTAAAAGTGTTGTAAATATATTTTGAACATACTTTGATATATATGTATATATTGTTATAGGTTCGTGAATCAACCAGTGGCCAAGTCTTACTTCCCGACGAAGTAAAAATCTGTGAAAGTGAGTTATAGTCCCACTTTTAAAATCTAATATTTTTGGGATGAGAATACATGCAGGTTTTATAAATGATTTACAAAATAGACACAAGTACGTGAAACTACATTCTATGGTTGAATTATCGAAATCGAATATGCCCCTTTTTATTAAGTCTGGTAATCTAAGAATTAGGGAACAGACACCCTAATTGACGCGAATCCTAAAGATAGATCTATTGGGCCTAACAAACCCCATCCAAAGTACCGGATGCTTTAGTACTTCGAAATTTATATCATATCCGAAGGGTGTCCCGGAATGATGGGGATATTCTTATATATGCATCTTGTTATTGTCGGTTACCAGGTGTTCACCATATGAATGATTTTTATCTCTATGTATGGGATGTGTATTGAAATATGAAATCTTGTGGTCTATTGTTACGATTTGATATATATAGGTTAAACCTATAACTCACCAACATTTTTGTTGACGTTTAAAGCATGTTTATTCTCAGGTGAATATTAAGAGCTTCCGCTGTTGCATACTAAAATAAGGACAAGATTTGGAGTCCATGTTTGTATGATATTGTGTAAAAACTGCATTCAAGAAACTGATTTCGATGTAACATATTTGTAGTGTAAACCATTATGTAATGGTCGTGTGTAAACAGGATATTTTAGATTATCATTATTTGATAATCTACGTAAAGCTTTTTAAACCTTTATTTATGAAATAAAGGTTATGGTTTGTTTTAAAAATGAATGCAGTCTTTGAAAAAAGTCTCATATAGAGGTCAAAACCTCGCAACGAAATCAATTAATATGGAACGTTTTTAATCAATAAGAACGGGACATTTCAGTTGGTATCCGAGCGTTGGTCTTAGAGAACCAGAAAATTTGCATTAGTGTGTCTTATCGAGTTTGTTAGGATGCATTAGTGAGTCTGGACTTCGACCGTGTTTTCTTTAAAAATGATTGCTTAACATTTTTGTTGGAAACTATATATTTTTAACATATGAATATTATGTGATATATTAATCTCTTAACGTGTTTGATATTATGTGATAGATGTCTACCTCTAGAACAAGTCCCATTGACTCACCTAATAATAATGAAGAGTCAAATATAAATTGGAATAATTTGTGGACTGATTCACAAGTTCCCGAAGAGGAACCGGAAGAAGAGTCGGAACCGGAAGAAGAATCGGAACCGGAAGAAGAATCGGAACCGGATGAAGAAATAGAACCGGTGGGGGAAATAATAAAACGGTTAAGTAAAAGAAAATCCTCAACCAACCGACCAAAGTTAATTATGGTCAATGGTGTTTCCGCCAAGGAAGCAAAATATTGGGAGGATTACCAATTCTCCGATGAATCGGATTCCGACGAGAATTCCGATGATGTTATAGAAATTACCCCAACTGAATTTAAAAAGGCAAAAGAAAATAATAAGGGAAAGGGCATAAAAATAGAGAAATCTAATTCCAACCCCGATGAAGTTTATATGTATCGTCAACCCCCGAAGTCCTTAAGTTGTAACAATGACCCGGGAACCTCTAAACCACCAGGTTTTTCTAAACCAATGTGGACAACGACGGCTCGTATTAGGGGAACATCATATATCCCTAGAAACTTGGCAAAACGAACCAAAACTGAAGAAGAAGAAACGAGCGAGTCGGAATAAGATAGTTGTATTCGTGTGGTGTAATATATGTAATATAGTGTTCTTATGCTTTATGATATATGTAAAAATTGCTTGTATTAATAAGTATTTTTTTTATGAATCTAACTCTTGTCTATTTTACAGTTTAAAAACACAAAATGGATAGACAACCCAATATTTTAAGAGACCTACCCGGAGACATGATTGATGAAATCTTGTCTAGAGTAGGCCAGAATTCTTCGGCACAACTATTTAAGGCGAGATCAGTTTGTAAGACATTCGAAGAACGTTCCAAGAATGTCTTGGTTTATAAGAGACTTTCGTTTGAAAGATGGGGGATATCACATTGGGAAACCCATAAGTTACGATGTGTTTACTTTGACGCATATATTGCGGGGAACCCAAATGCTATTTTACGCAACGGGTTAAGAAATTATTTTGACTCAATATATCCGAATATTGGACTTCGTGATTTAGAAAAAGCGGCTAACATGCAACATAAAGAAGCATGTTATGCTTACGGATTAGTAATGTTCGCTTCTCACCAAAGTGAGAACAAGAACATCGGGCTACAACTATTAAACAAAACGTTTCCACAAGTGACGGAGTCGGTAATTGGGGTAAGAAATGAGGTTTTTAGATTATTACGGGACTGTTGGACATTACGTAACCCTCGTCCCTTTGATGACGTTACAACACGCTGTCTTATCAACGGCCATAACGGTTATGTTGCACAAGACCAAGGATGGGAAGTAGTCCTAGTAAAACCAGAATGCATGACTTGTTTCTGGACGTATGAATTACGTGTCTTTATTGCCTTTGCTGAACGACTTGTGTACTAGCTAGAATTGTCTTCACAACTATATTGTATCAAAGTTATTGTGTGCTATATTTCATGCTTTATGTAAAATAAGCGGTATTGTAAGTTTGTAAAATATTGTATAAAAGTTTGAACGCGAAATATTATTATAATCAGTTTTTCATATAGAATTGTAGTAGTTGAATTGTATATTAGCTACTAAGTATGAACTTAACGGGTAGGTACTACCCGAATTTAAACTTATAAAACGCTAATATGAAGAAAAAGCTTTTATAAATGAGTTCATATTATGCTACGAAATACTATTAACTACTCTTAATATTCTGTATGATTAACTTGTTCCATTTAACTATTTTGAAGAAAATGGCACCGACTACTCGACACACCGTGAATATGAATGAAGAGGAATTCCGTACTTTTCTAGCTTCAAACATAGCCGCAGTACAGGCTGCGCTACATACCAACAATAACCTTGGATCTAGCAGTACAGGAAATCGTGTAGGATGCACCTACAAAGAATTCACCGCCTGCAAACCTTTGGAATTTGATGGAACCGAAGGACCGATCGGATTGAAACGGTGGACCGAGAAGGTTGAATCGGTGTTTGCCATAAGTAAGTGTACTGAAGAGGACAAAGTGAAGTACGCTACGCATACCTTCACAGGTTCTGCGTTAACATGGTGGAATACCTATCTAGAGCAAGTGGGACAAGATGATGCGTACGCACTACCGTGGTCAGCATTCAAGCACTTGATGAACGAGAAGTACCGTCCCAGAACCGAGGTCAATAAGCTCAAGACAGAACTTAGAGGGTTACGAACCCAAGGATTTGATATTACCACGTACGAAAGACGATTCACAGAATTGTGCCTATTGTGTCCGGGAGCATTCGAAGATGAGGAAGAGAAGATCGACGCGTTTGTGAAAGGATTACCGGAAAGAATCCAAGAAGATATAAGTTCACACGAGCCCGCCTCCATACAACAGGCATGTAGAATGGCTCACAAACTAGTGAACCAGATTGAAGAAAGAATTAAAGAACAGACTGCTGAAGAGGCCAATGTGAAGCAAGTCAAAAGAAAGTGGGAGGAAAACGGTGATAAGAATCACCAATACAACAACAACAGCAATTACAACAATAATCGCAACAATTATCCCAACAATCGCAACATCAATCACAACTACAACAAACGGCCCAACAACAACAACAACAACAACAACAACAACTACAACAATCATCCCAACAACAATAATAACCGCAACAACAACAACAATCAGAAGCAGCTATGCCAAAGGTGTGAAAAGAATCACTCGGGGTTCTGCACCAAATTTTGCAACAAGTGTAAAAGAAATGGTCATAGCGCGGCGAAGTGTGAGGTCTACGGACCAGGGGTTAATAGAACGAAAGGAACAAATGGTGTCGAAACGAGTAATGGCGGAGCAAGTAGTGTCGGAGCAAGTTATGCCAATGTAGTTTGTTATAAATGTGGAAAACCAGGCCACATTATTAGAAATTGCCCGAACCAGGAGAACACGAATGGACAAGGCCGTGGAAGAGTTTTCAATATTAATGCGGTAGAGGCACAGGAAGACCCGGAGCTTGTTACGGGTACGTTTCTTATTGACAATAAATCTGCTTACGTTTTATTTGATTCGGGTGCGGATAGAAGCTATATGAGTAGAGATTTTTGTTCTAAATTAAGTTGTCCATTGACGCCTTTGGATAGTAAATTTTTACTCGAATTAGCAAATGGTAAATTAATTTCAGCAGATAATATATGTCGGAATCGAGAAATTAAACTGGTTAGCGAAACATTTAAGATTGATTTGATACCAGTAGAGTTAGGGAGTTTTGATGTGATAATCGGTATGGACTGGTTGAAAGAAGTGAAAGCGGAGATCGTTTGTTACAAAAATGCAATTCGCATTATACGAGAAAAAGGAAAACCCTTAATGGTGTACGGAGAAAAGGGCAACACGAAGCTACATCTTATTAGTAATTTGAAGGCACAAAAACTAATAAGAAAAGGTTGCTATGCTGTTCTAGCACACGTCGAGAAAGTACAAACTGAAGAAAAGAGCATCAATGATGTTCCCATTGCAAAAGAATTTCCCGATGTATTTCCGAAAGAATTACCGGGATTACCCCCACATCGATCCGTTGAATTTCAAATAGATCTTGTACCAGGAGCTGCACCAATAGCTCGTGCTCCTTACAGACTTGCACCCAGCGAGATGAAAGAACTGCAAAGTCAATTACAAGAACTTTTAGAGCGTGGTTTCATTCGACCAAGCACATCACCGTGGGGAGCTCCTGTTTTGTTTGTCAAGAAGAAAGATGGTACATTCAGGTTGTGTATCGACTACCGAGTGTTGAACAAACTTACCATCAAGAACCGCTACCCACTACCGAGAATCGACGACTTATTTGATCAACTACAAGGCTCGTCTGTTTATTCAAAGATTGACTTACGTTCCGGGTATCATCAAATGCGGGTGAAAGAAGATGATATTCCAAAGACTGCTTTCAGAACACGTTACGGTCATTACGAGTTTATGGTCATGCCATTTGGTTTAACTAATGCACCAGCTGTGTTCATGGACCTTATGAACCGAGTGTGTGGACCATACCTTGATAAGTTTGTCATTGTTTTCATTGATGACATACTTATTTACTCAAAGAATGACCAAGAACACGGTGAACATTTGAGAAAGGTGTTAGAAGTATTGAGGAAGGAAGAATTGTACGCTAAGTTTTCAAAGTGTGCATTTTGGTTGGAAGAAGTTCAATTCCTCGGTCACATAGTGAACAAAGAAGGTATTAAGGTGGATCCAGCAAAGATAGAAACTGTTGAAAAGTGGGAAACCCCGAAAACTCCGAAAAACGTACGCCAGTTTTTAGGACTAGCTGGTTACTACAGAAGGTTCATCCAAGACTTTTCCAGAATAGCAAAACCCTTGACTGCATTAACGCATAAAGGGAAGAAATTTGAATGGAATGATGAACAAGAGAAAGCGTTTCAGTTATTGAAGAAAAAGCTAACTACGGCACCTATATTGTCATTGCCTGAAGGGAATGATGATTTTGTGATTTATTGTGACGCATCAAAGCAAGGTCTCGGTTGTGTATTAATGCAACGAACGAAGGTGATTGCTTATGCGTCTAGACAATTGAAGATTCACGAACAAAATTATACGACGCATGATTTGGAATTAGGCGCGGTTGTTTTTGCATTAAAGACTTGGAGGCACTACTTATATGGGGTCAAAAGTATTATATATACCGACCACAAAAGTCTTCAACACATATTTAATCAGAAACAACTGAATATGAGGCAGCGTAGGTGGATTGAATTATTGAATGATTACGACTTTGAGATTCGTTACCACCCGGGGAAGGCAAATGTGGTAGCCGATGCCTTGAGCAGGAAGGACGGAGAACCCATTCGAGTAAAATCTATGAATATAATGATTCATAATAACCTTACTACTCAAATAAAGGAGGCGCAACAAGGAGTTTTAAAAGAGGGAAATTTAAAGGATGAAATACCCAAAGGATCGGAGAAGCATCTTAATATTCGGGAAGACGGAACCCGGTATAGGGCTGAAAGGATTTGGGTACCAAAATTTGGAGATATGAGAGAAATGGTACTTAGAGAAGCTCATAAAACCAGATACTCAATACATCCTGGAACGGGGAAGATGTACAAGGATCTCAAGAAACATTTTTGGTGGCCGGGTATGAAAGCCGATGTTGCTAAATACGTAGGAGAATGTTTGACGTGTTCTAAGGTCAAAGCTGAGCATCAGAAACCATCAGGTCTACTTCAACAACCCGAAATCCCGGAATGGAAATGGGAAAACATTACAATGGATTTCATCACTAAATTGCCAAGGACTGCAAGTGGTTTTGATACTATTTGGGTAATAGTTGATCGTCTCACCAAATCAGCACACTTCCTACCAATAAGAGAAGATGACAAGATGGAGAAGTTAGCACGACTGTATTTGAAGGAAGTCGTCTCCAGACATGGAATACCAATCTCTATTATCTCTGATAGGGATGGCAGATTTATTTCAAGATTCTGGCAGACATTACAGCAAGCATTAGGAACTCGTCTAGACATGAGTACTGCCTATCATCCACAAACAGATGGGCAGAGCGAAAGGACGATACAAACGCTTGAAGACATGCTACGAGCATGTGTTATTGATTTCGGAAACAGTTGGGATCGACATCTACCATTAGCAGAATTTTCCTACAACAACAGCTACCATTCAAGCATTGAGATGGCGCCGTTTGAAGCACTTTATGGTAGAAAGTGCAGGTCTCCGATTTGTTGGAGTGAAGTGGGGGATAGACAGATTACGGGTCCAGAGATTATACAAGAAACTACCGAGAAGATCATCCAAATTCAACAACGGTTGAAAACCGCCCAAAGTCGACAAAAGAGCTACGCTGACATTAAAAGAAAAGATATAGAATTTGAAATTGGAGAGATGGTCATGCTTAAAGTTGCACCTTGGAAAGGCGTTGTTCGATTTGGTAAACGAGGGAAATTAAATCCAAGGTATATTGGACCATTCAAGATTATTGATCGTGTCGGACCAGTAGCTTACCGACTAGAGTTACCTCAACAACTCGCGGCTGTACATAACACTTTCCACGTCTCAAATTTAAAGAAATGTTTTGCTAAAGAAGATCTCACTATTCCGTTAGATGAAATCCAAATCAACGAAAAACTTCAATTCATCGAAGAACCCGTCGAAATAATGGATCGTGAGGTTAAAAGACTTAAGCAAAACAAGATACCAATTGTTAAGGTTCGATGGAATGCTCGTAGAGGACCCGAGTTCACCTGGGAGCGTGAAGATCAGATGAAGAAGAAATACCCGCATCTATTTCCAGAAGATTCGTCAACACCTTCAACAGCTTAAAATTTCGGGACGAAATTTATTTAACGGGTAGGTACTGTAGTGACCCGAACTTTTCCATATTTATATATATTAATTGAGATTGATATTTACATGATTAAATGTTTCCAACATGTTAAGCAATCAAACTTGTTAAGACTTGATTAATTGAAATAGGTTTCATATAGACAATTGACCACCCAAGTTGACCGGTGATTCACGAACGTTAAAACTTGTAAAAACTATATGATGACATATATATGGTTATATATATAGTTAACATGATATTATGATAAGTAAACATATCATTAAGTATATTAACAATGAACTACATATGTAAAAACAAGACTACTAACTTAATGATTTTGAAACGAGACATATATGTAACGATTATCGTTGTAACGACATTTAATGTATATATATCATATTAAGAGATATTCGTACATCATAATATCATGATAATATAATAATTTAAAATCTCTTTTGATATTATAAACATTGGGTTAACAACATTTAACAAGATCGTTAACCTAAAGGTTTCAAAACAACATTTACATGTAACGACTAACGATGACTTAACGACTCAGTTAAAATGTATATACATGTAGTGTTTTAATATGTATTCATACACTTTTGAAAGACTTCAAGACACTTATCAAAATACTTCTACTTAACAAAAATGCTTACAATTACATCCTCGTTCAGTTTCATCAACAATTCTACTCGTATGCACCCGTATTCGTACTCGTACAATACACAGCTTTTAGATGTATGTACTATTGGTATATACACTCCAATGATCAGCTCTTAGCAGCCCATGTGAGTCACCTAACACATGTGGGAACCATCATTTGGCAACTAGCATGAAATATCTCATAAAATTACAAAAATATGAGTAATCATTCATGACTTATTTACATGAAAACAAAATAACATATCCTTTATATCTAATCCATACACCAACGACCAAAAACACCTACAAACACTTTCATTCTTCAATTTTCTTCATCTAATTGATCTCTCTCAAGTTCTATCTTCAAGTTCTAAGTGTTCTTCATAAATTTCAAAAGTTCTAGTTTCATAAAATCAAGAATACTTTCAAGTTTGCTAGCTCACTTCCAATCTTGTAAGGTGATCATCCAACCTCAAGAAATCTTTGTTTCTTACAGTAGGTTATCATTCTAATACAAGGTAATAATCATATTCAAACTTTGGTTCAATTTCTATAACTATAACAATCTTATTTCAAGTGATGATCTTACTTGAACTTGTTTTCGTGTCATGATTCTGCTTCAAGAACTTCGAGCCATCCAAGGATCCATTGAAGCTAGATCCATTTTTCTATTTTCCAGTTGGTTTATCCAAGGAAATTAAGGTAGTAATGATGTTCATAACATCATTCGATTCATACATATAAAGCTATCTTATTCGAAGGTTTAAACTTGTAATCACTAGAACATAGTTTAGTTAATTCTAAACTTGTTTGCAAACAAAAGTTAATCCTTCTAACTTGACTTTTAAAATCAACTAAACACATGTTCTATATCTATATGATATGCTAACTTAATGATTTAAAACCTGGAAACACGAAAAACACCGTAAAACCGGATTTACGCCGTCGTAGTAACACCGCGGGCTGTTTTGGGTTAGTTAATTAAAAACTATGATAAACTTTGATTTAAAAGTTGTTATTCTGAGAAAATAATTTTTATTATGAACATGAAACTATATCCAAAAATTATGGTTAAACTCAAAGTGGAAGTATGTTTTCTAAAATGGTCATCTAGACGTCGTTCTTTCGACTGAAATGACTACCTTTACAAAAACGACTTGTAACTTATTTTTCCGACTATAAACCTATACTTTTTCTGTTTAGATTCATAAAATAGAGTTCAATATGAAACCATAGCAATTTGATTCACTCAAAACGGATTTAAAATGAAGAAGTTATGGGTAAAACAAGATTGGATAATTTTTCTCATTTTAGCTACGTGAAAATTGGTAACAAATCTATTCCAACCATAACTTAATCAACTTGTATTGTATATTATGTAATCTTGAGATACCATAGACACGTATACAATGTTTCGACCTATCATGTCGACACATCTATATATATTTCGGAACAACCATAGACACTCTATATGTGAATGTTGGAGTTAGCTATACAGGGTTGAGGTTGATTCCAAAATATATATAGTTTGAGTTGTGATCAATACTGAGATACGTATACACTGGGTCGTGGATTGATTCAAGATAATATTTATCGATTTATTTCTGTACCTCTAACTGTGGACAACTAGTTGTAGGTTACTAACGAGGACAGCTGACTTAATAAACTTAAAACATCAAAATATATTAAAAGTGTTGTAAATATATTTTGAACATACTTTGATATATATGTATATATTGTTATAGGTTCGTGAATCAACCAGTGGCCAAGTCTTACTTCCCGACGAAGTAAAAATCTGTGAAAGTGAGTTATAGTCCCACTTTTAAAATCTAATATTTTTGGGATGAGAATACATGCAGGTTTTATAAATGATTTACAAAATAGACACAAGTACGTGAAACTACATTCTATGGTTGAATTATCGAAATCGAATATGCCCCTTTTTATTAAGTCTGGTAATCTAAGAATTAGGGAACAGACACCCTAATTGACGCGAATCCTAAAGATAGATCTATTGGGCCTAACAAACCCCATCCAAAGTACCGGATGCTTTAGTACTTCGAAATTTATATCATATCCGAAGGGTGTCCCGGAATGATGGGGATATTCTTATATATGCATCTTGTTATTGTCGGTTACCAGGTGTTCACCATATGAATGATTTTTATCTCTATGTATGGGATGTGTATTGAAATATGAAATCTTGTGGTCTATTGTTACGATTTGATATATATAGGTTAAACCTATAACTCACCAACATTTTTGTTGACGTTTAAAGCATGTTTATTCTCAGGTGAATATTAAGAGCTTCCGCTGTTGCATACTAAAATAAGGACAAGATTTGGAGTCCATGTTTGTATGATATTGTGTAAAAACTGCATTCAAGAAACTGATTTCGATGTAACATATTTGTAGTGTAAACCATTATGTAATGGTCGTGTGTAAACAGGATATTTTAGATTATCATTATTTGATAATCTACGTAAAGCTTTTTAAACCTTTATTTATGAAATAAAGGTTATGGTTTGTTTTAAAAATGAATGCAGTCTTTGAAAAAAGTCTCATATAGAGGTCAAAACCTCGCAACGAAATCAATTAATATGGAACGTTTTTAATCAATAAGAACGGGACATTTCAGTAAAATCACAACCATAATCAATTAAAGCATAGTAACATGTTAATTGTATGAACAGACTCGGTACAGTAGATAGAACATATTCGGTAGATACAGAATCCATCAAACAATCAATTAAACATGTAATCAAGCTTGGTCAAATGATAGATCAATCAATATAACTCAGATTGGACAAGAATTCATGTTAATTAATCAAATCAATTGAGTTTAATAAAGGATTAATAGAATACGACTCAGACTCGGTAAAATCAACAGAATTTCAAAATTGAGAGTTAAAATTCAGTTATTTTGATCTTTTCTGGTTGATAGACACATAATTATCTCAGATCTATAAGTATGTTAATTAAAATGAACATTTACCCAAGAATTTGAAGATACAGAGAGACGGACTAGGTAGATTAGGCAGATTCGGTATAATCAAGCAGACTCAGTAGGTAATTAACAAAAGTAAATGAGTAAGTTTGACTTTGACCCTCCTTTTATAGATACCGAAGGTAAAATACCGATTGGGCTTTACAGAATGGGCCTATTATACCGAATTCAGTCCAATTTTCAAAACTTTATCAATTTAACTTCAAATCTTGACAAATTGACTTTTTCTCTCAATATTCATTTCAATCTTTTTATGAAAAATATTTCTGAGACAATTTTGAAAACTTTGAACTTACTGAATCTGTACTATTGGATGTCAGATTCGGTATAATGCTAAAAATAGCATATTATCCAGTAAAAAAAATATTTTTGGATTTTATCTTTTCCAATTTTTATGAATTTTCCAAAATAAGATTTGTACTTAAAAGAACTTTGAATTTTGTGAACAAAGTACAAATCTTCAGTGATACCAATTGTTAAAACGGGTTGCATACTGAGATGTATACAAGCCTTAGCGAATTATTTCAGATATAAAACAGAGAATTTATGAATTCACTTTTGAAAAACAATATTTTTGAGTAATTTTCTCATTTTCTCCCTTTTTCTCCCCCTCAAAATGTGATATACAAGAACGTAAATCAGCATTTTGATAAATTACCCTAGAAAATGAATTAACTCCCCCTTAAAATATGATATCAATGAGTTACCTCCCCCTTACATAACCATTGAACAATTATATCCAGGAAGTTATCATAAATCTAAAGGCTCCCCCTTAAAAGATGATATCTAAAGCATATGAAAGTAGTTGCTCCCCCTAGAAAGTATCTACTCCCCCTTAACACAAGATCTCAAGAATAAGTCCCAACAGATCTAAGGAATATCAAGCACTATACTTTACCATGCCAATCTCTTTGATCAAGAATTTTAGCCTAAGTTCATCTAAAGGCTTAGTGAACATGTCAGCTAATTGCACTTTGGTAGGCACAAAGTATAACTCTACATCCCCTTTCTCTACATGGTCCTTAATGAAATGATAGCGAATATCTATGTGTTTAGTCTTAGAATGATGGAACGGGTTGCTTGTAATTGCAATAGCACTTTGTGAATCACAATAAATCGGGGTCTTAGAAATCTTAAAGCCATAGTCTAAAAGTTGAGTTTGCATCCACAAAACTTGTGAATAACAATGAGCTGCAGCAATGTACTCAGACTCAGCTGTTGATAAAGACACACAGTTCTGCCTTATGGATGACCAACCAACTAGCCTATTCCCCAACATCTGAATTGATCCAGATGTGCTTTTTCTATCAACATGGAAACCGCCATGATCCGCATCAGTGTAAGCAGTGAGATTGAAATTGGATCCATGAGGATACCAGATCCCAAGGTTAGGTGTACTTTTAAGGTACTGAAAAATCCTAACAATCGCTTTGGAATGAGATTTTTTAGGGTTTGACTGAAAGCGGGCACAGACAGTTACAGCAAGTGTAATGTCGGGTCGACTTGCAGTCAGATACATTAAAGAACCAACCATGCTTCGATAAAGTGTAACATCAAAGGGTTCCCCATTAGCATCAGCATCCAGTAAAGTCCTCATTGGAGTTTTCATAGGTTTTAAAGCAGTCATTTTAAAATGTTTTAGCATATCATTGATATATTTTGTTTGACTGAGAAAAATTCCGTTTGGTAATTGTTTTACATGTAACCCCAAAAAGAAATTTAACTGGTCAAGCATGCTCATTTTGAATTTGTTGGCCATAAGATCACCAAATTCTTTGCATAAGGCCGGGGACGTGGAACCAAAAATAATATCATCAACGTAAATTTGAACCAAGAGAATGTAACCGTGGTTTTTACGAATGAATAGCGTTGTATCATTCGTTCCACGAGAGAAGCAGTTGTCCAGCAAGTACTTTGTTAAGGTCTCGTACCATGCACGCGGTGCTTGCTTCAGACCGTATAAAGCTTTCTCTAAGTCGTAGACGTGATTTGGATGAATGGGATCGACAAAGCCTTCTGGTTGATCGACATAGACTTCCTCTTGAAGATGACCGTTCAGAAAAGCAGTTTTGACGTCCATTTGAAACACCGTGAACTTCATATGAGAAGCAAATGCAAGGAAAAGATGAATAGCCTCAATCCTAGCAACCGGAGCAAACGTTTCGTCATAAGCAATACCCTCTTGTTGTCGATATCCCATTGGCCACAAGACGGGCCTTATTCCGAACCACAATTCCATCAGAATCCTTCTTGTTCTTAAAAATCCACTTAACCCCTATTGGTCGTTGACCAGTTGGTCTTGGAACCAATCGCCATACTTTCAACCGTTCAAATTGATTGATCTCTTCTTGCATTGCAACCACCCAGTTCAGATCTAGTAAAGCTTGAGCAACCGTTGTTGGTTCAATCTTACTAAGAAAGGCAGTGTATAGACATATATTCCAAGTAGCACTTCGAGTTGAGACTGGAGCAGATGCATCACCAATAATAAGATCTATTAGATGACTTTTAGTACATCGGTTGTGTGGAAGAGGTTGTACATCAGTGGTATCCATTGAAACATCAACTGCTGTTGACGTTGAGCCTTGATTCGCTTGATCTGATGTAACGTTATCTAATGGATTCAATTGAGTATTTGGAGAAACAGCTGGAGTTGTATCAACTGATGAATCTTGAATTAGTTCAAGATTATCAGTAACAGGAGGTGGTAGGGAGGATGAAGAAGCAACAGGTGAATCAGTTGGTGTTGTATCTTCATCAAAAAGACTTTGTTGAGTCTCCACAGTAGTTGACTGTGACGGTGTAACTGGTACGGTTTGAACATTTGAAATCCGTTGAGGAGCATAAAGACTATCAAACAAGATATCCAGTTCCTCTGATGTAACCGTAAGAACACCCTTCATCGAGAAAATTGAGTTTTGCGTGGAAGAAGAAGTAGCCAGGTTAGGATCGGGTTTTGAACTGAGTTGTTCAAAAGCCATTCCCGAAAATTCATCGAACTTGACATTGATGCTCTCTTTAATCATTTTTGTCCGTTTGTGATAAACCCGATAAGCAACTTTGTTCAAAGAATAACCGAGAAATATGGCTTGATCGCCATTTGGATCAAACTTTCTGAGGCTGTCAAAATCGTTAAGCACATAGCATATACAACCAAAGACACGGAAATATTTGACATTCGGGCGTCTGCCATATAATAACTCATATGGAGTTTTATCAAAATGTTTATTAACAATACAACAATTTTGGGTATAGCATGTAGTTGAATTGGCCTCCCCCCACATTTTTGGAGGTAGTTTGGAGTAAGCAAGCATCGTTCGAGCTGCTTCGCATAACGTATGATTACATAGTTTGACTACTCCATTCTGTTGGGGTGTCCGAGCAGCAGAGAACTGATGTTCAATGCCTTGGTCTTTCAAATAACTATCAAGCAGGACATTCTTAAATTCCGTCCCATTATCAGTTCGAATGCTCTTAACATGTTTGTTAAAAGAGCGTTGAGTCTTTTTAATGAACTCAATGATAATGGCGGGGGTTTCTGACTTAGTTCGCAGAAGAAAAATCCATGTAAAATGAGTATAGTAATCGACAATGACAAGCACATGTTTCTTGCCACCGAGGATTGAAATACGTATGGGTCCACATAAGTCCATATGCAATAGTTGCAAAGACGATGAAGTACTGAGGTTTTGCTTAAGCGGATGATTAGTCCGTTTCAGCTTACCCATCGCACATGATGAACACACATGATGCTTATCATAGTGAAAGGTAGGAATACCATCAACTAAGTCTTTGGAGACTAGTCGATTGATACCCTTGTAATTCAGGTGTGACATCCGATGATGCCATAACCATGAATTTTCTTTGGTAGAACGAGTGGCCAAACACATGGTTGTATGTGAAGGTGCATCATTGAGGTCAATAGTGTATAGTGAAGCACAACGTTTACCAACAAGAAGATCATTTCCTTTGGTGGATTGCACCGAGCATTATCGACGTTCAAACAGAACTTTAAGATCTCCATCGCAGAATTGACTTACACTAAATAAACTGCAACCCAAACCTTCAACATATGAGACCCGTTTGATTGTTATGCCATTTTGCACAAAATCTCCGTAACCCGTTATCGCTGCAATTTCATCATTTCCAAAAGTAACCGTTCCTAGGAATTTGTCAATGAAGTTAACAAGCAAGGATTTATCGCCCGTCATGTGTCGAGAACAATCGGAATCGATATACCAAACACAGACGTCGAAACCCTGTAAATGTGAATTTCCTAGAGTTTAGGAACACAAAGTTTCTTGGGTCCTCTACGGTTAGTACCAACAATAAACTTTGGATCAACGACAAGATAATCACGTAAAGCATCATGCAGTTTAGACAATAAATCATCATTTAAAAACACATTACATGAAGCATCATACGCAATATCAAGTTTTATATCGTTATCAGAAGTCTTAACACACAACTTATTACAAGTAGATGTTTTGTTCACAGACGAAAATTGAAAAACATGAGATGATTTCCTAGGTCGACTAGCAGATTGCGTTGGTTTGGTTGCTACTTTCTTAGTCGTGGACTTAGGAACCCATACAGATTTGTAATTCAAGTTTGGATTATGACCTGTGACACGAGAAACACCTTTGTTAGTTAGACGTCCAAACTCTTCAGTTGACACATGAGATGATTGATTTTGCAAAATTTCCAATTTGATTTTACGTTCTTTTGCATCATACTCACTTAAATCAGGTTTAGGTCTTTTGTGTTCTGTGGACTTAACTGATGTTGTTAAAAGTCTTGCTTTTGAAGTTTTTGTCATTGGAATCATAGGAATCTTTTCAATTGACACAGAACCATCAGTAGAATGAACCTTTAAGAATAGTAATGGATTTTACATCCTTAGATGTTGACATTCCCTTTCCCTTCTTAGTAATCCCACCAATACATTCAAGCACATTGGTTTCAACATTAGACGATTGCTTAAGTGTGTTAGCCTATTTCAGTTGAATTATCTTTTGTTGTAAGCTTTTAATCTCAAAACATAATTCTTCAGCAGAAACTATCACTTCACCCTCCTTAAAAGCATAGGAACATTCTTTCTTAGGCAGTGAAGGCAATTTATCACACAGGGCAAGCATTTGTTCTAATGATTGGCACTTAAGTTGTAAGTTAATATTCTCCTTTTCTAGTTGAGCTACTATACGATTCAAATTCCGTACAGTAGGTAAATGCAAATAATAATCGTGCAAAGGATCAAGTTGACTTTCAAAATCTATCAAAGGTTCAATGATCGGTTCAGTATGAGGTTCTACTTTTTCATCTAAAGAATTTTGACCTAGAGATTCTGTCTCAAAGAAAACAGTTAGTTCATGTGCTAGGTCTTCACGGAAAAAATTATCAGAACATGCAGGTAAAGCAGGTATAACTGGTTTCACATCAAAAGTTGGTTCATCAAACACCTCATCTATGTTAACAATGCTAGAACTAGGTTTGTTAAACACATCATTCTCAAGCATTAAAATTTATTTCTCTAGCATGAGTGTAGGAATGTAAACCAATCTACATGTCGGCACATAATTAGCACATTGCACATTCTTTTCATTTTCAACAAGTTCCTTCAAGAAAGCAGGATTTGATTTACCTATTTTGCATTAATTTTCTTATACATTAAGCTAATTTGATGGTATTTTTTAGATTTGCGATTAACAATAATATCATCAAAATCAGCATCAGAAGAATGCACAAAATGCGGTGGTAAACCAGCTTGAAAGTAATCAGAATGATATAATCCTGGAATCTTTTTGGAAGCTCCATCTAAGATCTTAGGATCTTCAAAACCCAACCCCACTTTTCACCTTGAATCGTTTTTGGTCTATTCATGAAAATCGTTTGTTTTGAAAGTTTCATATCCATGATTACTTTGGATTGCTCTGTTCGATAGAGTTTTTCCTCATATCGAGCAAGTTGAGCTTTCATTAGAACAGACTCTTTTGACAATGAAGAGATTTCAGTGTCTTTTTCAATTATTGCGTTTTCCAAATGAATAATTTTCTTGTTTAGCTTTGAAAGTGTGGGTTCATGTTGGTTTCTTAAATCAGAAAGATCTTTTTCTAAGAATTGAACTTTTTCTGCAAGTTGTTCAGATTTTAAACGATAATCAGTTCGTTCGACTTTAATCGGATGAATTGTCTTTTTAATATTTTCCAACTCAGATTCTGAGGAGCTGAGTTGGACGGTCAACTTTTTCAATTCCGATTGTAATTTGGATGAAGATGGTTTGGTCTCAGAAAGTTTGATTTTGTCTTTTAAAACCTTGTTTTCAGATTTTAAGCCTTTGACTTCTTTTGACATTGAGACCAGATTCTTCATCAAGTCATTTTGTATTTTTATAAAATCAGGTGAGATTTCAGTTGATTGTACCTCATCATCGTCAGATGTTGAGTCAGAATTCTCCAATGCTTCCTTAGCTTTGATGAACTTGATCACCTTGCAAACATTTGCATGTTCCACCTCTGAGTCTGAATCATCAGTCCAGTTAAACCAAGTATCATCAACCGGTTTCAGCTCTCCCCCAGTTTCCACAATCTTAGCCATCAACATTTTCTTCTTGTAGTAAGCTGCGTCCTTCTTCTTAGGCATTTTGCACTCACAAGAGTAATGACCAGCTTTGCCACAATTGAAACAGATTGAATCTTCCTTCTTGGAATCATCAGCAAGTTGTTGTTTGGATTGATCAGCTTTCTTGTAGTACGAGGAAGATGATGAGTGTTTGTGTTGATTGCTTGATTTGCCTTTAAACTTGTGTTTGTTCAAGGCGTTTGTGAACATGGCTGCCATCTTGACTAATTCAAGGTGTGAATCATCAACATCAGAAAGATTCAACTCTTCAGAATCAGTTGATTCTTCAACAAGCACTTTCTTGGACAAGCTTTTGGAAAATGATTTGCTCTTCTTTTTGGCAACTAGAGTAAGAGGATCACTTGGAGATGACTCTTTCCTTCCTTCTTGAAGTTTAGACACCTCAGGTTGGTAATGCATAAGAACTCCAACAAGCTCATGAATAGTTAACTTGTCAATCTCTTTGGTAGATCGAACAATGGTTCCAAAAGGAAGCCAATCAGCATTGAGCTTTTTGAGGAATTTCATGTTGACTTCAGCATGTACTTTTACAATCTTACACCTTTTCAACTCATTGAGAACCCCATTGAAATGACGGTAGGTATCCTTGAGTAGCTCTTCTAGTTCCTGCTTGAAATCTTCATACAATCCCAGAGCCTTATTCAATTTAGTAACGTCTGACATGTCATAACCTTCTTGTTGTCGTTTGATCTCATCCCATATATCTTTTGCAGTAGTGTTGCTATCAACATTTTCAAATAGCTCATATGGTATAGCTTGCATGACAATATTCTTAGCCTCTATGTCACCCTGAGCTCTTTCACGTTTATCACCAGAAAGTTCATAGAATGGAATAGGCATACCAGTATCCGGATGAAAATCAACAACTGGACCATCTCTCAGAGAAGCACACATATGTTTAGCTTTCTCATCCTTATAGTCTATGTACTGAGTAATACGATGAAGCCACTGAGTGTACTTTCCATCAAACAACACTGGAGGCCGGGAATCTGATCCAATGATAAGAGTATCTTGAGTAGACATCTTAAATTGAGGTAGATTCGGTATAGATTCGGTATTAAACATAATCTATGATCAGGGTTCAGTATAAAATCTAACAAGAATGTCAGATTCGGTAAAAATTCGGTACAGTAGCAGATTCGGTAAGTAGTTCGGTACTGTAGCAGATTCGGTAACAATTCGGTATACCAGATTCTGTATCAGAAACTGATAAGAATCACAAGTAACACACCCAAATTCGGTATGGATTCGCTAACCACACAACTTGAAGCCTCGAAATACTTAAAACCAATGGATTAAGTGATACAGAAAATTAGATTCTGTATCTGACTCGGTAGTCAGATTCTGTATGAATTTGAAGTTCAAACTCAATTCAATCCCTTTGAATTAGATTCTGTAACCTTGCTGCACAAGGAAACAAGTTAGTATCACACAAAATATCAAAGATACCGAATGTATAGAATACCGAATGTCAACTGTAGCAGTTGACAATACCGAGTCTAAGTCTAAAACTTAGAAATATAACAGAATCCTTTCTCAAACCACACCAATTAGCTGCGTATGATCAAACCGAATGTGATAGAATCACAAACACACCACAATCTGCAACACTTAAGATGAATTTCCAGTAATGAAGCAGATTCGGTATGACAGTTACGATACCGAATGTTGATCAAATCTTCAAAACTTGAAGAATTGAAGAAATTGAACCGACAGAAATGTGATTTAACACCTCACGAACACAACTGAATCTTTAAATCTTCACAAAACACCAGAATCAAGCTTGAATTAAGCAATACCGAGAGTTTTAGCCACAAACTCTAAAAATCAACTTGATTCTCCATAATTGAAGTTAAAAAGCTATAATGATGATCGAAACTCTTTCTAATAGACCTAATACACCTTCGCTGAACTTATCACAAGAATCTGAACGTCAGATTATCAAATTCTATAATACCGAATCTGATTCAATATACATAGAGTGTTCAGATTCTGTAAACTACAATCTCTGGATCGATATAGTGATGTAGAATCACTTCCTGGCAGCTCTGATACCAAATGATAGGTCAGATCATGTTGAGAATGAGAGAAATGATAAGATAGAATGAGATTCAGTATGTAAGAAGGAGACTCGGTACTAGAGAGAATAGGTACAAATTAAATTCCACAGCTTCTAGAACTCGGTTATAATACAATGGCTATCTAATTAGGACTACATAGGTTCCTTATATAGCCCTCTTCTAAGGAACCTTCATTTAAGCTTAATTCACATTAACACTATACAACTTCGGGGTCCTAACAAGTAGAGAATTTTGTACTAAATTAAGTTGCCCATTGACGCCTTTGGATAGTAAATTTTTACTCGAATTAGCAAATGGTAAATTAATTTCAGCAGATAATATATGTCGGAATCGAGAAATTAAACTAGTTAGCGAAACATTTAAGATTGACTTGATACCAGTAGAATTAGGGAGTTTTGATGTGATAATCGGTATGGACTGGTTGAAAGAAGTGAAAGAAGAGATCGTTTGAAACAAAAATGCAATTCGCATTATACGAGAAAAAGGAAAACCCTTAATGGTGTACGGAGAAAAGAGCAACGCGAAGTTAAATCTTATTAGTAACCTGAAGGCACAAAAACTAATAAGAAAAGGTTGCTATGCTGTGCTAGCACACGTCGAGAAAGTCAATTCCGAAGAAAAGAACATCAATGATATTCCCGTCGCAAAATAATTTCCCGATGTATTTCCGAAAGAATTACCGGGACTACCTCCACACGGATCCATTGAATTTCAAATAGACCTTGTACTGGGAGCAGCACCAATAGCTCGTGCTCCATACAGACTCGCACCTAGCGAAATGAAGGAACTTCGGAGCCAATTACAAGAACTTTTAGAGCATGGTTTCATTCGACCAAGCACATCACCGTGGGGAGCTCCTGTTTTGTTTGTCAAGAAGAAAGATGGTACATTCAGGTTGTGTATCGACTACCGAGAGTTGAACAAACTTACCATCAAGAACCGCTACCCACTACCGAGAATCGACAACTTATTTGATCAACTACAAGGCTCGTCTATTTATTCAAAGATCGATTTACGTTCTGGATATCATCAAATGCGGGTGAAGGAGGATGATATTCCAAAGACTGCTTTTAGGACGCATTACGGTCATTACGAGTTTATGGTTATGCCGTTTGGATTGACTAACACACCAGCTGTGTTTATGGACCTCATGAACCGAGTGTGTGGGCGATATCTTGACAAGTTTGTCATTGTTTTCATCGATGACATACTTATTTACTCGAAGAATGATCAAGAGCACGAAGAACATTTGAGAAAAGTGCTAGAGTTGCTGAGAAAAGAAAAACTGTACGCTAAGTTTTCACAGTGTGCATTTTGTTTGGAAGAAGTTCAATTCTTCGGTCACATAGTGAACAAAGAAGGTATTCAGGTGGATCCAGCAAAGATTGAAACCGTTGAAAAGTGGGAAACCCCGAAAACTCCGAAACACATACGCCAATTTTTAGGGCTAGCTGGTTATTACAGGAGATTCAACCAAGATTTTTCCAAAATAGAAAAACCCTTGACTGCATTAACGCATAAAGGGAGGAAATTTGAATGGAAGAATGAACAAGAAAAAGCGTTTTAATTGTTGAAGAAAAAGTTAACTACGGCACCTATATTGTCATTACCTGAAGGGAATGATGATTTTGTGATATATTGTGACGCCTCAAAGCAAGGTCTCGGTTGTGTATTAATGCAACGAATGAAGGTAATTGCTTATGCGTCTAGACAATTGAAGATTCACGAGCAGAATTATACGATGCATGATTTGGAATTAGGCGCAGTTGTTTTTGCATTAAAGACTTGGAGACACTACTTATATGGGGTCAAAAGTATTATATATACCGACCACAAAAGTCTTCAACACATATTTAATCAGAAACAACTGAATATGAGGCAGCGTAGGTGGATTGAATTGCTGAATGATTACGACTTTCAGATTCGTTACCACCCGGGGAAGGCAAATGTGGTAGCCGATGCCTTGAGCAGAAAGGACAGAGAACCCATTCGAGTAAAAGCTATGAATATAATGATTCACACTAACCTTACTACTTAAATAAAGGAGGCGCAACAAGGAGTTTTAAAAGAGGGAAATTTAAGGTTGAAATACCCAAAGGATCAGAGAAGCATCTTAATATTCGGGAAGACGGAACCCGGTATAGGGTTGAAAGGATTTGGGTACCAAAATTTGGAGATATGAGAGAAATGGTACTTAGAGAAGCTCATAAAACCAGATACTCAATACATCCTGGAACGGAGAAGATGTACAAGGATCTCAAGAAACATTTTTGGTGGCCGGGTATGAAAGCCGATGTTGGTAAATACGTAGGAGAATGTTTGATGTATTCTAAGGTCAAAGCGGAGCATCAGAAACCATCAGGTCTACTTCAACAACCCGAAATCCAGGAATGAAAATGGGAAAACATTACCATGGATTTCACTAAATTGCCAAGGACTGTAAGTGGTTTTGATACTATTTGGGTAATAGTTGATCATCTCACCAAATCAGCACACTTCCTGCCAATAAGAGAAGATGACAAGATGGAGAAGTTAGCACGACTGTATTTGAAGGAAGTCGTCTCCAGACATGGAATACCAATCTCTATTATCTCTGATAGGGATGGCAGATTTATTTCAAGATTCTGGCAGATATTACAGCAAGCATTAGGAACTCGTCTAGACATGAGTACTGCTTATCATCCACAAACTGATGGGCAGAGCAAAAGGACGATACAAACGCTTGAAGACATGCTACGAGCATGTGTTATTGATTTCGGAAACAGTTGGGATCGACATCTACCGTTAGAAGAATTTTCCTACAACAACAGCTACCATTCAAGCATTGAGATGGCGCCGTTTGAAGCACTTTATGGTAGAAAGTGCAGGTCTCTGATTTGTTGGAGTGAAGTGGGGGATAGATAGACTACGGGTCCGGAGATAATACAAGAAACTACTGAGAAGATCATCCAAATTCAACAACAGTTGAAAACCGCCCAAAGTCGACAAAAGAGCTACGCTGAAATTAAAAGAAAAGATATAGAATTTGAAATTGGAGAGATGGTCATGCTTAAAGTTGCACCTTGGAAAGGCGTTGTTCGATTTGGTAAACGGGGAAAATTAAATCCAAGGTATATTGGACCATTCAAGATTATTGATCGTGTCGGACCAGTTGCTTACTGACTTGAATTACCACAACAACTCGCGGCTGTACATAACACTTTTCATGTCTTAAATTTGAAGAAATGTTTTGCTAAAGAAGATCTTACTATTCTGTTAGATGAAATCCAAATCAACGAAAAACTTCAATTCGTCAAAGAACCCGTCGAAATAATGGATCGTGAGGTTAAAAGACTTAAGCAAAACAAGATACCAATTGTTAAGGTTTGATGGAATGCTCGTAGATGACCTGAGTTCACCTGGGAACGAGAAGATTAGATGAAGAAGAAATACCCACACTTATTTCCAGAAGATACGTCAACACCTCCAACTGCTATAAATTTCGGGACGAAATTTATTTAACGGGTAGGTACTGTAGTGACCCGAACTTTTCCATGTTTATATATATATTAAATTAAATTGTTATTTACATAATTAAGTGTTTCCAACATGTTAAGCAATCAAATTTGTTAAGACTTGATTAATTGAAATAGGTGTCATATAGACAATTGACCACCCAAGTTGACCGGTGATTCGCGAACGTTAAAACTTGTATAAACTATATGATGACATATATATGATTATATATATAGTTAACATGATATTATGATAAGTAAGTATCTCATTAGGTATTTTAACAATGAGTTATATACATAAAATTGAGTTATTGAATTAAGAAACTCGAAACGATATATATAACGATTATCGTTATAACAACGTCCTACTAAATACATATGAATCATATTAAGATATTGTTACACTATGTTTAATCATGATAAATGATAAGTAAACATGTCATTATGTATATTAACAATGAACTACATATGTAAAAACAAGACTACTAACTTAAGGATTTCGAAACGAGACATATATGTAACGATTATCGTTGTAATGAAATTTAAATGTATATACATCATATTAAGATATATTAATATATCATAATATCATGGTAATATAATAATTTAACATCTCATTAGATATAATAAACATTGGGTTAACAACATTTAACAAGATCGTTAACTTAAAGGTTTCAAATCAACATTTACATGTAACGACTAACGATGACTTAACGACTCAGTTAAAATGTATATACATGTAGTGTTTTAATATGTATTCATACACTTTTGAAAGACTTCAAGACACTTATCAAAATACTTCTACTTAACAAAAATTCTTACAATTACATCCTCGTTCAGTTTCATCAACAATTCTACTCGTATTTCACCCGTATTCGTACTCGTACAATACACAGCTTTTAGATGTATGTACTATTGGTATATACAATCCAATGATTAGCTATTAGCAGCCTATGTGAGTCACCTAACACATGTGGGAACCATCATTTGGCAACTAGCATGAAATATCTTATAAAATTACAAAAATATTAGTAATCATTCATGACTTATTTACAAGTAAACAAAATTACACATCCTTTATATCTAATCCATATACCAATGACCAAGAACAACTACAAACACTTTCATTCTTCTATTTTCTTCATCTAATTGATCTCTCTCAAGTTCTATCTTCAAGTTCTAAGTGTTCTTCATAAATTCTATAAGTTCTAGTTTCATAAAATTAAGAATACTTCCAAGTTTACTAGCTTACTTCCAATCTTGTAAATTGATCATCCAACCTCAAGAAATCTTTCTTATTTATAGTAAGATATCTTTCTAATACAAGGTAATACTCATATTCAAACTTTGATTCAATTTCTATAACTATAACAATCTTATTTCGAGTGGAAATCTTACTTGAACTTGTTTTCGTGTCATGATTCTACTTCAAGAACTTTCAAGCCATCCAAGATCCTTTGAAGCTAAATCCATTTGTCTCTTTTCTAGTAGGTTTATCCACAAAACTTGAGGTAGTAATGATGTTCATAACATCATTCGATTCATACATATAAAGCTATCTTATTCGAAGGATTAAACTTGAAATCACTAGAACATAGTTTACTTAATTCTAAACTTGTTCGCAAACAAAAGTTAATCCTTCTAACTTGAATTTTAAAATCAAATAAACACATGTTCTATATCTATATGATATGCTAACTTAATGATTTAAACCTAGAAACATGAAAAACACCGTAAAACCGGACATACGCCGTAGTAGTAACACCGCGGGCTGTTTTGGGTTTGATAATTAAAAACTATGATAAACTTTGATTTAAAAGTTGTTCTTCTGGAAAAATGATTTTTCTTATGAACATGAAACTATATCCAAAAATCATGGTTAAACTCAAAGTGGAAGTTTGTTTTTGAAAATGGTCATCAAGACGTCGTTCTTATAAAATGACTACCTCTTACAAAAATGACTTGTAACTTATATTTTTGACTATAAACCTATACTTTTTCTGTTTAGATTCATAAAATATATTTCAATATAAAACCATAGAAATTTTATTCACTCAAAACGGATTTAAAATGAAGAAGTTATGGGTAAAACAAGTTTGGATATTTTTTGATTATTGTAGCTACGGGAAATATTGTAACAATTCTATACAAATCATATCCTAGCTAACTTATATTGTATTATACATGTATTCTAACATATTATGTAATCTTGGGATACCATAGACACGTATGTAAATGTTTTGACATATCATATCGACCCATGTATATATATTATTTGGAACAACCATAGACACTCTATATGCAGTAATGTTGGAATTAGCTATACAAGGTTGAGGTTGATTCCAAAAATATATATGCTTTGAGTTGTGATCTAGCCTGAGAAGTGTATACACTGGGTCGTGGATTGATTCAAGATAATATATCGATTTATTTTCTGTACATCTAACTGTGGACAACTAGTTGTAGGTTACTAACGAGGACAGCTGACTTAATAAAATTAAAATGTCAAAATATATTAAAAGTGTTGTAAATATATTTTGAACATACTTTGATATATATGTACATATTTTTTATAGGTTCGTGAATCGACCAGTGGCCAAGTCTTACTTCCCGATGAAGTAAAAATCTGTGAAAGTGAGTTATAGTCCCACTTTTAAAATCTAATATTTTGGGATGAGAATACATGCAGTTTTATAAATGTTTTACGAAATAGACACAAGTAATTGAAACTACATTATATGGGTGAATGATTGAAGCCGAATATGTCCCTTTTGCTTGGTAGCCTAAGAATTAGTAAACCGATCTACTAATTGACGCGAATCCTAAAGATAGATCTATTGGGCCTAACGAACACCATCCAAAGTACTGGATGCTTTAGTACTTCGAATTCGTTTTTATCATGTCCGAAGGATTTCTCGGAATGATAGGGGATATTCTTATATGCATCTTTTTAATGTCGGTTAGTAGGTGTTCACCATATGAATGAATTTTATCTCTATGTATGGGATGTATATTGAAATATGAAATCTTGTGGTCTATTATTATGATTTGATAATATATAGGTTAAACCTATAACTCACCAACATTTTTGTTGACGTTTTAAGCATGTTTATTTTCAGGTGATTATTAAGAGCTTCCGCTGTTTAATACTAAAATAAGGACAAGATTTGAAGTCCATGCTTGTATGATATTATGTAAAAACTGCATTCAAGAAACTTATTTTTGATGTAATATATTCTTATTGTAAACCATTATGTAATGGTCGTCTGTAAACGGTATATTTTAGATTATCATTACTTGATAATCTACGTAATGCTTTTTAAACCTTTATCGATAAAATAAAGGTTATGGTTGTTTTAAAAAATGAATGCAGTCTTTGAAAAACGTCTCATATAGAGGTCAAAACCTCGCGACGAAATCAATTAATATGGAACGTTTATAATCAATATGAACGAGACATTTCACAAGGAGGCTAAACCCCATGCGATCGCATGGGGTACTTTTTCAGCTGAGGTCCTATAAATTCAAACGATTTCAGTGCTGTTTTCCTCACATTATTCTTAATATTACTCTGTAAGTATTTATTTATATTATTATTATTATTATTATTATTATTATTATTATTATTATTATTATTATTATTATTATTATTATTATTATTATTATTATTATTATTATATTATTATTATTATTATTATTATTATTATTATTATTATTATTATTATTATTATTATTATTTATATTATTATTATTATTATTATTATTATTATTATTATTAAGATTAAGATTAATATTATTATTAATCTTATTATTATTAGTATTATTAATTAGTATTATACATAAAATACTACGACGAGATCATGAGCGTGTCACTTTCAAAATGGGTTTCGAGCGGGATAGAGCTAAGGAAATTATGGGTTATAATTATGGAGGTTATGGGTAATATTTTCAAGTCAAACCTAGTGTTTATCATCTCCGTTACGTCAACATACTTTCCTACAATATTGAATCTCAATATTGATACCTAAGCACTCATATTTTATCTTTTATATATTAATTGTATATCCATGTCTAGTGCTCGAGTATATATATTTATACATGCTTGTATGCTAAATTTTGTCATTAAACAGTTATGATGAATCACGAAGTAAATACATATATTACTGATAAAAGGTATATGATATGCATGTTTTCGAAAAGCTGGCGAAAAATCAATAACTTTTCATTTAGATATCGAATAGTTTCGATGAACGGATTAAAAGATATGATCAACTGAATTATGATTGACGTTAATTGAAATTGCTTTTGAATCTGCAATTAAGATTTAAACAAATGGTTTACGAGATTGATAAAATGGATTTTTAAATATTACTAGCCGATTAAATGAATTCTTAAATAAGGCATGTCTCGTTTGTTGAACAATCATCAAAATTGACTGTTTTATCATGTTAAGCTTCATAAAAACTATAGTTTAATTTTACAAGAATTGAGAAACTATATGAAATGTTAAAATGGTTCGATTGCCATGATCATTCAACTATTGTATTGAATCAGATTGACTTTTTGAAACAACTTTGGATAACTTTTGTATGTCGATCTCGAGCATTAGGATTGTGATACACTATGACCTGACCTAGCTTGATAGACATTTATTGACCAACATATGTTCTCTAGGTTGAGATCTACGGTTATTTGGTAATCCGAGTTTCAGTCTAATTTTGGTGAACGACTTTATATGCTGCTAAGGTGAGTTTCATTGATCCCTTTTTAATTGCTTTTTCAATATATATTTTTGTGCTGAGAATACATGCACTTTATTTTAAACGCAATGGATACAAGTACAAACTAAATTCTACGCTTAGTTTAAATCGAAAATCCCTTAGCTTTGGTAACTAGTAACTGCCAGTACATAGGATATGGACTGGTGGGCGCGAATAACAGTATATGGATCCATAGGGCTTGACATCCCCGTCCGTGCTAGAGCGCTAGCCTTTTAACGGACGTGTGTTATTTGAGTTTAGGACATGTTGGTTTGTGTGTATTAAAACGAATGGGGTATTTATCATTATACCGTTAATGTTTAGTTACCAGGGTGCTCTGTTATGTAGAATCTATTGATAAACGTTTCTGGATGAAACAACTAAAATCTTGTGATCCACTTTTATATACAGATTATGCGAAACACTAAAACTATGAACTCACCAACCTTTGTGATGAAACTTGTTAGCATGTTTATTCTCAGGTTCCTAGAAGTCTTCCGCTGTTTGCTTATATGTTAGACAAGCTATGTGCATGGAGTCTTACATGGTATATTTATCAAGGAAACGTTGCATTCACCAAATCATCACCATGTATCTTATTTTGACTGTATTGTCAATGGAAGTACTATTGTAAACTATTATTTACGGTGATTGTCTATATGTAGAAATCATCAGATGTCGAAAACCTTTGATTTAAATATTCATTTATGGTGTGCCTTTTCAAAAGAATGCAATGTTTATAAAACGTATCATATAGAGGTCAAATACCTCGCAATGAAATCGATGAATGACGTGTTCGTCCATATGGATTTGGAGCGATCGTCACAGTTGGTATTAGAGCGTTGGTCCTAGCGAACCAGGTCTTGCATGAGTGTGTCTAACTGATAGTTGTTAGGATGCATTAGTAAGTCTGGACTTCGACCGTGTCTACATGTCAAAAGTTTTGCTTATCATTTCTTGTCGGAAATTACCTGCTTATCATTCCTAGTCTAGACACGTTTTACTGCATTGATTGCATGAATAATGTATAGACAAAATTCATATCTTAACGTATCTGTTACTGTAAACTTTTCCTGACATCTTCCGAAAATTTCTCCGTGATTTATGGAATTTGGTATTATATATACATATGTAAATTATGTATTGAAGAATACCAAACTAAATTCTATAATCTAATTCATATCAAAAATCATCTCCCTAATTATACAAGATGGATCCCGTATCTAGTTCAAATTCCTTAAACTCTGACAGCTATTCCGATATGGATATTCACCTTAATTCCGAAGACAGTGTAACCGGAATGGATCAACCAATTAGCCATCATCTATTCTGGATGAATTGGGGATGGGTTCATAGTTTACTTAATCATTGGAGATAAGAAGAAGGTAATCCCTTCCATCCACCACATTGCCCTCTTGGAGAAGTACCTGAAGCACATACCGGCGAACCTTTTCGAGACACCATTTTCTCTCTCATTTCCAGAGTATCTCGTCACGATAATATACTATCTCAAATTTTGGATCTTATTCATCCGCTCGTCCGAACCGCCAATCATCCCGGTGTAGTAGAAGAAGTCAACGAGCTTCGTGCTCGGGTAGTGGCTTTGGAGAATATGGTGCAAAAGTTACAAGCACCAACATCATCACCGGCATCAACAGTACCACCGACAACAACACCAACAGTACCATTACCACCACCAACAACATCCGCATCGCAACCCTCAACTTCAAAATATGTTCCACGAGCATCAATGTCATACGCACCGTAGTTACCAAGAAATACCAGCAACAATAACCGATGAAGTATTAACTCATTTCCCCTGAAGAAATTTTATGTATATTTAATATATATGAATTTTGAAATCAAAATAAATCTTTTCGTACTAAGCTATTACATGTGAATCTTCACTGGTAGGTACTACTCGGTTAGTTCATATTACTAATATGCAATGATGTACATCCTTCCTTAACAACTTAACCATTGTTAACTACAATCTCTGTTTCAACCCAATGAATTCCATTTCATAATAAACTAAGTGTATTAATCAATTACATAATTGATTTTACATTTTCAATTTCGATATACTCGAAACTTTCCAGAAAACATCATCTGTGCCTTGTAAGGTTCACAAAAATTCCACGAGCACCAATATCCTTCACCGAGGAATATCAATAAGAATAAATAATGAAGTGTTGATTTCATTAGTGAAAAACTCCGCAAAGATTATGTAATCTTTAATGTTTTAGAGATTAATCATTTCTAAGTCTAGCCGAAAATCAAATGAGCTTAATATGATATTTACTCATTAAATCTGTATTAGATCTGAAGAAAATATACATACATATATTTTCATAAAGACGGTAATAAAAATTCTTTTGTACAAAGTATTAATTGTGAAATCTTTAACGGGTAGGTACTACTCGAGAAATATTTAAGTTCACAATTAATATGTTACACTGTACATTCTTCAATTTTGATTCAAAAATCATTAACTATACTCACTATCTTCACAATGTACACAATCATTTCATACAAATTCAATAACATATTCTGATATCGACGGATCAGAATCCAAGCCATAACTCTGAACCGGTGACATCATTCTTAGATCTCTACATCTTTCAAAGCTATACTTTGACTTCAAAACTATGCAAGATCCTTTAGCATTGTTTTTACCAAAAATAACCTTGCAATTCCTTTTCAAAGTATCCAGTATTATCAACCATTCAACCAGTCAATGACGACCTTTCAGACTTGTAACTTTGGCATATACGTTTTTGTTACATGGGGAACCTTTCATGTTCCACCACATTAGCAGTAAATTTACCAACAACTTCATTGATATTTGACCTTCCAAAAATTCCTTATACTCATTGAAACCGTATCATGTACTCATCCACATCTTGTAACGGCAATTGCCATACCAACTATCGGGAATTAGCAATTAGTAATTTGAAATCTTGCAGCACGTCTACGCCAACAGTTATATATGTGTACATATAACGTCTACCTCCTGGACTTACGTATTTCGAATGTGAAGTTTCCAAAAAACACCCCAAACTACGAAATTAGTTCTCCGAATTTTGAAAAAATGTTGATGAAGCAGCAAAAACTGTAAACGACCTTAACAGTCAAAAGTTTGATGATAAAGAATAGTATGGTGGTAAAGCTGAGAAAAAGAGAAGGTTTGGAACTGACAAACGGATTGAGTAAAGTATGAAAGAGGCTGTGGATAAATCACAAAGACTGAACCTACCTTCAAAGAATCCAAATGATTCATTGACTGCTGAAACCATTAGTAAGAACCTTACTTCTTATTCTAAACCTTCACAGAAAGATTTTCTGCATCATCCTCTGATATTAGAAATTCTAAGATATCATCATATCTTTCATTATAAATATCCTCGATATTTCTGGAGATATCTTCATACCTATTCTTAACGGAAATCATTCATCTCTTCGCACTATCTGTGTTACATCATAAAAGAAACTATTTTAGTTTCTAAAATCTGAAAAATTCAAAAAAATGGATGTTTTGAAGTAATGTTGGGAACTGAAGCATGAGTTAGTATAATATAATGACACTTGATCAACGTGATTATATTACAGTAAGTCATGCTGAGTTTCTAATGGAACGTGATAAAGGTTCACAGATCACACCCTCATCATGAACCATGTTACATAACTCTTTCATTCTATTTAATCTCTATATATATCAAGAAAATACTTTTCTTGATGATTCGGTCTTTTCCAGAAATTCTGGTAATTTGACAAATCAAGATCGTGTCATTACAATTTCTTTCTTAGAACATTAACTATGTTCATTCCGAAATGTATAGCTACGAATTTTGGACCATTATTCGCTTAACTTGAAGTCGGGAAGGAAAAACGAAAGCATGGAGCTCCTAAATATAAGGGAAAATATAAAGCCTGACAACAACACATATATTACAAACCATTTATATCAATGCGTATAACAATATAAAGACACGGGAGAATGAAAAATACTATAACCCCAAGGTAATAGTAGAAGAAAATAACTTCCTCTGGTGGCAGATGAAAAAGAAGAATGAAGGATACGATAGCCAAGAAAATATCAAGAATCAGAACTGGATTAATCATTTCACAATCTTCTGGAAGTATGAAATAAGGAAGAAGATGTAGGAGTGGTGAAAATAATGAAACGGAAGTGGTTAATTTATAGCGAAATATCAGACATAACAATCGAGGCAGATTACGCATTTAAAGGAAATCTTAATTTTCTTAAATTTCGAAGAATCAAATCTTATTTAGATTATGAAGATTTTCTATTCCTTAAATTCCGGAAATCAATCGTAACTACGTCAAAAGTTAAGACGAATCTGTATTCTTTCATTTCACTCTTTTACGATAACTTCTCTCATACGCTTCGAGAAATCGGATTGTTTTATTCATATTATTCAACAGTGATAAAATTCTATTTATTAACTCATATTCGTTATGAAAACATTTTTATTATTAGCCATGACGACCTCACTTAAATTTCGGGACGAAATTTCTTTAACGGGTAAGTACTGTGACGACCCGGAAATTTCTGACTAAATTTAAACTTTATCTTTAAATGATTTAATATTTTCGACACGATAAGCAAAGTCTGTAATGTTGAGTCTCAAAGTTTTGGAACTATATTCATGTAATAAATTATTCTTTGACTGTTCTCGAAGATTCACGAACAATATATATATAACTTAATGTGCATATATATATATATATATATATATATATATATATATATATATATATATATATATATATATATATATATATATATATATATATATATTATTTCAAGTTATTTAGTAAACGATATTAACATTCGATTATTGATTCGATTAATATTTAGATAAGTTAACTAAAACGTTTAAGATTAACCAGTAAAACACTAATTTGCTACAGTATTTTAGAATTGCTACAGTACCCGAAAAGCTACAGTGTTTTCAAAAATCACTATTTGCTACAGTAAAAAAACTTTGCTACAGTAAAACACTATTTCAAAATGAAAATGTATATATATTATATATGTATTAACAAATAGCGAGACGATGATTTATAGAAGTAAATGACCAAAACACTCGAAAGTTTAAGATATACTTTGAGTGGTATAGTTTATGGATAACTTAAGGCTATATTTTGACAAAGGTACGTGACACGAAACGTAAAATGAAAGTTTTCTAAATGTACGAAAGAACGTTCGAAAAACCAGAACCGGGACATAAGTCGAGTAACGACGTACGACTTATCGGAACAAAAATTACAAGTTATCTAGATACGAGAATATAATATAATATATAATTAATTAATATAAATTATATATATATTATATATTAATATAAAAATACGTCGACAAACTAAAAACCAAACAAGTGTGAGCTGGATCCTCCAGCCATGCGATCGCATGGCCAAGGTGTAGTGACCCGAACTTTTCCATGTTTATATATATATTAAATTAAATTGTTATTTACATGATTAAGTGTTTCCAACATGTTAAGAAATCAAATTTGTTAAGACTTGATTAATTGAAATAGGTGTCATATAGACAATTGACCACCCAAGTTGACTGGTGATTCACGAACGTTAAAACTTGTATAAACTATATGATGACATATATATGATTATATATATAGTTAACATGATATTATGATAAGTAAGTATCTCATTAGGTATTTTAACAATGAGTTATATACATAAAATTGAGTTATTGAATTAAGAAACTCGAAACGATATATATAACGATTATCGTTATAACAACGTCTTACTAAATACATATGAATCATATTAAGATATTGTTACACTATTTTTAATCATGATAAATGATAAGTAAACATGTCATTATGTATATTAACAATGAACTACATATGTAAAAACAAGACTACTAACTTAAGGATTTCGAAACGAGACATATATGTAACGATTATCGTTGTAACGGCATTTAAATGTATATATATATATCATATTAAGATATATTAATATATCATAATATCATGATAATATAATAATTTAATATCTCATTAGATATAATAAACATTGGGTTAACAGCATTTAACAAGATCGTTAACTTAAAGGTTTCAAATCAACATTTACATGTAACGACTAACGATGACTTAACGACTCAGTTAAAATGTATATACATGTAGTGTTTTAATATGTATTCATACACTTTTGAAAGACTTCAAGACACTTATCAAAATACTTCTACTTAACAAAAATGCTTACAATTACATCCTCGTTCAGTTTCATCAACAATTCTACTCGTATGCACCCGTATTCGTACTCGCACAATACACAGCTTTTATATGTATGTACTATTGGTATATACACTCCAATGATCAGCTTGTATGATATTATGTAAAAACTGCATTCAAGAAACTTATTTTTGATGTAATATATTCTTATTGTAAACCATTATGTAATGGTCGTGTGTAAACGGTATATTTTAGATTATCATTACTTGATAATCTACGTAATGCTTTTTAAACCTTTATCGATAAAATAAAGGTTATGGTTGTTTTAAAAATGAATGCAGCCTTTGAAAAACGTCTCATATAGAGGTCAAAACCTCGCGACAAAATCAATTAATATGAAACGTTTATAATCAATATGAACAGGACATTTCACAAGGAGGCTAAACCCCATGCGATCGCATGGGGTACTTTTTCAGCTGAGGTCCTATAAATTCAAACGATTTCAGTGCTGTTTTCCTCACATTATTCTTAATATTACTCCGTAAGTATTTATTTATATTATTATTATTATTATTATTATTATTATTATTATTATTATTATTATTATTATTATTATTATTATTATTATTATTATTATTATTATTATTATTATTATTATTATTATTATTATTATTATTATTATTATTATTATTATTATTATTATTATTAAGATTAATATTATTATTAATCTTATTATTATTAGTATTATTAATTAGTATTATACATAAAATACTACGACGAGTTCATGAGCGTGTCACTTTCAAAATGGGTTTCGAGCGGGATAGAGCTAAGGAAATTATGGGTTATAATTATGGAGGTCATGGGTAATATTCGCAAGTCAAACCTAGTGTTTCTCATCTCCGTTACGTCTGCATACTTTCTTACAATATTGAATCTCAATATTGATACGTAAGCACTCATATTTTATCTTTTATATATTAATTGTGTATCCATGTCTAGTGCTTGAGTATATATATTTATACATGCTTGTATGATAAATTTCGTCATTAAACAGTTATGATGAATCACGAAGTAAATACATATATTACTGATAAAAGTATATGATATGCATGTTTTCGGAAAGCTGGCGAAAAATCAATAACTTTTCATTTAGATATCGAATAGTTTCGATGAACGGATTAAAGGATATGATCAACTGAATTATGATTGACGTTAATTGAAATTGCTTTTAAATCTGCAATTAAGATTTAAACAAATGGTTTACGAGATTGATAAAATGGATTTTTAAATATTACTAGCCGAGTAAATGAATTCTTAAATAAGGCATGTCTCGTTTGTTAAACAATCATCAAAATTGACTGTTTTATCATGTTTTTTAAAGCTTCATAAAAACTATAGTTTAATTTTACAAGAATTGAGAAACTATATGAAATGTTAAAATGGTTCGATTGCCATGATCATTCAACTATTGTATTGAATCAGATTGACTTTTTGAAACAACTTTGGATAACTTTTGTATGTCGATCTTGAGCATTAGGATTGTGATACACTATGACCTGACCTAGCTTGATAGACATTTATTGACCAACATATGTTCTCTAGGTTGAGATCTACGGTTATTTGGTAATCCGAGTTTCAGTCACATTTTGGTGAACGACTTTATATGCTGCTAAGGTGAGTTTCATTGATCCTTTTTTAATTGCTTTTGCAATATATATTTTTGGGCTGAGAATACATGCACTTTATTTTAAACGCAATGGATACAAGTACAAACTAAATTCTACGCTGAGTTTAAACTGAAAATCCCTTAGCTTTGGTAACAAGTAACTGCTAGTACATAGGATATGGACTGGTGGGCGCGAATAACAGTATATGGATCCATAGGGCTTGACATCCCCGTCCGAGCTAGAGCGTTAGCCTTTTAACGGACGTGTGTTATTTGAGTTTAGGACACATTGGTTTGCGTGTATTAAAACGAATGGGGTATTTATCATTATACCGTTAAAGTTTAGTTACCAGGGTGCTCTGTTATGTAGAATCTATTGATAAACGTTTCTGGATGAAACAACTGAAATCTTGTGATCCACTTTTATATACAGATTATGCGAAACACTAAAACTATGAACTCACCAACCTTTGTGTTGACACTTGTTAACATGTTTATTCTCAGGTTCCTAGAAGTCTTCCGCTGTTTGCTTATATGTTAGACAAGCTATGTGCATGGAGTCTTACATGGCATATTTATCAAGGAAACGTTGCATTCACCAAATCATCACCATATATCTTATTTTGACTGCATTGTCAATGGAAGTACTATTGTAAACTATTATTTACGGTGATTGTCTATATGTAGAAATCATCAGATATCGAAAACCTTTGATTTAAATATTCATTTATGGTGTGCCTTTTCAAAAGAATTCAATGTTTATAAAACTTATCATATTGAGGTCAAATACCTCGCAATGAAATCGATGAATGACGTGTTCGTCCATATGGATTTGGAGCGATCGTCACAGTACGGTTGGCTCATTAATGTTAAATTATTTTAATAGAAAACATACAGTTACGGAAAAAAAAGTTATGTAGACATTTAGTAGCAATATCCATTAAAATCTCTTACATGGTCAACCACACTTCGACCGCAGCGAAGCGCGGTTGACCCCAAAAACTTGTTATCTAAGAAACAAAAGTTATGAATAGTAATTAGGGGCATTTTAGTCCTTTCACCTTTTTTTACACTTTTAACTAAATTTCCTTACACCAACAAAGCCATCCACAATTTTTTCACAAATTCAAATCGACCCCCCAAACAAGGGGGTAAAGTGTCAAATAACCATTTTCATAAAAAATCTTAAATAAACTTCACCCACATATTAAACGGGTCATGTCTTCTCGCTCGCAACGAGTTAAATTTTTCCGACACCATCGTTAAACTCGAAATAATTTTAGGAACACAATGTCACTAACAATACGCAAACGGACGCTTTTTAAAAAACGCTAAATATTTGAGGTACTTTCATACACGTTGATTTTGCGTTAAATTTTTAAAAGTCGACAATTTAATAGTGAAACGTGGAGATGCACGTATACTGTTAATTTAAAATAACATTTAAATCTTTCACGGGTTATACCTTTTAGTTCGACTCGAGTTGTGCTTCAACGACATCATCGTTAGCAACGAAATAATTTTACAAACTAAACGCAATAAAATACATTGAAAAACGAACCCCCGACGCGAAGCGAGGGTTCGAAAACTAGTTCAGAGCATTTTAATATATTATGGAGTACTATCTTTTTTTTTTTTCAAATTACTCACAACATATTTAAACATCAACGTCGTCGGTGTGTCTTCGGATATCGTATTTTTTTGTTGTTTAATAGTTTAAATTTCGGCGGTCGCATCACCCAGCAGAACCGAGGGTCTTGCAGACTGTTTTGCTTATGTCTTCAAGTTTATAATTTATAAGTGTGGAGCAAACCAAATCACAATATTATTACTAGCACTTTTGTTAAAGACTAGTTTTTTTTAACAGCTAATCTTTAACAAAAGTGAAAGTAATAATTTTTTTGTAATAGATTAGTAATGAATAATTATAATTATAACTCGTTTGTCGTTCTTGAGTGTTCGATTTAATCAGGACCTTTTTTTATTATTATCACTAGTTTATAACCCGCAAATTCGCGAGATTATACAATTATGTGATGGCCCCGTCAAGTACCCTTAACGGCTCCGTCACTTGGTCTCATAGCTTGATCGAACTTTAAATGAATTTATTAAACAACATTGCATTCTTTAACCAAAAAGTTTCCCAAAAAGGAAATTTACCAAAATAAGTAGTTCTAACCAACTCAACTTATTAAATAACCAAAGTTGACCAAAACATGTCAACAAAAAAACCCACATGTTTAATTAACCAAAAGAATGCAAAGTTTTAAATGTTTATCAAAATCTGCCCAATGAATGCAGACCCTCTAACACAGCGGAAGCTCAACATATCAAGTACTTGTGAAAACATGCGAATAAACTGTAAACAAAAATGTTGAGTGAATTATAGGTTTAAATAAACGAATAAACTTTAGACCACAAGATTTAAAAATGTTAGAAAACATTAAAATATTATTCCGTTATCTATGAGTCACCTGGTAACTACTTAACCATTTTCATACCCTTACCAAATACAATATATACACTGAACATGTGTATCTTCAAATAAATACGAAGTACTAATACATTCCGATTATAAATTGCTAGCGCGACTAGCTCGAAATGGGGCTGTCAAGCCCGATAGATCTATCCATAGGATTCGCGTTCACCAGTAGAAACCAGTGATTACAGTTACCATACTAGGGAATATTTTCGTTCAACTCATAATGAATAATTTAAACTTAATTGCCACTTGTGTCTAAACGTAAAACAAAAATGCATGTAATTACATCCAAAAAATACTTTAAATAGTATGAAAAGCAGGACTATAACTCACCTTAAAGCAAATGAAGTAACCACACAAAAAGCGAACAGCAAACGAAGTAAAGTGATCAAGAATGATCACAACGCCGACCTATAAATAAAGCAGGTCGATATAAATAACTAACTTAGGTCAAGTCTTAGTATGATATCTATAGTACTTATTGCAAGTAAACATAGAACAACACTCAGTATGCTTCGATTTGATCAGAATAGCGTAAGGACACGTTCTTTCTATTTTTAGAAAGTTTCTATTTTAGGAAAGTTTCTATTTTAGGAAAGTTTCCCAATTTAGAAAGTTGCTATTTTTGGAAAGTTTATAACTTAGGAAAGTTTCCTTAATTAGAAAGTCAACAATAGTCAACTGAAAGTCAAAGTCAACTAAAAGTCAACTAAAAAGTCAAACTTGGTCAAACATAGTCAACATTAATTTTTAAAGTATAAGTTATAATAATAATATAAGTTATAATGCTATTTAAAGTCATATATGTATAATTATGTCATAACATAAGTTTAATTAAATTAAATTGAATTATTAAAGTTAACATAAGTTTAAATGATATAATTAATATAACATAAGTATTTAATTAATTAATTAAATATTATTCATAATATAAGTATTATTAATTAATAATAAAAATTTTAAAATATCATAAGTATTATTAATTAATAATGAATTATTAATCATATCATAAGTATTTAATTATAATTATTAAACCATAAGTATTTAATAATTAAATTATAATTAAATAATAACTAAGTCTTATAATAATTAAATAATTAATTAATCCTTATTATAAGTCTTATTATAATAATCTCATAACATAAGTTTAATACTTACCATAAGTATTTTTCATTAATAATAAAAGTATTATTAGTCATAAGTTTAATTAAATGATTAATTAAATCATAATGTAATTAATAAATGATATAATAAATATATATATCAAAAGTCTTAATTTAAAATAATTAATTTTATATCATAAGTAATTTAATTATAATTAAAATCATTATTTATATCATAAGTTCCATTTTATAACCATAAGTTTTAATTAAAAGTTCATCGGGTCATAACTTGAGCCCCGGGTGTCAGTTTTCGGCGAGTCTTATATATATCTTCGCCTAGCCAAACCACCCGACACATTAGTACACTCAAGAACATCCCAAGATGTAACAACCCGACTTTTTTCGTTTACTATCGTTACTTGTCCGTTAAGTATTTAACGGTGTTTACTTAGACTTGTGTGTTTAATAGAATTAAATACATGCTTATTAGAGAGATTCCTGAATTAATATGTTATATTAATTTATGAACTTATATCGGATACCAAAATAACTAGGAAACGTTACGATTAAGAAAATCGCCTAGAAAACTTTTCAGTTTACGGAACTCAGAAAAACGACAAAATAATTATTTTCAAAACTTATTGACTTTAAGAAAAACTTATTTAATTTATTATTTATTTAATGAATTAAATCCGGTGATTTCGTTTCAACGACTAGTTAACATTCCAGAGACCCGGTACAGTTAACGACACTCGAAACAGACCACGCGCGTACAAGCAAGTAAGCAAAAACGAGCCCGAACACCCATTAAAGGGCCATTCGGCCGAACCCCCTCCCCATTCCCTTAGTGGACTTAAGCTTGGCTTGTTGGGTCATTAGTGTGGGATTTAGGGCCTAATGGGATATAAAAGGAAAATTTAGAGAAAGAACCCTCATTCCCCACAAGTGCTAGTCGACTTTTGCTCTCTTCCCCTCCTCCTTTGGCCATCGATCACCACCACACCACCATCATCATCACCAAAACTCAAAATTAGATCAAGTCTTAATCACGAACGTTATTCTATGCATCATTCTCTACGCGATAGTATAAGCAATTTGATCGTTTGAGGTATAAACACTAAACCTAGTTTTTCTAAATATGAATTTTGTTCAATTGCATGGTGTATTCGAGTCTAGTGCTCAATTAGTGGTGTCTAGAGTTGTAATTTATCGTTTGATTGCTTGATTAATGTTGTCTGCATGGAAAACGAATTTGTTTCTTGTAGATCTGATAAAATTGACATGAGAACTGATTTTATAATATGTTTAGATGGATAGATATCGAAAAGTTATTAATTTTAGACTCTGATTTTGCGTGATTTCGTTATCGTATGCTTAAGATATGCTTAATCGAAGATTTGACTAGGTTTTGTTCGTAATCCGAATTTTATGAGTTGCATGCTTTGTGTTTTAGTTTATAAAAAGTGTACTACTGTATTTCGTATGAAAAGCTATGCAATTTGGACTTAAGATTTGCATCAAAAGGTTATGTAATGCTCTCGTTATGTCAAAACGAAGATTTCGTTCTTAAAGTGAGCTGAATCAGTTTTCAAAGTTACATAAAAATTGCTAGAGTGAACTAGGAGTTGATTGAGACTTTGATCTTCTGAAATATATTATTTTATATGTTACTTGACATGTTTCATTTGTATACAAACTTACGAAAACATGAATTGCCATGAGATATATGCTCGTCTAAGCGATATGTCTGTTTAATGAACAAAACTAGAAGGTCTGTAAAGATTGATTAAACTATACGAATTGGCTAAAGATATATCTTTGATTATTTTACCACTAAAAGTTTGGCATGTTTTGAGATGACTCCAATTAGCCGTTCATCAAAATCTATTTTCGATATTTTCTGAGAAATATTTCAAAACTGATGCGCGTGCCGAAACTGATTTAGTAAACTGTAACTAGACCCCTTCTGACTTCTAACATTTAATTATCGTATGAGGCTTTGGCTAGACTTTTTGGAATCGATTTTAAGTATAGATGTGATCTGGAGTTGGTCATAATTTTATGATTTATGTGCTATGAGCTATAGTTGAATCTTTCTACGATGTACGTTTTTTGAAGGCATGCTTTAAACTGCGAATGTGCAATTTACTTAACTATGCCTTGTAAAGTGATACTTGACTTAGGTTTGACATGCTGACCATGTTTGCATGACCTACTGAGATGTTTGACTTTAGTTGACCACTTTGACCGAGTTGACTTTTGATTTGACTTTGGTTGACTTGCTTGGATTAGTTGACTTTTACTTTTTTGTTGAGTCAGTCTGAGCACTAGGACTTTGCGTACACTATGGGTTGATATAGTTTGACCTATAATTGTATACTTAAGATGATTTACTTGTTTAGGTTGCGTTTTTCAGTCGAGATTGTTCGACAGCCGTACGTTTTGCTAAGATATTTACAAGTGCTTTTGCTAAGGTGAGTCTACAGTCCCTACTACATTTTTTTAGGGATGCATGCTTTTTACAAATGTTTTACATATTAGGCACAAGTAACTTAAACATATACATATGAGTTCAGATCAAAAATCTCTATGCTTGATTATATTAGTTACTTTGTAAGCTCGACTTATAGGGACGGTACCGTTAGGTTTGACAAATCTCACCGCAACATAACTGGTGCTTATTTTGTTGTTACTCATACACTTCATCGGTTTATCGCTAAGATAGGGTTAACTGAAGACATGTGGCTCGGCTATACGTAAAGGTTAAAGCTTTATAATCAAGTGCTCATGATAATTTATACTTTTCTTACGATGTTTTTCAGAAAATCTTGTGGCCTAACTTACGAAATGATTTACTAAACCTGTAGATTCACTCAATGTTTTTCGTTGACGTTTTGCATGTTTTATCTCAGGTTCATAAAGGTAGTGCTTCCACTTAATAGAAGTTATTATGTTGTTTGCTGCTAGAACTGGACGGCGTCCAGCATATATTATCATTTTTATTTCAAGAACAAATATTCGCATTTAAACTATTTTCTTTCGAGATGTTTTGGGTACATTTATGTAGCGACCCGACAAAATTGTCATTGATGGCGCCGTCTACTTAGGCCCCGTTACGTGGTCATAAGTCTTTAAAACAACGTTTGACCACAATATGTCGCATTCATTTCGATTATAAAGATGTTTCAAAGTTTACAAATTAGTTCAACGTCTAAACATATTACAATGTTTTAAGTACAATTGAAACCTATGCGACACAAGTTAAGTTAAGTCAAAAGACGCTCCACGTATGCATGTATACTCGACATCCAAGCAAGTATCAAAAAATAATGTGCGGAAGCATGTATCACCTAGCTTTCAAGGACCTGAGAAAACATATAGAAAACTGTCAACGAAAAACGTTGGTGAAATCATAGGTGTAATAGTAATGTTGTTTTTTAACCACAAGATTTAATATAGTTGATTATCCAAATCGTTTGTATTCCAAAAGTATGTTCGCGAGCACCCAATTATCAAGACTTAACTGTTTTGTACCCTGTTACGTAGTGTTAGAACATACACTATACTCGAAAATATATTTCATCCGCGAACGGTAGCGAACCGTCCGAATGAGGGCTCGTCAAGCCCAATGTGATCACATAACATAAGTTAACGTTTACACCCTGCAAGTGTAACTAATGATAATTGAATTGAGGCTTTTTGTTCTAACTCGCTGTGGAATGTTTGTTTTCGTACTTATGTTCAAAGTATAAATGTATGATACGTATATGTTTCTCATCCCATAGTTTAAAAGTAAAAATTGTTGAAAAGGTGGGACTATGATCTCACCTTGGTTGCATGGATAGTAAAAAGTACTTCACAAAGTAACGTGTGCAAGCAAGAATGCTAGTCTTGACCTAAAAAATTAGGTTGTATCAATATTGGTAACCACGGTCGGTCAAAGTGTTCAATTAGTCCTATGGCTCGTTATGACTCGATTATTTTAGCATGTGAGTCAAATTGTCAAGTTTCATGCAAGATACAAAGATAAAAGCACGTTGAAAAGATTGCATAAGTATTTGGTTAAGTTTGGATAAAGGTCAACTTTTGTCAAGTCAAAGTCAACAAAAAAGTCAACACATTCGGGTCGGGTCCCGAACTATTTTTCTGCGGTTTTTAATCATATATAAGCATGTTAGAACAAGTTACATGTGAATCGGAGGTGCGTAGCATAGTTAGAATTAAATGGTAAACGACCAACCAAATTAGAACCTGGTAGTTCATCTGGACGGCATCCAGATTGGCTGGACGGTGTCCAGATGTGAAGGCCTGGACGGCGTCCAAGATTTTGGATGGCATCTAAATCAATGCACATGTCCTGCTTGCTAAAATTACACAAGTGCACGAACCAAACTTCAAACAATCACAATTTATGATCCGCAAACAATCAAAATATGTATCTTATATCACCGGAAAGGTATTTTAACAATAGAAACAACTAAACACATTTCATCAATCAATTTAACATTTACAACAACCAAAATCGCATTAAATGCTCACCATTTATTACATTCAAGTCCATTAAATGCATTTCATGATTCGGGCAACCAATTTACATGTATGATATGCCGTTTCGAAGGTAATTAAACACACATTGCAACTAAACACTTATCAACAACATTTCATAGCATTTAATGGATCAAAGTTCATAATCAAGCCTATCAAACCCTAACCCAAATCACCAAAACAATAATCATGTTAATGAAGTTTCCTTAATCAACCTACACATCAAAATGAAGCTAGTGATGCTAGTAACACATTTAATACATGAAATTTTAACATTTAACAACATTTAAGCAACCAAATCACAAAATCAAACACACCAAACTTCAAGTTCATGCTAGTTACTTAAAATAACGAGATCGAGCATATATATCACATATTCATGTTAGACTTGAGCCATAGACACTAATTAACACTTTTATAAGTTAAAAACATCAAGAACACAAAATCTAGTATTTTTATAAAGTTACCCAAATGCAATGAGATTGGTATGGATTTGAAGAGGAAGATGCAAGGATTCTGAATATGTAATTTGTTTGAGTTGATGCTTGCTCGATTTGAAATAGACGATGATTCTTTGCTTGGGGTGTTGAGAGAAAAAGGGAGGAAGTATGAAAAGGTGGAGGATGAATGAATGGAGGAGATGGGTTGACTCTTTGACCTAGTTGGTCAAGTTTGGCCATTTGACGCAAATAGTCCCTCGAGTTTGAAGCGAGTGCGTGAATTACCTAAACGAAATATTTTAAAACGCGTTTTAACGGAAGATGTTATAATCATATAACGGACATTAAATAAATAAACGGAAAGTAAACGGAAAAAAGCGGGATGTTACATTACCTACTCCTTAAAAAAAATTTCGTCCCGAAATTTTAGTGGGCGTAGTAGTCGTTGTTTCTTCCTCAGGATCTTGCGTTTCCAAATCCACGAATAAATGAGGATACTTCCTTTGCATTTGATCTTGTGTTTCCCAAGTAAAATCGGTCCCCTTTTGGCGTTCCAACGGACCTTGACAATTGGAATTCGGCTTTGTTTTAGCATTTTGACGGAGTGGTCCTCAATCTCAACCGGTTCCTCCATAAAATGAAGTTTGTCATCAATAGTAAGTTCCTCTAGAGGGATGACGAGTTCGGGTTTGGCAAAACACTTCTTCAAGTTCGATACATGGAAAGTAGGATGAACGGAGCTCAGTTGAGGTGGAAGATCTAAACGATAAGCAACGGTTCAAACACGCTCCAAGATTTCGAAAGGACCAATATACTGCGGATTTAGCTTCCCGCGCTTCCCGAAATGGATTACACCTTTCCAAGGCGCGACTTTTAACATTACGCGGTCGTCGACTTGAAATTCGAGGCCGTTGCGTCTTTTGTCGGTATAGTTCTTTTGACGACTTCGGGCCGTCCTAAGCCTATTTCGGATTTGAACGATCTTCTCGGTTGTTTCATGAATGAGTTCGGGGCCGGTGATTTGTGTGTCGCCTACTTCGGCCCAACAAAGAGGAGAATGACATTTTCGGCCATACAACGCTTCCAAAGGTGCGACTTTAATACTCCCGTGATAACTATTGTTGTAAGAGAACTCGGCTAGTGGCAAATGCTTGTCCCAAGCTTTTTCCAAAATCGACAACGCAAGATCGTAACATGTCTTCCAAGGTTTGAATTGTGCGTTCGCTTTTTCCGTCGGTTTGTGGATAATATGCGGTGCTCATGTCTAAACGCGTTCCAAACGCTTCTTGTAAAGTACGCCAAAATCTAGAAACAAAACGGCCATCTCGTTCGGAAATAATCAATAAAGGCACACCGTGACGGGCTACGATCTCTTTAATGTAAAGTTTTGCAAGTTTTTCCATGTTGTCGGTTTCCTTCATGGCTAGGAAGTGCGCAGATTTGGTGAGACGGTCAACAATAACCCAAATAGAATCATAACCGCCCACCGTCTTTGGTAATTTGGTGATAAAATCCATCATTATCCGTTCCCACTTCCATTGAGGGATTTTGGGTTGTTGAAGTAGTCCGGACGGTCTTTGATATTCAGCTTTGACCTTTGAGCAAGTTAGGCATTGATGTTAAAGCGAAGGGGTACAAAATACTATTAATTTTTACTAGGAAATACTATTAAATACGATACAATTTTACACAAGTTATTTATTTATTTATAGAGTGGATATACCTAAACCTTGCTACAACACTTATAGTGTAGTGACCCGAACTTTTCCATGTTTATATATATTAATTGAGATTGATATTTACAAGATTAAATGTTTCCAACATGTTAAGCAATCAAACTTGTTAAGACTTGATTAATTGAAATATGTTTCATATAGACAATTGACCACCCAAGTTGACCGGCGATTCACGAACGTTAAAACTTGTAAAAATGACTTGACGATATATATATGGATATACATATGGTTAACATGAGATTATGATAAGTAAGTATCTCCATAAGTATATTAACAATGAGTTATATACATATAAACAAGACTACTAACTTAAGGATTTCGAAACGAGACATATATGTAACGATTATCGTTGTAACGACATTTAAATGTATATATATCATATTAAGATATATTAATATATCATAATATCATGATAATATAATAATTTAACATCTCATTAGATATAATAAACAATGGGTTAACAACATTAATTGAGATCGTTAACTTAAAGGTTTCAAAACAACACTTACATGTAACGACTAACGATGACTTAACGACTCCGTTAAAATGTATATACATGTAGTGTATTTAGATTTATTAAAATACTTTTGGAAGACTTCAAGACATATATCAAAACACTCATACTTAACGAAAATGGTTACAGTTACTTTCCCATTCTTTTCTTTCATCAAGAATTCTAGTCGTATTCTTACCCGTATTATACACAGCTTCAAAACGTACTTACTATGGGTATATACCAATAGGAACTAGCATGGGATTCCACTCTTGATTATTTCATGTATGACTAATCAATTTTAACTTCTACCATGAGCTAGTCAACTAACTAGAACTCCTTTTAACCCCACTCACCACTCACCAATTAACACTCATCATTCACTCCATTTCACTTCCAAATCTCTTTCTAATTCTCTCTCAACACACCCACACTATTATGAACGTATTTTTCCAGTAGTTAATCATCATCTTCATCAAAAATCACTTCAAGAATCAAGCTATAATCATCATAGGAAGAACACTTCAAGAATACTTCAAAAATCCCTTCAAGTTTACTAATTTACTTCCAAGCTTTCTAATCCATTCCAAGTAATCATCTAAGATCAAGAAACCTTTGTTATATACAGTAGGTTATCTTTCTTATTCAAGGTAATATTCATATTCAAACTTTGATTCAATTTCTATAACTATAAACTATCTTAATTCGAGCAAAAATCTTACTTGAACTTGTTTTTGTGTCATGATCCTACTTCAAGAACTTTCAAGCCATCCAAGATCCTTTGAAGCTAGATCATTTCTTGTCACTTCCAGTAGGTTTACCTACTAAACTTGAGGTAGTAATGATGTTCATAACATCATTCGATTCATATATATAAAACTATCTTATTCGAAGGTTTAAACTCGTAATCACTAGAACATAGTTTAGTTAATTCTAAACTTGTTCGCAAACAAAAGTTAATCCTTCTAACTTGACTTTTAAAATCAACTAAACACATGTTCTATATCTATATGATATGCTAACTTAATGATTTAAAACCTGGAAACACGAATAACACCGTAAAACCAGATTTACGCCGTAGTAGTAACACCGCGGGCTGTTTTGGGTTAGTTAATTAAAAACTATGATAAACTTTGATTTAAAAGTTGTTATTCTGAGAAAATGATTTTTATTATGAACATGAAACTATATCCAAATATTATGGTTAAACTCAAAGTGGAAGTATGTTTTCTAAAATGGTCATCTAGACGTCGTTCTTTCGACTGAAATGACTACCTTTACAAAAATGACTTGTAACTTATTTTTCCGACTATAAACCTATACATTTTCTGTTTAGATTCATAAAATAGAGTTCAATATGAAACCATAGCAATTTGATTCATTCAAAACGGATTTAAAATGAAGAAGTTATGGGTAAAACAAGATTGGATAATTTTTCTCATTTTAGCTACGTGAAAATTGGTAACAAATCTATTCCAACCATAACTTAATCAACTTGTATTGTATATTATGTAATCTTGAGATACCATAGACACGTATACAATGTTTCGACCTATCATGTCGACACATCTATATATATTTCGGAACAACCATAGACACTCTATATGTGAATGTTGGAGTTAGCTATACAGGGTTGAGGTTGATTCCAAAATATATATAGTTTGAGTTGTGATCAATACTGAGATACGTATACACTGGGTCGTGGATTGATTCAAGATAATATTTATTGATTTATTTCTGTACATCTAACTGTGGACAACTAGTTGTAGGTTACTAACGAGGACAGCTGACTTAATAAACTTAAAACATCAAAATATATTAAAAGTGTTGTAAATATATTTTGAACATACTTTAATATATATGTATATATTGTTATAGGTTCGTAAATCAACAGTGGCCAAGTCTTACTTCTCGACGAAGTAAAAATCTGTGAAAGTGAGTTATAGTCCCACTTTTAAAATCTAATATTTTTGGGATGAGAATACATGCAGGTTTTATAAATGATTTACAAAATAGACACAAGTACGTGAAACTACATTCTATGGTTGAATTATCGAAATCGAATATGCCCCTTTTTATTAAGTCTGGTAATCTAAGAATTAGGGAACAGACACCCTAATTGACGCGAATCCTAAAGATAGATCTATTGGGCTTAACAAACCCCATCCAAAGTACCGGATGCTTTAGTACTTCGAAATTTATATCATATCCGAAGGGTGTCCCGGAATGATGGGGATATTCTTATATATGCATCTTGTTAATGTCGGTTACCAGGTGTTCACCATATGAATGATTTTTATCTCTATGTATGGGATATGTATTGAAATATGAAATCTTGTGGTCTATTATTATGATTTGATATATATAGGTTAAACCTATAACTCACCAACATTTTTGTTGACTTTTTAAGCATGTTTATTCTCAGGTGATTATTAAGAGCTTCCGCTGTCGCATACTTAAATAAGGACGAGATTTGGAGTCCATGCTTGTATGATATTGTGTAAAAACTGCATTCAAGAAACTTATTTTGTTGTAACATATTTGTATTGTAAACCATTATGTAATGGTCGTGTGTAAACAGGATATTTTAGATTATCATTATTTGATAATCTACGTAAAACTTTTAAACCTTTATTGATGAAATAAAGGTTATGGTTTGTTTTAAAATGAATGCAGTCTTCGAAAAAAGTCTCATATAGAGGTCAAAACCTCGCAACGAAATCAATTAATATGGAACGTTTTTAATCAATAAGAACGGGACATTTCAGTTGGTATCAGAGCGTTGGTCTTAGAGAACTAGAATTTTGCATTAGTGTGTCTTATGTAGTTTGTTAGGATGCATTAGTGAGTCTGGACTTCGACCGTGTTTACTTGAAAAATGATTGCTTAACAAATTTTGTTGGAAACTATATATTTTTAACATGTGAATATTATGTGATATATTAATCTCTTAACGCGTTTGATATTATGTGATAGATGTCTACCTCTAGAACAAGTCCCATTGACTCACCTAATAATAATGAAGAGTCAAATGTAAATTGGAATGATTCGTGGACTGATTCACAAGTTCCCGAAGAGGAACCGGAAGAAGAGTCGGAACCAGAAGAAGAATCGGAATCGGAAGAAGAATCGGAACCGGATGAAGAAATAGAACCGGTGGGGGAAATAATAAAACGGTTAAGTAAAAGAAAATCCTCAACCAACCGACCAAGGTTAATTATGGTCAATGGTGTTTCCGCTAAGGAAGCAAAATATTGGGAGGATTACCAATTCTCCGATGAATCGGATTCCGACGAGAATTCCGATGATGTTATAGAAATTACCCCAACTGAATTTAAAAAGGCAAAAGAAAATAATAAGGGAAAGGGCATAAAAATAGAGAAATCTAATTCCAACCCCGATGAACTTTATATGTATCGTCAACCCCCGAAGTCCTTAAGTTGTAACAATGACCCGGGAACCTCTAAACCACCAGGTTTTTCTAAACCAATGTGGAAAATAACGGCTCGTATTAGGGGAACATCATATATCCCTAGAAACTTGGGAAAACGAACCAAAACCAAAGAAGAAGAAACAAGCGAGTCGGAATAAGATAGTTGTATTCGTGTGGTGTAATATATGTAATATAGTGTGCTTATGCTTTATGATATATGTAAAAATTGCTTGTATTAATAAGTATTTTTTTATGAATCTAACTCTTGTCTATTTTACAGTATAAAAACACAAAATGGATAGACAACCCAATATTTTAAGAGACCTACCCGGAGACATGATTGATGAAATCTTGTCTAGAGTCGGTCAGAATTCCTCGGCACAACTATTTAAGGCGAGATCAGTTTGTAAGACATTCGAAGAACGTTCCAAGAATGATTTGGTTTATAAAAGGCTTTCGTTCGGAAGATGGGGGATATCACATTGGGAAATCCATAAGTTACGATGTGTTTACTTTGACGCATATATTGCGGGGAACCCAAATGCTATTTTACGCAACGGGTTAAGAAATTATTTTGACTCAGTATATCCAAATATAGGACTTCGTGATTTAGAAAAAGCGGCTAACATGCAACATAAAGAAGCATGTTATGCTTACGGGTTAGTAATGTTCGCTTCTCACCAAAGTGAGAACAAGAACATCGGGCTACAACTATTAAACAAAACGTTCCCTCAAGTGATGGAGTCGGTAATTGGGGTAAGAAATGAGGTTTTTAGGTTATTACGAGATTGTTGGTCATTACGTAACCCTCGTCCCTTTGACGACGTTACAACACGCTGTCTTATCAACGACCATAACGGTTATGTTCCACAAGACCAAGGATGGGAAGTAATCCTAGTAAAACTAGAATGCATGACTTGTTTCTGGACGTATGAATTACGTGTCTTTATTGCCTTTGCTGAACGACTTGTGTACTAGCTAGAATTATCTTCACAACCATCTTGTATCAAATTTATTGTGTGCTATATTTCATGCTATATGTAAAATAAGCGGTATTGTAAGTTTGTAAAATATTGTGTAAAAGTTTGAACGCGAAATATTATTACAATCAGTTTTTCATATAGAATTGTAGTAGTTGAATTGTATATTAGCTACTAAGTATGAACTTAACGGGTAGGTACTACCCGAATTTAAACTTATAAAACGCTAATATGAAGAAAAAGCTTTTATAAATGAGTTCATATTATGCTACGAAATACTATTAACTACTCTTAATATTCTGTATGATTAACTTGTTCCATTTAACTATTTTGAAGGAAATGGCACCGACTACTCGACACACCGTGAATATGAATGAAGAGGAATTCCGTACTTTTCTAGCTTCAAACATAGCCGCAGTACAGGCTGCGCTATATACCAACAATAACCTTGGATCTGGCAGTACAGGAAATCGTGTAGGATGCACCTACAAAGAATTCACTGCCTGCAAACCTTTGGAATTTGATGGAACCGAAGGACCGATCGGATTGAAACGGTGGACCGAGAAGGTCGAATCGGTGTTTACCATAAGTAAGTGTACTGAAGAGGACAAAGTGAAGTACGCTACGCATACCTTTACAGGTTCTGCGTTAACATGGTGGAATACCTATCTAGAGCAAGTGGGACAAGATGATGCGTACGCACTACCGTGGTCAGCATTCAAGCACTTGATGAACGAGAAGTACCGTCCCAGAACCGAGGTCAATAAGCTCAAGACAGAACTTAGAGGGTTACGAACCCAAGGATTTGATATTACCACGTATGAAAGACGATTCACAGAATTGTGCCTATTGTGTCCGGGAGCATTCGAAGATGAGGAAGAGAAGATCGACGCGTTTGTGAAAGGATTACCAGAAAGAATCCAAGAAGATATAAGTTCACACGAGCCCGCCTCCATACAACAGGCATGTAGAATGGCTCACAAACTAGTGAGCCAGATTGAAGAAAGAATTAAAGAACAGACTGCTGAAGAGGCCAATGTGAAGCAAGTCAAAAGAAAGTGGGAGGAAAACGGTGATAAGAATCACCAATACAATAACAACAGCAATTATAACAATAATCGCAACAACTATCCTAACAATCGCAACATCAATCGCAACTACAACAAACGGCCCAACAACAACAACAACCACAACAGCAACAACAACAATCATCTTAACAACAATAATAACCGCAACAACAACAACAATCAGAAGCAGCTATGCCAAAGGTGTGAAAAGAATCACTCGGGGTTCTGCACCAAATTTTGCAACAAGTGTAAAAGAAATGGTCATAGCGCGGCGAAGTGTGAGGTCTACGGACCAGGGGTTAATAGAACGAAAGGAACAAATGGTGTCGGAACGAGTAATGGCGGAGCAAGTAGTGTCGGAGCAAGTTATGCCAATGTAGTTTGTTATAAATGTGGAAAACCGGGCCACATTATTAGAAATTGCCCGAACCAGGAGAACACGAATGGACAAGGCCGTGGAAGAGTTTTCAATATTAATGCGGCAGAGGCACAGGAAGACCCGGAGCTTGTTACGGGTACGTTTCTTATTGACAATAAATCTGCTTACGTTTTATTTGATTCGGGTGCGGATAGAAGCTATATGAGTAGAGATTTTTGTGCTAAATTAAGTTGTCCATTGACGCCTTTGGATAGTAAATTTTTACTCGAATTAGCAAATGGTAAATTAATTTCAGCAGATAATATATGTCGGAATCGAGAAATTAAACTGGTTAGCGAAACATTTAAGATTGATTTGATACCAGTAGAGTTAGGGAGTTTTGATGTGATAATCGGTATGGACTGGTTGAAAGAAGTGAAAGCGGAGATCGTTTGTTACAAAAATGCAATTCGCATTATACGAGAAAAAGGAAAACCCTTAATGGTGTACGGAGAAAAGGGCAACACGAAGCTACATCTTATTAGTAATTTGAAGGCACAAAAACTAATAAGAAAAGGTTGCTATGCTGTTCTAGCACACGTCGAGAAAGTACAAACTGAAGAAAAGAGCATCAATGATGTTCCCGTCGCAAAAGAATTTCCTGATGTATTTCCGAAAGAATTATCGGGATTACCCCCACATCGATCCGTTGAATTTCAAATAGATCTTGTACTAGGAGCTGCACCAATAGCTCGTGCTCCTTACAGACTCGCACCCAGCGAGATGAAAGAACTACAAAGCCAATTACAAGAACTTTTAGAGCGTGGTTTCATTCGACCAAGCACATCACCGTGGGGAGCTCCTGTTTTATTTGTCAAGAAGAAAGATGGTACATTCAGGTTGTGTATCGACTACCGAGAGTTGAACAAACTTACCATCAAGAACCGCTACCCACTACCGAGAATCGACGACTTATTTGATCAACTACAAGGCTCGTCTGTTTATTCAAAGATTGACTTACGTTCCGGGTATCATCAAATGCGGGTGAAAGAAGATGATATTCCAAAGACTGCTTTTAGAACACGTTACGGTCATTACGAGTTTATGGTCATGCCGTTTGGTTTAACTAATGCACCAGCTGTGTTCATGGACCTTATGAACCGAGTGTGTGGACCATACCTTGAAAAGTTTGTCATTGTTTTCATTGATGACATACTTATTTACTCAAAGAATGACCAAGAACACGGTGAACATTTGAGAAAGGTGTTAGAAGTATTGAGGAAGGAAGAATTGTACGCTAAGTTTTCAAAGTGTGCATTTTGGTTGGAAGAAGTTCAATTCCTCGGTCACATAGTGAACAAAGAAGGTATTAAGGTGGATCCGGCAAAGATAGAAACTGTTGAAAAGTGGGAAACCCCGAAAACTCCGAAACACATACGCCAGTTTTTAGGACTAGCTGGTTACTACAGAAGGTTCATCCAAGACTTTTCCAGAATAGCAAAACCCTTGACTGCATTAACGCATAAAGGGAAGAAATTTGAATGGAATGATGAACAAGAGAAAGCGTTTCAGTTATTGAAGAAAAAGCTAACTACGGCACCTATATTGTCATTGCCTGAAGGGAATGATGATTTTGTGATTTATTGTGACGCATCAAAGCAAGGTCTCGGTTGTGTATTAATGCAACGAACGAAGGTGATTGCTTATGCGTCTAGACAATTGAAGATTCACGAACAAAATTATACGACGCATGATTTGGAATTAGGCGCGGTTGTTTTTGCATTAAAGACTTGGAGGCACTACTTATATGGGGTCAAAAGTATTATATATACCGACCACAAAAGTCTTCAACACATATTTAATCAGAAACAACTGAATATGAGGCAGCGTAGGTGGATTGAATTATTGAATGATTACGACTTTGAGATTCGTTACCACCCGGGAAAGGCAAATGTGGTAGCCGATGCCTTGAGCAGGAAGGACAGAGAACCCATTCGAGTAAAATCTATGAATATAATGATTCATAATAACCTTACTACTCAAATAAAGGAGGCGCAACAAGGAGTTTTAAAAGAAGGAAATTTAAAGGATGAAATACCCAAAGGATCGGAGAAGCATCTTAATATTCGGGAAGACGGAACCCGGTATAGGGCTGAAAGGATTTGGGTACCAAGATTTGGAGATATGAGAGAAATGGTACTTAGAGAAGCTCATAAAACCAGATACTCAATACATCCTGGAACGGGGAAGATGTACAAGGATCTCAAGAAACATTTTTGGTGGCCGAGTATGAAAGCCGATGTTGCTAAATATGTAGGAGAATGTTTGACGTGTTCTAAGGTCAAAGCTGAGCATCATAAACCATCAGGTCTACTTCAACAACCCGAAATCCCAGAATGGAAATGGGAAAACATTACCATGGATTTCATCACTAAATTGCCAAGGACTGCAAGTGGTTTTGATACTATTTGGGTAATAGTTGATCGTCTCACCAAATCAGCACACTTTCTGCCAATAAGAGAAGATGACAAGATGGAGAAGTTAGCACGAATGTATTTGAAGGAAGTCGTCTCCAGACATGGAATACCAATCTCTATTATCTCTGATAGGGATGGCAGATTTATTTCAAGATTCTGGCAGACATTACAGCAAGCATTAGGAACTCGTCTAGACATGAGTACTGCCTATCATCCACAAACTGATGGGCAGAGCGAAAGGACGATACAAACGCTTGAAGACATGCTACGAGCATGTGTTATTGATTTCGGAAACAGTTGGGATCGACATCTACCGTTAGCAGAATTTTCCTACAACAACAGCTACCATTCAAGCATTGAGATGGCGCCGTTTGAAGCACTTTATGGTAGAAAGTGCAGGTCTCCGATTTGTTGGAGTGAAGTGGGGGATAGACAGATTACGGGTCCGGAGATTATACAAGAAACTACCGAGAAGATCATCCAAATTCAACAACGGTTGAAAATCGCCCAAAGTCGACAAAAGAGCTACGCTGACATTAAAAGAAAAGATATAGAATTTGAAATTGGAGAGATGGTCATGCTTAAAGTTGCACCTTGGAAAGGCGTTGTTCGATTTGGTAAACGAGGGAAATTAAATCCAAGGTATATTGGACCATTCAAGATTATTGATCGTGTCGGACCAGTAGCTTACCGACTTGAGTTACCTCAACAACTCGCGGCTGTACATAACACTTTCCACGTCTCGAATTTGAAGAAATGTTTTGCTAAAGAAGATCTCACTATTCCGTTAGATGAAATCCAAATCAATGAAAAACTCCAATTCATCGAAGAACCCGTCGAAATAATGGATCGTGAGGTTAAAAGACTTAAGCAAAACAAGATACCAATTGTTAAGGTTCGATGGAATGCTCGTAGAGGACCCGAGTTCACCTGGGAGCGTGAAGATCAGATGAAGAAGAAATACCCGCATCTATTTCCAGAAGATTCGTCAACACCTTCAACAGCTTAAAATTTCGGGACGAAATTTATTTAACGGGTAGGTACTGTAGTGACCCGAACTTTTCCATGTTTATATATATTAATTGAGATTGATATTTACAAGATTAAATGTTTCCAACATGTTAAGCAATCAAACTTGTTAAGACTTGATTAATTGAAATATGTTTCATATAGACAATTGACCACCCAAGTTGACCGGCGATTCACGAACGTTAAAACTTGTAAAAATGACTTGACGATATATATATGGATATACATATGGTTAACATGAGATTATGATAAGTAAGTATCTCCATAAGTATATTAACAATGAGTTATATACATATAAACAAGACTACTAACTTAAGGATTTCGAAACGAGACATATATGTAACGATTATCGTTGTAACGACATTTAAATGTATATATATCATATTAAGATATATTAATATATCATAATATCATGATAATATAATAATTTAACATCTCATTAGATATAATAAACAATGGGTTAACAACATTAATTGAGATCGTTAACTTAAAGGTTTCAAAACAACACTTACATGTAACGACTAACGATGACTTAACGACTCCGTTAAAATGTATATACATGTAGTGTATTTAGATGTATTAAAATACTTTTGGAAGACTTCAAGACATATATCAAAACACTCATACTTAACGAAAATGGTTACAGTTACTTTCCCATTCTTTTCTTTCATCAAGAATTCTAGTCGTATTCTTACCCGTATTATACACAGCTTCAAAACGTACTTACTATGGGTATATACCAATAGGAACTAGCATGGGATTCCACTCTTGATTATGTCATGTATGACTAATCAATTTTAACTTCTACCATGAGCTAGTCAACTAACTAGAACTCCTTTTAACCCCACTCACCACTCACCAATTAACACTCATCATTCACTCCATTTCACTTCCAAATCTCTTTCTAATTCTCTCTCAACACACCCACACTATTATGAACGTATTTTTCCAGTAGTTAATCATCATCTTCATCAAAAATCACTTCAAGAATCAAGCTATAATCATCATAGGAAGAACACTTCAAGAATACTTCAAAAATCCCTTCAAGTTTACTAATTTACTTCCAAGCTTTCTAATCCATTCCAAGTAATCATCTAAGATCAAGAAACCTTTGTTATATACAGTAGGTTATCTTTCTTATTCAAGGTAATATTCATATTCAAACTTTGATTCAATTTCTATAACTATAAACTATCTTAATTCGAGCAAAAATCTTACTTGAACTTGTTTTTGTGTCATGATCCTACTTCAAGAACTTTCAAGCCATCCAAGATCCTTTGAAGCTAGATCATTTCTTGTCACTTCCAGTAGGTTTACCTACTAAACTTGAGGTAGTAATGATGTTCATAACATCATTCGATTCATATATATAAAACTATCTTATTCGAAGGTTTAAACTCGTAATCACTAGAACATAGTTTAGTTAATTCTAAACTTGTTCGCAAACAAAAGTTAATCCTTCTAACTTGACTTTTAAAATCAACTAAACACATGTTATATATCTATATGATATGCTAACTTAATGATTTAAAACCTGGAAACACGAATAACACCGTAAAACCAGATTTACGCCGTAGTAGTAACACCGCGGGCTGTTTTGGGTTAGTTAATTAAAAACTATGATAAACTTTGATTTAAAAGTTGTTATTATGAGAAAATGATTTTTATTATGAACATGAAACTATATCCAAATATTATGGTTAAACTCAAAGTGGAAGTATGTTTTCTAAAATGGTCATCTAGACGTCGTTCTTTCGACTGAAATGACTACCTTTACAAAAATGACTTGTAACTTATTTTTCTGACTATAAACCTATACATTTTCTGTTTAGATTCATAAAATAGAGTTCAATATGAAACCATAGCAATTTGATTCATTCAAAACGGATTTAAAATGAAGAAGTTATGGGTAAAACAAGATTGGATAATTTTTCTCATTTTAGCTACGTGAAAATTGGTAACAAATCTATTCCAACCATAACTTAATCAACTTGTATTGTATATTATGTAATCTTGAGATACCATAGACACGTATACAATGTTTCGACCTATCATGTCGACACATCTATATATATTTCGGAACAACCATAGACACTCTATATGTGAATGTTGGAGTTAGCTATACAGGGTTGAGGTTGATTCCAAAATATATATAGTTTGAGTTGTGATCAATACTGAGATACGTATACACTGGGTCGTGGATTGATTCAAGATAATATTTATTGATTTATTTCTGTACATCTAACTGTGGACAACTAGTTGTAGGTTACTAACGAGGACAGCTGACTTAATAAACTTAAAACATCAAAATATATTAAAAGTGTTGTAAATATATTTTGAACATACTTTAATATATATGTATATATTGTTATAGGTTCGTAAATCAACAGTGGCCAAGTCTTACTTCTCGACGAAGTAAAAATCTGTGAAAGTGAGTTATAGTCCCAATTTTAAAATCTAATATTTTTGGGATGAGAATACATGCAGGTTTTATAAATGATTTACAAAATAGACACAAGTACGTGAAACTACATTCTATGGTTGAATTATCGAAATCGAATATGCCCCTTTTTATTAAGTCTGGTAATCTAAGAATTAGGGAACAGACACCCTAATTGACGCGAATCCTAAAGATAGATCTATTGGGCTTAACAAACCCCATCCAAAGTACCGGATGCTTTAGTACTTCGAAATTTATATCATATCCGAAGGGTGTCCCGGAATGATGGGGATATTCTTATATATGCATCTTGTTAATGTCGGTTACCAGGTGTTCACCATATGAATGATTTTTATCTCTATGTATGGGATATGTATTGAAATATGAAATCTTGTGGTCTATTATTATGATTTGATATATATAGGTTAAACCTATAACTCACCAACATTTTTGTTGACATTTTAAGCATGTTTATTCTCAGGTGATTATTAAGAGCTTCCGCTGTCGCATACTTAAATAAGGACGAGATTTGGAGTCCATGCTTGTATGATATTGTGTAAAAACTGCATTCAAGAAACTTATTTTGTTGTAACATATTTGTATTGTAAACCATTATGTAATGGTCGTGTGTAAACAGGATATTTTAGATTATCATTATTTGATAATCTACGTAAAACTTTTAAACCTTTATTGATGAAATAAAGGTTATGGTTTGTTTTAAAATGAATGCAGTCTTTGAAAAACGTCTCATATAGAGGTCAAAACCTCGCAACGAAATCAATTAATATGGAACGTTTTTAATCAATAAGAACGGGACATTTCATATAGGCAGTGTACCTAAACGTACAGTGAAATGTCCCGTTCATATTGATTATAAACGTTCCATATTAATTGATTTCGTCGCGAGATTTTGACCTCTATATGAGACATTTTTCAAAGACTGCATTCGATTTTAAAACAAACCATAACCTTTAAAATATTACGACGATTATCAAATAATGATAATCTAAAATATAGCGTTTTTCACACGACCATTACATAATGGTTTACAATAATATTACACATCAACATAAGTCTTCGAATGTAGTTTTTAAACAATATTATACAAGCATGGACTCCAAATCTTGTCCTTATTTTAGTATGCAATAGCAGAAGCTCTTAATAATCACCTGAGAATAAACATGCTTAAAACGTCAACAAAATTGTTGGTGAGTTATAGGTTTAACTTACATATTATTAAATCATAATAATAGACCACAAGATTTCATTTTTATAACACATCTCTTATCAGGCATTTCGCAAACTGCAAAGAGATAAAAATCATTCATATGTTGAACACCTGGTAACCGACATTAACTTAATGCATAGAATATCCCCAAAATAGAACATATCGTCTGTAAAATAATCTCGAAGTACTAAACCATCCATAACCTGAATGGGGGTTGTTAAGCCCAATAGATCTATCTTTAGGATTCGCGTCAATTAGGGGCCATTTCCCTAATTCTTAGGCTACCAGACTTGAAGAACGATATTCGGTTTAATAATCCAACCATAGAATGTAGTTTTTCATACTTGTGTCTATTTTGTAAACATTTATAAAGCTGCATGTATTCTCATCCCAAAATATTAGATTTTAAAAGTGGGACTATAACTCACTTTCACAGATTTTTACTTCGTCGGGAAGTAAGACTTGGCCACTGGTCGATTCAAGAACCTATAACAAATATGTACATATATATCAAAGTATGTTCAAAATATATTTACAACATTTTTTAATACGTTTTAATGTTTTAAATATTTTCAGTCAACTGTCCTCGTTAGTAACCTACAACTAGTTGTCCATAGTTAGATGTACAGAAATAAATTGATATATATTATCTTGACCCAATCCATGACCCAGTGTATACACGTCTCAGGCTAGATCACAACTCAAAGTATATATATTTTTGGAATCAACCTCAACCCTGTATAGCTAACTCCAACATTACTGCATATAGAGTGTCTATGGTTATTCCAAATAATATATATAGATGGGTCGATATGATATGCCAAAACATTTACATACGTGTCTATGGTATCCCAGGATTACATAATATATTAGAATACATGTATAATATAATATAAGTTAGCTAGGATATGATTTGTATAGATTTGTTACCAATTTTCACGTAGCTACAACAAGTAAAAAATATCCAATCTTGTTTTACCCATAACTTCTTCGTTTTAAATCCGTTTTGAGTGAATCCAATTGCTATGGTTTCATATTGATCTTAAGTTTATGAATCTATACAGAAAAAGTATAAGTTTATAGTCGGAAATACAGGTTACAAGTCGTTTTTGTAAAGGTAGTCATTTCAGTCGAAAGAACGACGTCTAGATGACCATTTTGGAAAACATACTTCCATTTTGAGTTTAATCATGATTTTTGGATATAGTTTCATGTTTATAAGAAAAATCATTTTCCCAGAAGAACAACTTTTAAATTAAAGTTTATCATAGTTTTTAATTAACTAACCCAAAACAGCCCGCGGTGTTACTACGACTGCGTATATCCAGTTTTACGGTGTTTTTCGTGTTTTCAGGTTTTAAATCATTAAGTTAGCATATAATATAGATATAGAACATGTGTTTAGTTGATTTTAAAAGTCAAGTTAGAAGGATTAACTTTTGTTTGCCAACAAGTTTAGAATTAACTAAACTATGTTCTAGTGATTACAAGTTTAAACCTTCGAATAAGGTAGTTTTATATATATGAATTGAATGATGTTATGAACATCATTACTACCTCAGGTTTTGTGGATAAACCCACTGGAAATGAGAAAAATATATCTAGCTTTAAAGGATCCTTTGATGGCTAGAAAGTTCTTGAAGCAGAATCATGACACGAAAACAAGTTCAAGTAAGATTTCTACTCGAAATAAGATTGTTAGAGTTATAGAAATTGAATCAAAGTTTGAATATGAGTATTACCTTGTATTAGAAAGATATCTTATTGTAAATAAGAAAGATTTCTTGAGGTTGGATGATCACTTTACAAGATTGGAAGTAAGCTAGCAAACTTGGAAGTATTCTTGATTTTATGAAACTAGAACTTATAGAATTTATGAAGAACACTTAGAACTTGAAGATAGAACTTGAGAGAGATCAATTTGATGAAGAAAATTGATGAATTAAAGTGTTTGTAGGTGTTTTTGGTCGTTGGTATATGGATTAGATATAAAGGATGTGTAATTTTGTTTACATGTAAATAAGTCATGAATGACTACTAATATTTTTGTAATTTTATGAGATATTTCATGCTAGTTGCCAAATGATGGCTCCCACATGTGTTAGGTGACTCACATGGGCTACTAAGAGCTAATCATTGGAGTGTATATACCAATAGTACATACATCTAAAAGCTGTGTATTGTACGAGTACGAATACGGGTGCATACGAGTAGAATTGTTGATGAAACTGAATGACGATGTAATTGTAAGCATTTTTGTTAAGTAGAAGTATTTTGATAAGTGTCTTGAAGTCTTTAAAAAGTGTATAAATACATATTAAAACACTACATGTATATACATTTTAACTGAGTCGTTAAGTCATCGTTAGTCGTTACATGTAAATGTTGTTTTGAAGCCTTTATGTTAATGATCCTGTTAAGTGTTGTTAACCCATTGTTTATTATATCAAATGAGATGTTAAATTATTACATTATCATGATATTATGATATATTAATATATCTTAATATGATATATATACAATTAAATGTCTTTACAACGATAATCGTTACATATATGTCTCATTTCGAAATCATTAAGTTAGTAGTCTTGTTTTTTCATATGTAGTTCATTGTTAATATACTTAATGATATTTTTACTTATCATAATACCATGTTAAATATATATATATCCATATATATGACATCATATAGTTTTTACAAGTTTTAATGTTCGTGAATCACCGGTCAACTTGGGTGGTCAATTGTCTATATAAAACCTATTTCAATTAATCAAGTCTTAACAAGTTTGATTACTTAACATGTTGGAAAAACTTAATCATATAAATATCAATTTCATTTAATATATATAAACATGGAAAAGTTCGGGTCACTACAGTACCTACCCGTTAAATAAATTTCGTCCAGAAATTTTAAGGAGTTGGATGTGTTGACGTATCTTCTAGAAATAAATGCGGGTATTTCTTCTTCATCTGATCTTCTCATTCCCAGGTGAACTCGGGTCCTCTACGAGCATTACATTGAACCTTAACAATTGGTATCTTGTTTTGCTTGAGCATTTTAATCTCACGATCCATTATCTCGACGGGTTCTTCAATCAATTGTAGTTTTTCATTGATTTTAATTTCATCTAAAGAAATAGTGAGATCTTCTTTAGCTAAGCACTTCTTTAGATTCGAGACGTGAAAGGTATTATGTACATTAGCGAGTTGTTGAGGTAATTCAAGTTGGTAGGCTACTGGTCCGACACGATCTAAAATCTTGAATGGTCCAATGTATCTTGGATTTAGTTTCCCCCGTTTACCAAATCGAACAATGCCTTTCCAAGGCGAAACCTTAAGCATGACCATCTCCCCAATTTCAAATTCTATATCTTTCCTTTTAAGGTCCGCGTAGCTCTTTTGTCGACTCTGAGCGGTTTTCAACCGTTGTTGAATTTGGATGATTTTCTCTGTAGTTTCTTGGATTATCTCCGGACCCGTAATCTGTCTATCCCCCAATTCATTCCAACAAATTGGAGATCTGCACTTTCTACCATAAAGTGCTTCGAACGGTGCCATTTCGATACTCGAGTGGTAACTGTTGTTGTAGGAAAATTCTGCTAATGGTAGATGTCCATCCCAACCGTTTCCAAAATCAATAACACATGCTCGTAGCATGTCTTCAAGTGTTTGTATCATCCTTTCACTCTGCCCATCGGTTTGTGGATGATAGGCAGTACTCACGTCTAGACGAGTTCCCAATGCTTGTTGTAATGTCTGCCAAAACCTTGAAACAAATCTGCCATCCCTATCAGAGATAATAGAGATTGGTATTCCATGTCTGGAGACGACTTCCTTCAAATACAGTCTTGCTAACTTCTCCGTATTGTCATCTTCTCTTATTGGCAGGAAGTGTGCTAATTTGGTGAGACGATCAACTATTACCCAAATAGTATCAAAACCAGTTGCAGTCTTTGGCAATTTAGTGATGAAATCCATGGTAATGTTTTCCCATTTCCATTCCGGGATTTCGGGTTGTTGAAGTAGACCTGATGGTTTCTGATGCTCAGCTTTGACCTTAGAACACGTCAAACATTCCCCTACGTATTTAGCAACATCGGCTTTCATACCTGGCCACCAAAAATGTTTCTTGAGATCTTTGTACATCTTCCCCGTTCCAGGATGTATTGAGTATCTGGTTTTATGAGCTTCTCTAAGTACCATTTCTCTCATATCTCCAAATTTTGGTACCCAAATTCTTTCAGCCCTATACCGGGTTCCGTCTTCCTGAATATTAAGATGCTTCTCAGATCCTTTGGGTATTTCATCCTTTAAATTTCCCTCTTTTAAAACTCCTTGTTGCACCTCCTTTATTTGAGTAGTAAGGTTATTGTGAATCATTATATTCATAGCTTTTACTCGAATGGGTTCTCTATCCTTTCTACTCAAAGCGTCGGCTACCACATTCGCCTTCCCCAGGTGGTAACGAATCTCAAAGTCGTAATCATTCAACAATTCAATCCACCTGCGCTGCCTCATGTTCAGTTGTTTCTGATTAAATATATGTTGAAGACTTTTGTGGTCGGTATATATAATACTTTTGGCCCCATATAAGTAGTGCCTCCAAGTCTTTAATGCAAAAACAACAGCGCCTAATTCCAAATCGTGTGTCGTATAATTTTGCACGTGAATCTTCAATTGTCTAGACGCATAAGCAATTACCTTTGTTCTTTGCATTAATACACAACCGAGGCCTTGCTTTGAGGCATCACAATATATCACAAAATCATCATTCCCTTCAGGCAATGACAATATAGGTGCCGTAGTTAACTTTTTCTTCAACAATCGAAACGCTTTTTCTTGTTCATCCTTCCATTCAAATTTCTTCCCTTTATGCGTTAATGCAGTCAAGGGTTTTGCTATTTTGGAAAAATCTTGGATGAATCTTCTGTAGTAACCAGCCAGTCCTAAAAATTGGCGTATATGCTTCGAAGTTTTAGGGGTTTCCCACTTTTCAACGGTCTCAATCTTTGCCGGATCCACCTGAATACCTTCTTTGTTCACTATGTGACCGAGGAATTGAACTTCTTCCAACCAAAATGCACACTTTGAAAACTTAGCGTACAGTTTTTCTTTCCTCAACAACTCTAGCACTTTTCTCAAATGTTCTTCGTGCTCTTGATCATTCTTTGAGTAGATAAGTATGTCATCAATGAAAACAATGACAAACTTGTCGAGATATGGCCCACACACACGGTTCATGAGGTTCATGAACACAGCTGGTGCGTTAGTCAATCCAAACGGCATAACCATAAACTCGTAATGACTGTAACGCGTTCTGAAAGAAGTCTTCGTAATATCGTCCTCCTTCACCCGCATTTGATGATACCCAGAATGTAAATCAATCTTCGAATAAACTGACGAGCCTTATAATTGATCAAATAAGTCGTCGATTCTCGGTAGTGGGTAACGGTTCTGGATGGTAAGTTTGTTCAACTCTCGGTAGTCGATACACAACCTGAATGTACCATCCTTCTTTTTGACAAACAAAACCGGAGCTCCCCATGGTGATGTACTTGGTCGTATGAAACCACGCTCTAGAAGTTCTTGTAATAGGCTTTGAAGTTCCTTCATTTCGCTGGGTGCGAGTCTGTATGGAGCACGAGCTATTGGTGCAGCTCCTGGTACAAGATCTATTTGAAATTCAACGGATCAGTGTGGAGGTAATCCCGATAATTCTTTCGGAAATACATCAGGAAATTCTTTTGCGACGGGAACATCATTGATGCTCTTTTCTTCAGTTTGTACTTTCTCGACGTGTGCTAGAACAGCATAGCAACCCTTTCTTATTAACTTTTGCGCCTTCAAATTTCTAATAAGATTTAGCTTCACGTTGCTCTTTTCTCCATACACCATTAAGGGTTTTCCTTCTTCTCGTACAATGCAAATTGCATTTTTGTGACATAGGATCTCTGCTTTCACCTCTTTCAACCAGTCCATGTCGATTATCACATCAAAACTCCCCAACTCTACTCATATCAAATCAATCTTAAATGTTTCGCTAACCAGTTTAATTTCTCGATTCCGACATATATTATCTGCTGCAATTAATTTACCGTTTGCTAATTCTAGTATAAACTTATTATCCAAAGGCGTAAATGGATAAATTAAATTTAGCACATAAATCCTTACTCATATAGCTTCTATCCGCACTCGAATCAAATAAAACATAAGCAGATGTATTGTCAATAAGAAAATTACCCGTAACAAGCTCCGGGTCTTCCTGCGCTTCAACCACATTAATGTTGAAGAGTCTTCCTCGGCCTTGCCCATTATTATCCCCCTGATTTGGACACATATTTTTGTAATGGCCCTTCTTCCCGCATCTGAAACAGGTAATGTCTACATAGCTGGTTCCGGCATTATTTGTTCCCTTAGCCATTGATCCGTAGATTTCACACTTTGTCGCACCATGGCCCTTTCAATTACACTTAGTACACACTGCTGTACAGAGCCCAGTTGGATGGTATCCTTCACATCTCTGGCAGAATTTCTACCTCTTGTTGTTATTGTTGGGATTGTTGTTATTGCGGTTGTTATTATTGTTGAAACGGTTGTTGTAGTTGTTGCTGGGGTGGTTGTTGTTGTTGCGTTTGTTGTTGCAAAAATTCGTGCGATTGTAGTTATGATTGTTGGGTTGATTATTGAAATTGTGACCCTTGTCACTAGTTTCTTCCCATTTCCTCTTGACTTGTTTCGTATTGGCTTCTTCGGCCGCCTGTTCTTTAATCCTTTCCTCAATTTGATTTATAAGTTTATGAGCCATTCAACTTGCCTTTTATATGGAGGCGGGCTCGTGTGCTCTTATATCCTCTTGGATCCTTTCCGGTAACCCTTTTACAAATGTGTCGATTTTCTCTTCTTCATCTTCGAACGCTCCCGAACACAATAGGCACAAATCTGTGAATCGTCGTTCGTACGTGGTAATATCAAACCCTTGTGTTCGTAACCCTCTAAGCTCTACCTTGAGTTTATTGACCTCGTTTCTGGGACGGTACTGCTCGTTCATTAAGTGTTTGAATGCTGACCACGGTAGTGCGTAAGCAGCATCTTGTCCCACTTGTTCGAGATAGGTATTCCACCATGTTAACGCAGTACCTGTGAAGGTATTCGTGGCGTACTTTACCTTATCTTCCTCAGCACATTTGCTTATAGCAAACACAGATTCGACCTTTTCGGTCCATCGTTTCAGTCCGACTGTGTAGTGACCCGAACTTTTCCATGTTTATATATATTAATTGAGATTGATATTTACATGATTAAATGTTTCCAACATGTTAAGCAATCAAACTTGTTAAGACTTGATTAATTGAAATATGTTTCATATAGACAATTGACCACCCAAGTTGACCGGTGATTCACGAACGTTAAAACTTGTAAAAACTATATGATGACATATATATGGATATATATATAGTTAACATGATACTATGATAAGTAAACATATCATTAAGTATATTAACAATGAACTACATATGTAAAAACAAGACTACTAACTTAATGATTTTTAATCGAGACATATATGTAACGATTATCGTTGTAAAGACATTTAATGTGTATATATCATATTAAGAGATATTCATACATGATAATATCATGATAATATAATAATTTAAAATCTCATTTGATATTATAAACATTGGGTTAACAACATTTAACAAGATCGTTAACCTAAAGGTTTTAAAACAACACTTACATGTAACGACTAACGATGACTTAACGACTCAGTTAAAATGTATATACATGTAGTGTTTTAATATCTATTTATACACTTTTGAAAGACTTCAATACACTTATCAAAATACTTCTACTTAACAAAAATGCTTACAATTATATCCTCGTTCAGTTTCATCAACAATTCTACTCGTATGCACCCGTATTCGTACTCGTACAATACACAGCTTTTAGATGTATGTACTATTGGTATATACACTCCAATGATCAGCTCTTAGCAGCCCATGTGAGTCACCTAACATATGTGGGAACCATCATTTGGCAACTAGCATGAAATATCTCATAAAATTACCAAAATATGAGTAATCATTCATGACTTATTTACATGAAAACAAAATTACATATCCTTTATATCTAATCCATACACCAATGACCAAAAACACCTAAAAACACTTTCATTCTTCAATTTTCTTCATCTAATTGATCTCTCTCAAGTTATATCTTCAAGTTCTAAGTGTTCTTCATATATTCTACAAGTTCTAGTTACATAAAATCAAGAATACTTTCAAGTTTGCTAGCTCACTTCCAATCTTGTAAGGTGATCATCCAACATCATGAAATCTTTGTTTCTTACAGTAGGTTATCATTCTAATACAAGGTAATAATCATATTCAAACTTTGGTTCAATTTCTATAACTATAACAATCTTATTTCAAGTGATGATCTTACTTGAACTTGTTTTCGTGTCATGATTCTGCTTCAAGAACTTCGAGCCATACAAGGATCCGTTGAAGCTAGATCCATTTTTCTCTTTTCCAGTAGGTTTATCCAAGGAACTTAAGGTAGTAATGATGTTCATAACATCATTCGATTCATACATATAAAGCTATCTTATTCGAAGGTTTAAACTTGTAATCACTAGAACATAGTTTAGTTAATTCTAAACTTGTTCGCAAACAAAAGTTAATCCTTCTAACTTGACTTTTAAAATCAACTAAACACATGTTCTATATCTATATGATATGCTTATTTAATGATTTAAAACCTGGAAACACGAAAAACACCGTAAAACCGGATGTACGTCGTCATAGTAACACCGCGGGCTGTTTTGGGTTAGTTAATTAAAAACTATGATAAACTTTGATTTAAAAGTTGTTATTCTGAGAAAATGATTTTTATTATGAACATGAAACTATATCCAAAAATTATGGTTAAACTCAAAGTGGAAGTATGTTTTCTAAAATGGTCATCTAGACGTCGTTCTTTCGACTGAAATGACTACCTTTACAAAAATGACTTGTAACTTATTTTTCCGACTATAAACCTATACTTTTTCTATTTAAATTCATAAAATAGAGTTCAATATGAAACCATTTCAATTTGATTCACTCAAAACGGATTTAAAATGAAGAAGTTATGGGTAAAACAAGATTGGATAATTTTTCTCATTTTAGCTACGTGAAAATTGGTAACAAATCTATTCCAACCATAACTTAATCAACTTGTATTGTATATTATGTAATCTTGAGATATCATAGACACGTATACAATGTTTCGACCTATCATGTCGACACATCTATATATATTTCGGAACAACCATAGACACTCTGTATGTGAATGTTGGAGTTAGCTATACAGGGTTGAGGTTGATTCCAAAATATATATAGTTTGAGTTGTGATCAATACTGAGATACGTATACACTGGGTCGTGGATTGATTCAAGATAATATTTATCGATTTATTTATGTACATCTAACTGTGGACAACTAGTTGTAGGTTACTAACGAGGACAGCTGACTTATTAAACTTAAAACATCAAAATATATTAAAAGTGTTGTAAATATATTTTGAACATACTTTGATATATATGTATATATTGTTATAGGTTCGTGAATCAACCAGTGGCCAAGTCTTACTTCCCGACGAAGTAAAAATCTGTGAAAGTGAGTTATAGTCCGACTTTTAAAATCTAATATTTTTGGGATGAGAATACATGCAGGTTTTATAAATGATTTACAAAATAGACACAAGTACGTGAAACTACATTCTATGGTTGAATTATCGAAATCGAATATGCCCCTTTTTATTAAGTCTGGTAATCTAAGAATTAGGGAACAGACACCCTAATTGACGCGAATCCTAAAGATAGATCTATTGGGCCTAACAAACCCCATCCAAAGTACCGGATGCTTTAGTACTTCGAAATTTATATCATATCCGAAGGGTGTCCCGGAATGATGGGGATATTCTTAAATATGCATCTTGTTAATGTCGGTTACCAGGTGTTCACCATATGAATGATTTTTATCTCTATGTATGGGATGTGTATTGAAATATGAAATCTTATGGTCTATTATTATGATTTGATATATATAGGTTAAACCTATAACTCACCAACATTTTTGTTGACGTTTTAAGCATGTTTATTCTCAGGTGATTATTAAGAGCTTCCGCTGTCGCATACTTAAATAAGGATGAGATTTGGAGTCCATGCTTGTATGATATTGTGTAAAAACTGCATTCAAAAAACTTATTTTGTTGTAACATATTTGTATTGTAAACCATTATGTAATGGTCGTGTGTAAACAGGATATTTTAGATTATCATTATTTGATAATCTAGGTAAAGCTTTTTAAAACCTTTATCTATGAAATAAAGGTTATGGTTTGTTTTAAAAATGAATGCAGTCTTTGAAAAACGCCACATATAGAGGTCAAAACCTCGCAACGAAATCAATTAATATGGAACGTTTTTAATCAATAAGAACGGGACATTTCAGTTGGTATCCGAGCGTTGGTCTTAGAGAACCAGAATTTTGCATTAGTGTGTCTTATCGAGTTTGTTAGGATGCATTAGTGAGTCTGGACTTCGACCGTGTTTACTTGAAAAATGATTGCTTAACAAATTTTGTTGGAAACTATATATTTTTAACATGTGAATATTATGTGATATATTAATCTCTTAACGCCTTTGATATTATGTGATAGATGTCTACCTCTAGAACAATTCCCATTGACTCACCTAATAATAATGAAGAGTCAAATGTAAATTGGATGATTCGTGGACTGATTCACAAGTTCCCGAAGAGGAACCGGAAGAAGAGTCGGAACCGAAAGAAGAATCGGAACCGGAAGAAGAATCGGAACCGGATGAAGAAATAGAACCGGTGGGGGAAATAATAAAATGGTTAAGTAAAAGAAAATCCTCAACCAACCGACCAAGGTTAATTATGGTCAATGGTGTTTCCGCCAAGGAAGCAAAATATTGGGAGGATTACCAATTCTCCGATGAATCGGATTCCGACGAGAATTCCGATGATGTTATAGAAATTACCCCAACTGAATTTAAAAAGGCAAAAGAAAATAATAAGGGAAAGGGCATAAAAATAGAGAAATCTAATTCCAACCCCGATGAACTTTATATGTATCGTCAACCCCCGAAGTCCTTAAGTTGTAACAATGACCCGGGAACCTCTAAACCACCAGGTTTTTCTAAACCAATATAGAAAACGACGGCTCGTATTAGGGGAACATCATATATCCCTAGAAACTTGGCAAAACGAACCAAAACCGAAGAAGAAGAAACAAGCGAGTCGGAATAAGATAGTTGTATTCGTGTGGTTTAATATATGTAATATAGTGTGCTTATGCTTTATGATATATGTAAAAATTGATTGTATTAATAAGTATTTTTTTTATGAATCTAACTCTTGTCTATTTTACAGTATAAAAACACAAAATGGATAGACAACCCAATATTTTAAGAGACCTACCCGGAGACATGATTGATGAAATCTTGTCTAGAGTCGGTCAAAATTCTTCGGCACAACTATTTAAGGCGAGATCAGTTTGTAAGACATTCGAAGAACGTTCCAAGAATGCCTTGGTTTATAAAAGGCTTTCGTTCGAAAGATGGGGGATATCACATTGGGAAATCCATAAGTTACGATGTGTTTACTTTGACGCATATATTGCGGGGAACCCAAATGCTATTTTACGCAATGGGTTAAGAAATTATTTTGACTCAATATATCCGAATATTGGACTTTGTGATTTAGAAAAAGCGACTAACATGCAACATAAAGAAGCATGTTATGCTTACGGATTAGTAATGTTCACTTCTCACCAAAGTGAGAACAAGAACATCGGGCTACAACTATTAAACAAAACGTTTCCACAAGTGACGGAGTCGGTAATTGGGGTAAGAAATGAGGTTTTTAGATTGTTACGGGACTGTTGGACATTACGTAACCCTCGTCCCTTTGACGACGTTACAACACGCTGTCTTATCAACGGCCATAACGGTTATGTTCCACAAGACCAAGGATGGGAAGTAATCCTAGTAAAACCAGAATGCATGACTTGTTTTTGGACGTATGAATTACGTGTCTTTATTGCCTTTGCTGAACGACTTGTGCACTAGCTAGAATTATCTTCACAACCATCTTGTATCAAATTTATTACGTGCTATATTTCATGCTATATGTAAAATAAGCGGTATTGTAAGTTTGTAAAATATTGTGTAAAAGTTTGAACGCGAAATATTATTATAATCAGTTTTTCATATAGAATTGTAGTAGTTGAATTGTATATTAGCTACTAAGTATGAACTTAACGGGTAGGTACTACCCGAATTTAAACTTATAAAACGCTAATATGAAGAAAAAGCTTTTATAAATGAGTTATTATTATGCTACGAAATACTATTAACTACTCTTAATATTTTGTATGATTAACTTGTTCCATTTGACTATTTTGAAGGAAATGGCACCGACTACTCGACACACCGTGAATATGAATGAAGAGGAATTCCGTACTTTTCTAGCTTCAAACATAGCCGCAGTACAGGCTGCGCTACATACCAACAATAACCTTGGATCTAGCAGTACAGGAAATCGTGTAGGATGCACCTATAAAGAATTCACTGCCTGCAAACCTTTGAAATTTGATGGAACCGAAGGACCGATCGGATTGAAACGGTGGACCGAGAAGGTCGAATCGGTGTTTGCCATAAGTAAGTGTACTGAAGAGGACAAAGTGAAGTACGCTACGCATACCTTCGCAGGTTCTGCGTTAACATGGTGGAATACCTATCTAGAGCAAGTGGGACAAGACGATGCGTACGCACTACCGTGGTCAGCATTCAAGCACTTGATGAACGAGAAGTACCGTCCCAGAACCGAGGTCAATAAGCTCAAGACAGAACTTAGAGGGTTACGAACCCAAGGATTTGATATTACCACGTACGAAAGACGATTCACAAAATTGTGCCTATTGTGTCCGGGAGCATTCGAAGATGAGGAAGAGAAGATCGACGCGTTTGTGAAAGGATTACCGGAAAGAATCCAAGAAGATATAAGTTCACACGAGCCCGCCTCCATACAACAGGCATGTAGAATGGCTCACAAACTAGTGAACCAGATTGAAGAAAGAATTAAAGAACAGACTGCTGAAGAGGCCAATGTGAGCAAGTCAAAAGAAAGTGGGAGGAAAACGGTGATAAGAATCACCAATACAACAACAACAGCAATTACAACAATAATCGCAACAATTATCCCAACAATCGCAACATCAATCGCAACTACAACAAATGGCCCAACAACAACAACAACAACAACAACAACAACAGCAACTACAACAATCATCCCAACAACAATAATAACCGCAACAACAACAACAATCAGAAGCAGCTATGCCAAAGGTGTGAAAAGTATCACTCGGGGTTCTGCACCAAATTTTGCAACAAGTGTAAAAGAAATGGTCATAGCGCGGCGAAGTGTGAGGTCTACAGACCAGGGGTTAATAGAACGAAAGGAACAAATGGTGTCGGAACGAGTAATGGCGGAGCAAGTAGTGTCGGAACAAGTTATGCCAATGTAGTTTGTTATAAATGTGGAAAACCGGGCCACATTATTAGAAATTGCCCGAACCAGGAGAACACGAATGGACAAGGCTGCGGAAGAGTTTTCAATATTAATGCGACAGAGGCACAAGAAGACCCGGAGCTTGTTACGGGTACGTTTCTTCTTGACAATAAATTTGCTTACGTTTTATTTGATTCGGGTGCGGATAGAAGCTATATGAGTAGAGATTTTTGTGCTAAATTAAGTTGTCCATTGACGCCTTTGGATAGTAAATTTTTACTCGAATTAGCAAATGGTAAATTAATTTCAGCAGATAATATATGTCGGAATCGAGAAATTAAACTGGTTAGCGAAACATTTAAGATTGATTTGATACCAGTAGAGTTAGGGAGTTTTGATGTGATAATCGGTATGGACTGGTTGAAAGAAGTGAAAGCAGAGATCGTTTGTTACAAAAATGCAATTCGCATTATACGAGAAAAAGGAAAACCCTTAATGGTGTACGGAGAAAAGGGCAACACGAGGCTACATCTTATTAGTAATTTGAAGGCACAAAAACTAATAAGAAAAGGTTGCTATGCTGTTCTAGCACACATCGAGAAAGTACAAACTAAAGAAAAGAGCATCAATGATGTTCCCATTGCAAAAGAATTTCCCGATGTATTTCCGAAAGAATTACCGGGATTACCCCCACATCGATCCGTTGAATTTCAAATAGATCTTGTACCAGGAGCTGCACCAATAGCTCGTGCTCCTTACAGACTCACACCCAGCGAAATGAAAGAACTGTAAAGCCAATTACAAGAACTTTTAGAGCGTGGTTTCATTCGACCAAGCACATCACCGTGGGGAGCTCCTATTTTGTTTGTCAAGAAGAAAGATGGTACATTCAGGTTGTGTATCGACTACCGAGAGTTGAACAAACTTACCATCAAGAACCGCTACCCACTACCGAGAATCGACGACTTATTTGATCAACTACAAGGATCGTCTGTTTATTCAAAGATTGACTTACGTTCCAGGTATCATCAAATGCGGGTGAAAGAAGATGATATTCCAAAGACTGCTTTCAGAACACGTTACGGTCATTACGAGTTTATGGCCATGCCGTTTGGTTTAACTAATGCACCAGCTGTGTTCATGGACCTTATGAACCGAGTGTGTGGACCATACCTTGACAAGTTTGTCATTGTTTTCATTGATGACATACTTATTTACTCAAAGAATGATCAAGAACACGGTGAACATTTGAGAAAGGTGTTAGAAGTATTGAGGAAGGAAGAATTGTACGCTAAGTTTTCAAAGTGTGCATTTTGGTTGGAAGAAGTTCAATTCCTCGGTCACATAGTGAACAAAGAAGGTATTAAGGTGGATCCGGCAAAGATAGAAACTGTTGAAAAGTGGGAAACCCCGAAAACTCCGAAACACATACGCCAGTTTTTAGGACTAGCTGGTTACTACAGAAGGTTCATCCAAGACTTTTCCAGAATAGTAAAACCCTTGACTGCATTAACGCATAAAGGGAAGAAATTTGAATGGAATGATGAACAAGAGAAAGCGTTTCAGTTATTGAAGAAAAAGCTAACTACGGCACCTATATTGTCATTGCCTGAAGGGAATGATGATTTTGTGATTTATTGTGACGCATCAAAGCAAGGTCTCGGTTGTGTATTAATGCAACGAACGAAGGTGATTGCTTATGCGTCTAGACAATTGAAGATTCATGAACAAAATTATACGACGCATGATTTGAAATTAGGCGCGGTTGTTTTTGCATTAAAGACTTAGAGGCACTACTTATATGGGGTTAAAAGTATTATATATACCGACCACAAAAGTCTTCAATACATATTTAATCAGAAACAACTGAATATGAGGCAGCGTAGGTGGATTGAATTATTGAATGATTACGACTTTGAGATTCGTTACCACCCGGGGAAGGCAAATGTGGTAGCTGATGCCTTGAGCAGGAAGGACAGAGAACCCATTCGAGTAAAATCTATGAATATAATGATTCATAATAACCTTACTACTCAAATAAAGGAGGCGCAACAAGGAGTTTTAAAAAAGGGAAATTTAAAGGATGAAATATCCAAAGGATCGGAGAAGCATCTTAATATTCAGGAAGACGGAACCCGGTATAGGGCTGAAAGGATTTGGGTACCAAAATTTGGAGATATGAGAGAAATGGTACTTAGAGAAGCTCATAAAACCAGATACTCAATACATCCTGGAACGGGGAAGATGTACAAGGATCTCAAGAAACATTTTTGGTGGTCGGGTATGAAAGCCGATGTTGCTAAATACGTAGGAGAATGTTTGACGTGTTCTAAGGTCAAAGCTAAGCATCAGAAACCATCAGGTCTACTTCAACAACCCGAAATCCCGGAATGGAAATGGGAAAACATTACCATGGATTTCATCACTAAATTGCCAAGGACTGCAAGTGGTTTTGATACTATTTGGGTAATAGTTGATCGTCTCACCAAATCAGCACACTTCCTGCCAATAAGAGAAGATGACAAGATGGACAAGTTAGCACGACTGTATTTGAAGGAAGTCGTCTCCAGACATGGAATACCAATCTCTATTATCTCTGATAGGGATGGCAGATTTATTTCAAGATTCTGGCAGACATTACAGCAAGCATTAGGAACTCGTCTAGACATGAGTACTGCCTATCATCCACAAACTGATGGGCAGAGTGAAAGGATGATACAAACGCTTGAAGACATGCTACGAGCATGTGTTATTGATTTCGGAAACAGTTGGGATCGACATCTACCGTTAGTAGAATTTTCCTACAACAACAGCTACCATTCAAGCATTGAGATGGCGCCGTTTGAAGCACTTTTTGGTAGAAAGTGCAGGTCTCCGATTTGTTGGAGTGAATTGGGGGATAGACAGATTACGGGTACAGAGATTATACAAGAAACTACCGAGAAGATCATCTAAATTCAACAACGGTTGAAAACCGCCCAAAGTCGACAAAAGAGCTATGCTGACATTAAAAGAAAAGATATAGAATTTGAAATTGGAGAGATGGTCATGCTTAAAGTTGCACCTTGGAAAGGCGTTGTTCGATTTGGTAAACGAGGGAAATTAAATCCAAGGTATATTGGACCATTCAAGATTATTGATCGTGTCGGACCAGTAGCTTACCGACTTGAGTTACCTCAACAACTCGCGACTGTACATAACACTTTCCACGTCTCGAATTTGAAGAAATGTTTTGCTAAAGAAGATCTCACTATTCAGTTAGATGAAATCCAAATCAACGAAAAACTTCAATTCATCGAAGAACCCGTCGAAATAATGGATCGTGAGGTTAAAAGACTTAAGCAAAACAAGATACCAATTGTTAAGGTTCGATGGAATGCTCGTAGAGGACCCGAGTTCACCTGGGAGCGTGAAGATCAGATGAAGAAGAAATACCCGCATCTATTTCCAGAAGATTCATCAAAACCTTCAACAGCTTAAAATTTCGGGACGAAATTTATTTAACGGGTAGGTACTGTAGTGACCCGAACTTTTCTATGTTTATATATATTAATTGAGATTGATATTTACATGAGTAAATGTTTCCAACATGTTAAGCAATCAAACTTGTTAAGACTTGATTAATTGAAATATGTTTCATATAGACAATTGACCACCCAAGTTGACCGGTGATTCACGAACGTTAAAACTTGTAAAAACTATATGATGACATATATATGGATATATATATAGTTAACATGATACTATGATAAGTAAACATATCATTAAGTATATTAACAATGAACTACATATGTAAAAACAAGACTACTAACTTAATGATTTTTAAACGAGACATATATGTAACGATTATCGTTGTAAAGACATTTAATGTATATATATCATATTAAGAGATATTCATACATGATAATATCATTATAATATAATAATTTAAAATCTCATTTGATATTATAAACATTGGGTTAACAACATTTAACAAGATCGTTAACCTAAAGGTTTCAAAACAACACTTACATGTAACGACTAACGATGACTTAACGACTCAGTTAAAATGTATATACATGTAGTGTTTTAATATGTATTTATACACTTTTGAAAGACTTCAATACACTTATCAAAATACTTCTACTTAACAAAAATGCTTACAATTACATCCTCGTTCAGTTTCATCAACAATTCTACTCGTATGCACCCGTATTCGTACTCGTACAATACACAGCTTTTAGATGTATTTACTATTGGTATATACACTCCAATTATCAGCTCTTAGCAGTCCATGTGAGTCACATAACACATGTGGGAACCATCATTTGGCAACTAGCATGAAATATCTCATAAAATTACAAAAATATGAGTAATCATTCATGACTTATTTACATGAAAACAAAATTACATATCCTTTATATCTAATCCATACACCAACGACCAAAAACACCTACAAACACTTTCATTCTTCAATTTTCTTCATCTAATTGATCTCTCTCAAGTTCTATCTTCAAGTTCTAAGTGTTCTTCATATATTCTACAAGTTCTAGTTACATAAAATCAAGAATACTTTCAAGTTTGCTAGCTCACTTCCAATCTTGTAAGGTGATCATCCAACCTCATGAAATCTTTGTTTCTTACAGTAGGTTATCATTCTAATACAAGGTAATAATCATATTCAAACTTTGGTTCAATTTCTATAACTATAACAATCTTATTTCAAGTGATGATCTTACTTGAACTTGTTTTCGTGTCATGATTCTGCTTCAAGAACTTCGAGCCATCCAAGGATCCGTTGAAGCTAGATACATTTTTCTATTTTCCAATAGGTTTATCCAAGGAACTTAAGGTAGTAATGATTTTCATAACATCATTCGATTCATACATATAAAGCTATCTTATTCGAAGGTTTAAACTTGTAATTACTAGAACATAGTTTAGTTAATTCTAAACTTGTTCGCAAACAAAAGTTAATCCTTCTAACTTGACTTTTAAAATCAACTAAATACATTTTCTATATCTATATGATATGCTAACTTAATGATTTAAAACCTGGAAACACGAAAAACACCGTAAAACCGGATTTACGCCGTCGTAGTAACACCGCGGGCTGTTTTGGGTTAGTTAATTAAAAACTATGATAAACTTTGATTTAAAAGTTGTTATTCTGAGAAAATGTTTTTTATTATGAACATGAAACTATATCCAAAAATTATGGTTAAACTCAAAGTGGAATAATGTTTTCTAAAATGGTTATCTAGACGTCGTTCTTTCGACTGAAATGACTACCTTTACAAAAACGACTTGTAACTTATTTTTTCGACTATAAACCTATACTTTTTCTGTTTAGATTCATAAAATAGAGTTCAATATGAAACCATTGCAATTTGATTCACTCAAAACGGATTTAAAATGAAGAAGTTATGGGTAAAACAAGATTGGATAATTTTTCTCATTTTAGCTACGTGAAAATTGGTAACAAATCTATTCCAACCATAACTTAATCAACTTGTATTGTATATTATGTAATCTTGAGATACCATAGACACGTATACAATGTTTCGACCTATCATGTCGACACATCTATATATATTTCGGAACAACCATAGACACTCTATATGTGAATGTTGGAGTTAGCTATACAGGGTTGAGGTTGATTCCAAAATATATATAGTTTGAGTTGTGATCAATACTGAGATACGTATACACTGGGTCGTGGATTGATTCAAGATAATATTTATCGATTTATTTCTGTACATCTAACTGTGGACAACTAGTTGTAGGTTACTAACGAGGACAGTTGACTTAATAAACTTAAAACATCAAAATATATTAAAAGTGTTGTAAATATATTTTGAACATACTTTGATATATATGTATATATTGTTATAGGTTCGTGAATCAACCAGTGGCCAAGTCTTACTTCCCGACGAAGTAAAAATCTGTGAAAGTGAGTTATAGTCCCACTTTTAAAATCTAATATTTTTGGGATGAGAATACATGCAGGTTTTATAAATGATTTACAAAATAGACACAAGTACGTGTAACTACATTCTATGGTGGAATTATCGAAATCGAATATGCCCCTTTTTATTAAGTCTGGTAATCTAAGAATTAGGGAACAGACACCCTAATTGATGCGAATCCTAAAGATAGATCTATTGGGCCTAACAAACCCCATCCAAAGTACCGGATGCTTTAGTAATTCGAAATTTATATCATATCCGAAGGGTGTCCCGGAATGAAGGGGATATTCTTATATATGCATCTTGTTAATGTCGGTTACCAGGTGTTCACCATATGAATGATTTTATCTCTATGTATGGGATGTGTATTGAAATATGAAATCTTGTGGTCTATTATTATGATTTGATATATATAGGTTAAACCTATAACTCACCAACATTTTTGTTGACGTTTTAAGCATGTTTATTCTCAGGTGATTATTAAGAGCTTCCGCTGTCGCATACTTAAATAAGGACGAGATTTGGAGTCCATGCTTGTATGATATTGTGTAAAAACTGCATTCAAGAAACTTATTTTGTTGTAACATATTTGTATTGTAAACCATTATGTAATGGTCGTGTGTAAACAGGATATTTTAGATTATCATTATTTGATAATCTACGTAAAGCTTTTTAAAACCTTTATCTATGAAATAAAGGTTATGGTTTGTTTTAAAAATGAATGCAGTCTTTGAAAAACATCTCATATAGGGGTCAAAACCTCGCAACGAAATCAATTAATATGGAACGTTTTTAATCAATAAGAACGGGACATTTCAGACTGGTCCTTCAGTTCCATCGAATTCCAGAGGTTTACAGGCAGTGAAAGCCTTGTAGGAGCATCCTACATGGTTTCCTGTGGAGTTAACTCCACTGCTAGATCCTGAGTTATTGTTGTTTTGCATTGCAGCCTGTACTGAGACTATATTTGCTGCAAGGAAAGCATGGAAGTCTTCCTCACTCATGTTCAAGTTCTGACGAGTAGTCGGTGCCATTTCCTTCAAAAATAGCCAAAAGAATTAAGTTAATCATATAGAATACTAAGAGTAGTCAATAGTATTCCGTAGCATAATATGAACTCATTTATAAAAGCTTTTTCTTCATATTAGCGTTTTATAAGTTTTAATTCGGGTAATACCTACCCGTTAAGTTCATACTTAGTAGCTAACATACAATTCAACTACTACAATTCTATATGAAAACTGATTATAATAATATTTCACATTCAAACTTTTATACAATATTTTGCAAACTTACAATACCGCTATTTTACATATAGCATGAAATATATCACATAAAAACTCTGATACAAAACAGTTGTGAAGACAATTCTAGTTAATATGCAAGTCGTTCAACAAAGGCAATAAAGACACGTAATTGATACGTCCAGAAACAAGTCATGCATTCTGGTTTTACTATGACTACTTCCCATCCTTGGTCTTGTGGAACATAACCGTTGTGACCGTTGACAAGACAGCATGTTGTAATGTCGTCAAAAGGACGAGGGTTTCATAATGTCCAACAACCCCGTAATAATCTAAAAACCTTGTTTCTCATCTCAACTACCGAGTCCATCAATTGTGGGAATGTTTTATTTAAGAGATGTAACCCAATGTTCTTTTTCTCAATTTGATGAGAAGCGAACATTATTAACCCGTAAGCATAACATGCTTCTTTATGTTGCATGTTAGAAGCTCTTTCTAACTCATGAAATCCTATGTTGGGATATGTTGAGTCAAAATAGGTTCTTAACCCGTAGCGTAAAATTGCATTTGGGTTCCCCGCATTTAACGCTTTAAAGAAAACACGGCGTAACTTACGGTCTCCCCAATGTGATATACCCCACCTATCAAAGGAAAGCCTTTTATAAACTAAGGCATTTCTGGAAAGTCTTTCAAATGTTTGACAAGTTAATTTTGCCATAACTAAATGTGCTGATGAATTCTGACCGACTCTAGACAAGATTTCCTCAATCATATCCTCTGGTAAGTCTTCTAAAATATTCGGTTGTCTACCCTTAACGTCCATTTTGTTTTTATACTGTAAAATAGACAAGGATTAGATTCGTAAAATATAATTAACAAACAATACAAGCAATTTTTACATAGAACATAAAAGTACAAGCACACTATATTACATATATTACACAACATGATTACAACTCTTTAATCCGACTCACTCGTTTCTTCTTCTTCGGACTTGGTTCGTTTTGCTAATTTCCTAGGGATATATGATGCTCCCCTAATATGAGCTGTCGTTTTCCACAATGGTTTAGAAAAACCTGGTGGTTTAGAGGTTCCCGGGTCATTGTTACATTTTAGGAAATACGGATGTTGTCGATACATATAAAGTTCATCGGGGTTGGAATCAGGTTTCTCTATTTTTATACCTTTTCCCTTATTATTTTCTTTCGCTTTATTAAATTGGGTCGAGGTAATTTCTATAACATCATCGGAATCCTCATCGGGATCCGATTCATCGGAAAATTGATAATCTTCCCAATATTTTGCTTCCTCGGCGGAAACACCATTGACCATTATTAACTTTGGTCCGTTGGTTGAGGATTTTATTTTATTTAATCGATTTACTATAGGTATCAATATTTCTTCTTTCAGAACCTCTTCTTCTTCCGGTTCCTCTTCTTCCGGTTCCTCTTCTTCCGGTTCCTCTTCGGAAATTTGTGAATCTTTCCAAATTATATTCGACTCTTCATTATTATTAGGTGAGTCGATGGGATTTGTACTAGTGGTAGACATCTATTACACAATATCAAACACGTTAAGAGGTTAATATATCACATAATATTTACATGTTAATAATATATAATTTCCAACAAAAGTGTTAAGCAATCGTTTTTAAAGAAAAAACGGTCAAAGTCCAGACTCACTAATGTATCCTAACAAACTCGATAAGACACACTAATGCAAATTTCTAGTTCTCTAAGACCAACTCTCAGATACCAACTGAAATGTCCCGTTCATATTGATTATAAACGTTCCGTATTAATTAATTTCTTCGCGAGGTTTTGACCTCTATATGAGACGTTTTTTCAAACACTGCATTCGATTTTAAAACAAACCATAACCTTTAAAATATTACGACGATTATCAAATAATGATAATCTAAAATATAGCATTTTTCACACGACCATTACATAATGGTTTACAATAATATTACACATCAACATAATTCTTCGAATGTAGTTTTTAAACAATATTATACAAGCATGGACTCCAAATCTTGTCCTTATTTTAGTATGCAACAGCGGAAGCTCTTAATAATCACCTGAGAATAAACATGCTTAAAACGTCAACAAAATTGTTGGTGAGTTATAGGTTTAACCTACATATCATTAAATCATAATAATAGACCACAAGATTTCATTTTTATAACACATCTCTTATCAGGCATTTCGCAAACTGCATAGAGATAAAAATCATTCATATGTTGAACACCTGGTAACCGACGTTAATTTAATGCATAGAATATCCCCAAAATAGAACCTCTCGTCTGTATAATAATCTCGAAGTACTAAACCATCCATAACCTGAATGGGGGTTGTTAAGCCCAATAGATCTATCTTTAGGATTCACGTCAATTAGGGGCCATTTCCCTAATTCTTAGGCTACCTGACTTGAAGGGCGATATTCGGTTTAATAATCCAACCATAGAATGTAGTTTTGCATACTTGTGTCTATTTTGTAAACATTTATAAAGCTGCATGTATTCCCATCCCAAAATATTAGATTTTAAAAGTGAGACTATAACTCACTTTCACATATTTTTACTTCGTCGGGAAGTAAAACTTGGCCACTGGTCGATTCACGAACCTATAACTGTAACATCCCGCCTTTTTCCGTTAAATTCATTTTTAACACCGTCTTTTTCTTTTAAATAATACATTTCGTTATTTAAATTCGTAGTTTCCGTTGACTAACGTTCATAATAATTCCGTCATTTAATTATAACATCTCTCGTTAACTTGCGTTTTAAAAATACTCGATCGGTTAAATCCCGCACCCGCTTTGAAACTCGAGGGACCGGAGTTGCGAAATGGGCAAACTAGTTGACTAGGTCAACTAGTCAACCCATTTTTCCACCATTTCCATCATCCCTCCATCTCTCTCTTTCTTTCTTTTTTTTTCTCTCAAGAACACAAACATAATTCATCATCTAAATTCGGATCGGGAAGCAAACTTCAAAACAAATTACATATTCGTGATCCTCTCATCATCCTCTTCGATTTGGTACCAATTTCATCCATTTTGGGTAACATTTCTAAAACACTAAATTTCTCTAAATTCGTTTTATATACTTGAAATTGTGTTAGTTAGTGTCTATGGCTCGTGTGTAACATGAATATATGTTTGGTTTGCTCGATTTGTTGTTTTTGGAGTAACTAGCATGAACTTGAAATGGGTGTGCTTAATCCTTGATTTTGGATGAGTTAATGTTGTTAGATTGTTAAAGTGCATGTTTTAATTGTGTTACTAGTATCATTAGCCACATTTGGATGTGTAGGTTGATTAAGAAAACTTCAAAAACCCGATTAATGATTTTGTGATGTTTGACTAGGGTTTGATAGTTCTTGACATGAACTTTTGATGCTTGAATGCCATGGAATGTTAATTGTTAGTGTTTAGTTGTAATGTATGCCTCATTACCTTCAAAACGGCATATCGTATGTGTAAATTGGATTCCCGAATCATAAAATACGTTTTACGAACTTGAAACTTTGAAAATAAACATTTCTTGATCAATTGACAAGTTTTCGGTCATTGTAAATGATGTTTCTGATTAATGATATGTGGTTAGTTGTATTCCTTGTCGAAATAGCTTTCCGATGATATAAAATACATGTTCTAATTGTTTGCGGATCATAAAATGTGATTGTTTGTGTTTTGGTTCGTGCATACTTTGAAAACTGACCAGAATTCTCTGGCCAGGTAGTGGCGCGGCGCGCCCCATCCCCGCGCGGCGCGCGGATTGGCCTGGCCAGATTCTGCTCACTTTGGCGCATTTCACGCGAAATGTTTGACTAGCTATCGACCTCCGATTCACATGAAACTTGTTCTAATATGCTTATATATGAATAAAAACCTCAGAAAAATAGTTCGGGACCGAACCCGAACGTGTTGACTTTTTCGTTGACTTTGACCAAGTTTGACTTTTAGTCAAACTTAACCAAACTTTTATACAATCATTCTAACATGCTTTTATACTTGTTTCTTGTATGAAACTTGACAACGTGATTCACATGCTATACTTAATCGAGTCGTAACGAGCCATAGGACTAATTGAACACATTTCACCCGACCTTGTGTCGTAACCGGTTAATTGATATAACTTACTTGTTTAGGTCAAGGCTAAGCAACTTTCATGCACACATTTACTTGTTGAAGTACTTTTATACTCGTGCACTCGAGGTGAGATCATAGTCCCACCTTTTCAACAACTTTTTTATACTTTTAAATTGTGGGCTGAGAAACATATACTTTGTTACATTTTGTACTACTTACTTTTATACTTTGAACACAAGTACAAGGAAAACAAACATTCCACAGCGAGTTAGAACAAAAATCCTCAATTCGATTATCATTAGTTACACTTGCAGGGTGTAAGCGAGAACTTATATTGTGTGGCCATACGGGTTTGACAAACCCTCATTACGGACGGTTCGCTACCGTCTACGGATGAAATATATTTTCGGGAAACAGTGTATGTTCTAACACTATTGTGATGGGGTTCTATGGAAGGAAACGTTAAGTCTTGATAATTGGGTGCTCGCGAACAATACTTTTGGAATGCAAACGATTTTGATAATCAACTATGGGAATACTAAATCTTGTGGTTCAAAAACAACGTTTACAAATACATTTATGATTTCACCAACGTTTTTCGTTGACAGTTTTCTATATGTTTCTCAGGTTCATACTTGGCTATTTGATACATGCTTCCGCGTACACTCATACTTGCTTGGAGTCAAGCATACATACATGCATACGCTAGTGATAGCACCTTTGGATTCAAACATATTGTTTACATACTTACGCTATTTATAGCAACTGTGGTTTCAAACTAATTATGTCGCAAGTTATTTCATTCATACTTTATAACTTTGTAAACTTAAACTTATTGTCAATCCGTTGGTTAAACTAAACTTTGTACCTTTCAAATGAACGCGACATAATTTTGGTCAAACGAGTCTCATATAGGGACTATGACCACGCAACGGGACCTAAGTTAACGACGCCGTCAATAACGGCTTTGGTCGGGTCGTTACAGATGGTATCAGAGCGTTGGTTGTAGGGAACTAGGACGTGCATTAGTGTGTCTAACAGAGTCGTTAGGACGCATTAGTGAGTCTAGACTACAACCGGATAGTTAGCATTTGCATTCTGACATACATTGCTATAGATAGCACTTACTTGACTACTTGTGCATTATACTTGAATCATTCTTAGGCAAACTTTTTAATGGTACCCAACCTTCATCATACGAACTCGTATTCCGCCAATTTTTGGTAAAACACGTGAATTCAAGATTCATACGCGTACGGATGACCGCGACTTCGTTAGCTACTCTAGCTCGGGAACTCAAATTCTTTGGTTGTTATCCACCCCGTCTTAGCTTACTATCCATGAGTATTGTAAAGTCACTGTCACTACTCTAGGTGAGTATCGTCATCACTATTTATCGCTACGGTTGCGTACTACTCGCTATCATGACTCGTTACTCTTTTCATACCTAACTACTTTATTGTCTGATTCGAACCGCATTGACGTGAACAATCACTTATACACTTCCCTCGGGGAACGCATCTTTAGAGTTGCACTAATTCTTTCGATTCAATACGAATCATGTTTGAGACGTCGTTACATTTTGTTCATTTTAGATTTTCACGATGACACGAACTTGAACTCATGGAGTGATGTGGGAATGGAAGTATGATTTGGCGTAATATAACGACACTCGATCAACGTGGTTATATTACGGTAAGACATACCAAAGTTCTAGTGATGCGTGATGGTGGTTAGACTCGATCAACCTAAACACCACCATGTGCCATGTACATGACTTCATCTTTTCATGTTTGGACATCCGAAAACTCCGAGAATATTTATAACAACCATACCGGGGACACACCTTCAATTATTGTCAAATTATATTTATGCCTCCGAATGAATTACCGATTCCATTTGACTTCAACCGTATGTCACACGGGTATACTAGCTCGTCCTCGCACAGTCTTATTGACTAACTACAACTTACTCGTTATGCTCGCATCGAGGCGGAAACTTCTCTTGCATCACCCTCGTACTTCCGGTTCAGGAGGTCCTTATTCTAAATTCTCAATGGAGAGCGACTCTTCACGTCATACAAGTATTCGCCGCGATGGTGGATAGTCCTAACAATCGTTTTCAAAACCCGATAAGAACTTGCCCCGACGAACGTTTTTGGAAACCGATAAATCTTCCGCGACGCGAATATTCTTGAGAAACTTGTCCTAGCTAACGTTTTCAATTCCTAGCAAACTTGTTCAATATGCCTTAGGGAAATATACCCCGTTTCGGATCGAGATCCTCGTTTCATTTCTAGATTTTGGAGTACCTTACAAAAAGCCTCGGGACCGCATTTAGACATGAGTACCGCGTACCATCCACAACCCGACGGACCGAACAAACATGCGATTTAAACCTTGGAAACCATAATACAAGTTGTATTACCAACTTCAAATTTACTTGAGCAAAGTATTTCCCTTTAACCGAATCCTCGTACTACAATGATTTTCATTCGAGTTTTAACGTCACTCCTTTTGAAACCACATGTGACCGGAAACGTCATTCTCCTTTGTCGAACCAAGTAAACGATGATCAATTCACCGGGGCCGAGGTTATTCATGAGCAACCGAGAAAATTTATTCATATTCGGGTAAAACCCTACGCGACTCGTAATCACCAAGAGCTACGCCGATGTTAGACGTAAACATTTCAAATTCCACGTGGGAAAACCGCGTCACGTTAAGAGTCGCACCTTGGAAAAATGCAATCCGTTTCGGGAAAACGTAGGAAGCTAAATCCGCGATATTTTGATCCTTTAAATTCTTGGGGCGTTTTGGACCCGTCGCTAGCCGTTTAGACTTTTCCGACTCATTTTGGGTCTCCGTTTATCCTACATTCGATGTATCAACTCAAAGACGTGTTTTGCGAAACGAGAACTTGTTATCTCCTTTGATGAACTCACTATCGACGATAACCCTCACTTCCTAGGAGGACCGGTTGAAACCATGAATCATGGAAGCCAAACCTTAAAACAACATATGATCCCGACCGTCAAAAATTCGTGGAAATACTCAAGGACGTACCTTCACTTATTCGTAGAATTTACAACGCAAGGTCTCGAGTAAGATTCAACAACTACTACTTCCAACTAAATTTCGGGACGAAATTTCTTTTGAGTTGTGGATAATGTAACATCCCGCCTTTTTCCGTTAAATTCATTTTTAACACCGTCTTTTTCTTTTAAATAATACATTTCGTTATTTAAATTCGTAGTTTCCGTTGACTAACGTTCATAATAATTCCGTCATTTAATTATAACATCTCTCGTTAACTTGCGTTTTAAAAATACTCGATCGGTTAAATCCCGCACCCGCTTTGAAACTCGAGGGACCGGAGTTGCCAAATGGGCAAACTAGTTGACTAGGTCAACTAGTCAACCCATTTTTCCACCATTTCCATCATCCCTCCATCTCTCTCTTTCTTTCTTTTTTTTTCTCTCAAGAACACAAACATAATTCATCATCTAAATTCGGATCGGGAAGCAAACTTCAAAACAAATTACATATTCGTGATCCTCTCATCATCCTCTTCGATTTGGTACCAATTTCATCCATTTTGGGTAACATTTCTAAAACACTAAATTTCTCTAAATTCGTTTTATATACTTGAAATTGTGTTAGTTAGTGTCTATGGCTCGTGTGTAACATGAATATATGTTTGGTTTGCTCGATTTGTTGTTTTTGGAGTAACTAGCATGAACTTGAAATGGGTGTGCTTAATCCTTGATTTTGGATGAGTTAATGTTGTTAGATTGTTAAAGTGCATGTTTTAATTGTGTTACTAGTATCATTAGCCACATTTGGATGTGTAGGTTGATTAAGAAAACTTCAAAAACCCGATTAATGATTTTGTGATGTTTGACTAGGGTTTGATAGTTCTTGACATGAACTTTTGATGCTTGAATGCCATGGAATGTTAATTGTTAGTGTTTAGTTGTAATGTATGCCTCATTACCTTCAAAACGGCATATCGTATGTGTAAATTGGATTCCCGAATCATAAAATACGTTTTACGAACTTGAAACTTTGAAAATAAACATTTCTTGATCAATTGACAAGTTTTCGGTCATTGTAAATGATGTTTCTGATTAATGATATGTGGTTAGTTGTATTCCTTGTCGAAATAGCTTTCCGATGATATAAAATACATGTTCTAATTGTTTGCGGATCATAAAATGTGATTGTTTGTGTTTTGGTTCGTGCATACTTTGAAAACTGACCAGAATTCTCTGGCCAGGTAGTGGCGCGGCGCGCCCCATCCCCGCGCGGCGCGCGGATTGGCCTGGCCAGATTCTGCTCACTTTGGCGCATTTCACGCGAAATGTTTGACTAGCTATCGACCTCCGATTCACATGAAACTTGTTCTAATATGCTTATATATGAATAAAAACCTCAGAAAAATAGTTCGGGACCGAACCCGAACGTGTTGACTTTTTCGTTGACTTTGACCAAGTTTGACTTTTAGTCAAACTTAACCAAACTTTTATACAATCATTCTAACATGCTTTTATACTTGTTTCTTGTATGAAACTTGACAACGTGATTCACATGCTATACTTAATCGAGTCGTAACGAGCCATAGGACTAATTGAACACATTTCACCCGACCTTGTGTCGTAACCGGTTAATTGATATAACTTACTTGTTTAGGTCAAGGCTAAGCAACTTTCATGCACACATTTACTTGTTGAAGTACTTTTATACTCGTGCACTCGAGGTGAGATCATAGTCCCACCTTTTCAACAACTTTTTTATACTTTTAAATTGTGGGCTGAGAAACATATACTTTGTTACATTTTGTACTACTTACTTTTATACTTTGAACACAAGTACAAGGAAAACAAACATTCCACAGCGAGTTAGAACAAAAATCCTCAATTCGATTATCATTAGTTACACTTGCAGGGTGTAAGCGAGAACTTATATTGTGTGGCCATACGGGTTTGACAAACCCTCATTACGGACGGTTCGCTACCGTCTACGGATGAAATATATTTTCGGGAAACAGTGTATGTTCTAACACTATTGTGATGGGGTTCTATGGAAGGAAACGTTAAGTCTTGATAATTGGGTGCTCGCGAACAATACTTTTGGAATGCAAACGATTTTGATAATCAACTATGGGAATACTAAATCTTGTGGTTCAAAAACAACGTTTACAAATACATTTTTGATTTCACCAACGTTTTTCGTTGACAGTTTTCTATATGTTTCTCAGGTTCATACTTGGCTATTTGATACATGCTTCCGCGTACACTCATACTTGCTTGGAGTCAAGCATACATACATGCATACGCTAGTGATAGCACCTTTGGATTCAAACATATTGTTTACATACTTACGCTATTTATAGCAACTGTGGTTTCAAACTAATTATGTCGCAAGTTATTTCATTCATACTTTATAACTTTGTAAACTTAAACTTATTGTCAATCCGTTGGTTAAACTAAACTTTGTACCTTTCAAATGAACGCGACATAATTTTGGTCAAACGAGTCTCATATAGGGACTATGACCACGCAACGGGACCTAAGTTAACGACGTCGTCAATAACGGCTTTGGTCGGGTCGTTACAATAACAAATATGAACATATATACCAAAGTATGTTCAAAATATATTTACAACATTTTTTAATACGTTTTAATATTTTAAATATTTTCAGTCAACTGTCCTCGTTAGTAACCTACAACTAGTTGTCCATAGTTAGATGTACAGAAATAAATTGATATATATTATCTTGACCCAATCCACGACCCAGTGTATACACGTCTCAGGCTAGATCACAACTCAAAGTATATATATTTTTAGAATCAACCTCAACCCTGTATAGCTAACTCCAACATTACTGCATATAGAGTGTCTATGGTTGTTCCAAATAATATATATAGATGGGTCGATATGATATGTCAAAACTTTTGTATACGTGTCTATGGTATCCCAAGATTACAAAATATATTAGAATACATTTATAATACAATATAAGTTAGCTAGGATATGATTTGTATAGATTTGTTACCAATTTTCACGTAGCTACAACAAGTAAAAAATATCCAATCTTGTTTTACCCATAACTTCTTCGTTTTAAATCCGTTTTGAGTGAATCCAATTGCTATGGTTTCATATTGATCTTAAGTTTATGAATCTATAAATAAAAAGTATAAGTTTATAGTCGGATATACATGTTACAAGTCATTTTTGTAAAGTTAGTCATTTCAGTCGAAAGAACGACGTCTAGATGACCATTTTGGAAAACATACTTCCATTTTGAGTTTAATCATAATTTTTGGATATAGTTTCATGTTCATAAGAAAAATCATTTTCCCCGAAGAACAACTTTTAAATCAAAGTTTATCATAGTTTTTAATTAACTAACCCAAAACAGCCCGCGGTGTTACTACGACTGCGTATATCTAGTTTTACGGTGTTTTTCGTGTTTTCAGGTTTTAAATCATTAAGTTATCATATAATATAGATATAGAACATGTGTTTAGTTGATTTTAAAAGTCAAGTTAGAAGGATTAACTTTTGTTTGTGAACAAGTTTAGAATTAACTAAACTATGTTCTAGTGATTACAAGTTTAAACCTTTGAAAAAGGTAGTTTTATATATATGAATCGAATGATGTTATGAACATCATTACTACCTCAGGTTTTGTGGATAAACCCACTGGAAATGAGAAAAATATATCTAGCTTCAAAGGATCCTTGGATGGCTTGAAAGTTCTTGAAGCAGAATCATGACACGAAAACAAGTTCAAGTAAGATTTTCACTCGAAATAAGATTGTTAGAGTTATAGAAATTGAATCAAAGTTTGAATATGAGTATTAAATTGTATTAGAAAGATATCTTACTGTAAATAAGAAACATTTCTTGAGGTTGGATGATCACTTTACAAGATTGGAAGTAAGCTAGCAAACTTGGAAGTATTCTTGATTTTATGAAACTAGTACTTATAGAATTTATGAAGAATACTTAGAACTTGAAGATCGAACTTGAGAGAGATCAATTTGATGAAGAAAATTGATGAATGAAATTGTTTGTAGGTGTTTTTGGTCGTTGGTATATGGATTAGATATAAAGGATGTGTAATTTTGTTTACACGTAAATAAGTCATGAATGATTACTAATATTTTTGTAATTTTATGAGATATTTCATGCTAGTTGCCAAATGATGGTTCCCACATATGTTAGGTGACTTTCATGGGCTTCTAAGAGCTGATCATTGGAGTGTATATACCAATAGTACATACATCTAAAAGCTGTGTATTGTACGAGTACGAATACGGGTGCATACGAGTAGAATTGTTGATGAAACTGAACGAGGATGTAATTGTAAGAATTTTTGTTAAGTAGAAGTATTTTGATAAGTGTCTTAAAGTCTTTAAAAAGTGTATAAATACATATTAAAACACCAGATGTATATACATTTTAACTGAGTCGTTAAGTCATCGTTAGTCGTTACATGTAAATGTTGTTTTGAAGCCTTTATGTTAACGATCCTGTTAAGTGTTGTTAACCCATTGTTTATTATATCAAATGAGATGTTAAATTATTACATTATCATGATATTATGATATATTAATATATCTTAATATGATATATATACAATTAAATGTCGTTACAACGATAATCGTTACATATATGTCTCGTTTCGAAATCATTAAGTTAGTTGTCTTGTTTTTACATATGTAGTTCATTGTTAATATACTTAATAATATGTTTACTTATCATAATACCATGTTAACTATATATATATATCCATATATATGACATCATATAGTTTTTACAAGTTTTAATGTTCGTGAATCACCGGTCAACTTGGGTGGTCAATTGTCTATATAAAACCTATTTCAATTAATCAAGTCTTAACAAGTTTGATTCCTTAACATGTTGGAAACACTTAATCATATAAATATCAATTTCATTTAATATATATTAATATGGAAAAGTTCGGGTCACTACATACAGTAGTGTAGTTTTTAGTAAGTCCGGTTCGTCCACAGGGAACTAGCCAAGTTTAACGCTATATTTTTAAAACTATATTTGTATAAATATAATATATATATATATATATATATATATATATATATATATATATATATATATATATAAGTAATATTATTATTATAAAAGGGGGTTTTTACCGTTTAATGACCGGTTTGTCGATTTTAAAACTTTAGTCGCAGTTAAAACCTAATGTAAAATATTAAAAATAAATATAACTTAATTTAAAGCGTAAAGTAAATAACAATAATTAATGTGCGATAATTTAAAGTGCGATAAATAAAATGACGATAAATAAAATTGCGATAATTAAAATTGTGATGAAATATGAAATAAAAGAATTATGCTTATTTAAACTTCCGTAATCATGATGTTTGACGTGTTGATTTTAGTTTATTACCATGGGTTAATTGTCCTTTTACCTGGATTATTCGATATGTCCATCTGGTTTTTGTCCATAATAGTCCATCGGTCATAAATATAAAGTGTGAGTGTCCTCATCAAATTATCCTTATATCCGAAGTCAAATATTCCAACTAATTGGGGACTTAAACTATAACAAGGTTTTAATACTTTGTTAACAATTACGCCAAGTGTCCATGTACATAATTCACCCCTATTTTAATAATTCTATTGACTATTAATCCATTCCCGTGTCCGGTTAAATGAACGATTATTAGTACTTATAAATATCCCGCCCATCGTGTCCGATCGAGTGTATATAGTTATTTATAATTATGTCCAATTATAAATCTTTATATTAAATTAACGAACTATCATTCAATTAAACAAATATAAAGCCCATTAATAGCCCATAGTCTAATTTCCACAAGTGTCGTTCTTTTGTCCAAACCCCAATTATGGTATAAAGCCCAATTACCCCGTCTTTAATATTTTAGTCCAACATCACGATTACTTCAATTTAAATAAGCATAATAATAACTTAGCTACGAGACATTAATTTAAAAAGGTGGAACATAACTTACAATGATTAACATACCCTTATTATTATTAATCTTAAATTAAAATTAAAAATATATATATATATATATATATATATATATATATATATATATATATATATATATATATATATATATATATATATATATATCTGTGAGAGAGAGAGATTGAAAAAGGAGTACCAAACTCGGCTGAAAACTTTGCAATTTATAGCACTTGGCCTGACTTTTAGCCCCATGCGATCGCATGGAAATTGTGCTTCCAGGCCATGCGATCGCATGGCCCTCTGATCCAGCTCACATAATTTTGTTTTCTTGTTTGTCGATGGTTTTAATATATAATATAATATATATATATATAATTTTAAGAATTAATTATATATTATATTATATTCATGTGCATAGTTGACTTGTAATTTTCGCTCCGTTGCGTCACGCGTTAAGAGTTGACTCTGGTCCAAGTTCCGGATTTTCGAACGTCCTTTCGTACTATTTAATATCTTGTACTTTGCGTTTTGCGGCTCGTACTCTTGTAACTTTTAGACGTTTCTCATCAATAATTTGAACCACTTTGATTGGACTTTGTACTTTTGAGCTTTTTGGTTGTTTGCATCTTCAAATCGTCGAATCTATCTTTTGTCTTCACCTTTTATTATTTAAACGAATATTACTTGTAAATAGAACAATTGCAACTAAAAGCTTGTCTTTCTTGAGGGATAATGCTATGAAATATATGTTCGTTTTTAGCATTATCAAATATTCCCACACTTGAGCGTTGCTTGTCCTCAAGCAATATAGTCTTGAAAAAAAATATATACTAGAATCACTTCTTTATTCTTCACACTTTGTACATCAGTGATTTTAATTTGGCGGTATGAACAACGATAGTAACGTTGTGGTTTACAGTCCCACATGACTATGAAAATTTAGATCCTTAAGGAAATTGGATCTTTATGAAAACATTTGATCTTTTGAAAATTAAATCTAGCTTTTACCCTAGATAAGTTTTTCAGAATAACCCTTCACCGGTGTTTGCAAATTGTTTTTGTGGGTTGTGTGGGTTTCATATTTAAAATTTTAGCTCAAAACTTGCGGTTTTGTGTCACCCACTTGCTAACCTTGTATTAGGAAAGCAACACGTCCAGTATACTTGCTCCGTATATTACTTTTCGGTAAACTACCGTCCGGTTGTAAAGGAAAGCGTTGAACAAGCAACTCTTAAGGCAATGTCCCGTGACATGCTTTTAATTATGGTCTATAACGTGTCTGATGCAATTACTATCCTTTGTAGGAGCAATAGTAAAGATCACCCTATAGTTTTTTGGTCTGGCACAAGGTCATGTCTTCGACCATGCTATGCAACCACCATTCTTACGGTTGACACCCGATTTGGTTCAGGTGACCTAATGAATTCCAGGTGAATTCCTAGGATTTTACGTTCAATGGTAATGAACGCATTGAAAATGGGTTTTCAGAAAACAAATCGGGTTGTAATTTGATCAAAATATTTTCTCGTTCAAGCTCGAGTTTAGATATCATCGAATTCCATGAGTTTGTAATTCTCAATCTTTAAAGTCAATCTCAAGGATTGAGTAATATCAGGCTTAAAAGCTGATTTTTGATCTTTAAGGAGATTATCCTTTCTGGGAATCTGATTCATTAGTCTTATAAGCTAATTTTCACGGTGTAAGACCCTAATATTTATTATACGAAAGTGTAATTATGCTACATAAAGTGCAGGAAGCATTGTGTAATTAAACAAAGCTCAGATTCTGTCCAGACATGGGTACGCGCCGCGCACACCCATGGGTGCGCGCCGCGCACTATACCAGCGACAGAATCCTGCTTTTTCTATTTTGAGTTTAATGAGGGGCTTTTTGGGCTTTTCACTTGAGGCCGGATGTGAGGCCATATCAGCTGGTTGGATTCAGTTTTGGATCACATTTCAAATCCATAAACACTCTCAAACTATTCTAGAGAGAGGGGGAGAAATCTAGAGAGAGATTTGGGGTTTTGGTGAAGAAGGAGCTTGAATTGATCAAAGTCTCGAGTGTTAAAGTTGTTCACCTCGTTCCTAGCTTCGTTTTGGTTGTTGTGGTATGTTCTAACTCCGAATTTCATTGTTTGATTTTGATATTCAAGTTAGGGTTTAAACTTAAATTGTTGATAAACCCATTTAAACTCATGAAGTGAGTTTAGTGTTGCTTGTAATCGGGTTTATTGTTATTGTTGGTGGATTTTGGGTTGGTGAACAAATTGGCTATGATTAGAACTTGAATTTGGGTTTAATCACTAGGTTTAGTGATTATGAAAGTGTTAGAACCCGTTTTATGTATTTGAAAGACTAATTTTGGAATTGAGTCAAAATTTGGGTTTATGAGTAATTTTGAGATTGATAAGTGTTTAACACTTAAGATTGGGTTCATTTGGTTTATTAGGACCATTGTCACTAGTGTTAGTGATTATTGGTTAGTTTGGGCGCGTTTTGTGTTTGGAAGTGCATTTGGGTCAAAATGGCACTAAGTATCGAATTGGGTTGGTTTGTAAGTCAACCCTAATTGTGTATTGTTGTATTTGTGATAATGGAATAGGTACTTTCCATTGACGAGTCGCGGATTACTTGGAAGCATTCATCAAGGCGACAATGTGAGTGTTAATATCCTATGTGCATATGTATGTGTAGGATGGGTGCGGGTCGGGTGAAGTGGTTCTCGGTTATAGAGCTTACTTCACATATAGGTGGATTTTTATGGACTTGTGTAATAGGTCCAATTGGCACGATTGTGCGTTTTGGTTGACCACCGTTGGCGAGTTGCACACTTGTGTGTACGATATCACATGGATTGTGATTTGGAGTTATAACCCCGACGGCGTGGGTTATGGAGTGGGAAATGAATATTAGTTGCTCGTATTCATAATATTTTGGGTAGTGAATCTCGGGTAGTGCAGATTCATGATGGCTCGGGTTGTTCGGTCATCTTGTGATGAGGTAGTGAATCTCGGGTTGTGCGAATTCACTAAGGCTCGGGTAGTTCGGCCAACCTCGGTTGTTGATTTGGTGAATAAGTGAATATCGGGTTGTGCGAATTCACTAAGGCTCGGGTTGTTCGGCCAATCTTCATTATGGTGTTTGGTATTCGGTAATGGGTTAAGGGGTTAACCTTATTCGTTTATATATTGTTATATATATATATATATATATATATATATATATATATATATATATATATATATATATATATATATATATATATATATATATATATATATATATATATATATATTGTTTTATTGTCGTGATGTAGCTAACCCTCCGGGTGTAGCTTCTTGGCGTTGTTCACATCTTCGTTGGTGAACTTATGTTTGTTGATGCATATTTAGCTTGTTGCTTAGTGATAGTATGGTATGCTTAGATTAGCTTGCCTTATTGCATGGATGCTCCGGTATGCGGTATTTGAATATTTATGGCGTGTCCATTTTATGCATATATATGTATGTAGTATATTTTCACTCACTAAGCGTTAGCTTACCCTCTCGTTGTTTACATTTTTATAGATTGCATGGATTCGGTGGCTCGGGTAAGTGGGAACTAGTGGACTCGCATAGTTGCTTTAGAAGATCTTGCTTTTGGATTGATTAAGATTGGGTAGCATATCCCCAATCACCATGCTCGGTCTTATTTTGTGTTAAAAATCATGTGGTTGAAAACGTGTATTTGGTACGAAAGACGTAAAACGGCCGATGTGGGCCCGGTCTCGTAAAACTCATCTTATTATTGGAACGTGTTAGTTTTAACTAATATAAAATGTTGTGAAAAGCGTTTGGTCTAAAAGTGTCGAGAAGCAAGAGATCTTTTCACGTAAAATGGAAAAAGTGGACAGCGGGCTGCGAGGCCCTGTGCGCGCCGCGCACAGGTGTGGGTGCGCGCCGCGCACAGGTGTGGGTGCGCCCCGCGCACCCCATCTGGACAGTTCAGTTTAATTTCTTTTTTTATTTCCGCGTTTTTGGTTGGTTAACGGGTTGGGTTGTTACAAGTGGTTTCAGAGCATGGTCTAAGGGATTTAGGTGACTTGAGATAGGTGCCTAGACTTAGACTTTTGTGTGTGCTTAATTTGTTACGGGACTTGTAGGATTACGGGTCGGAATGGGTTATAGTTAGTGCCTTGTTTGTAGGTGGACTAACGTTTATATTAGTAATGCGGATATTATTAATATATTACTGTGTTGTGGTGTAATTCTCGCGTATGTTTATATCGCGTAGAATTTTGTTTGTGTTTGTTTATATCATCGAGCGAAGCGGCGGCGTGTGTGCGTAATAAGGACTTGCAAACCTTATTACGGGTGCAAATCATGTCAAACAAGTGATGTACGACGAGTGTTTAGCAAGATGGGGCGGTGTGGTGCGTATGGTTTATACGTTCATGGACTAATGTTTTTGCATTCTTTAGAATGGCAACGCGAAACGAGATCGAGATGAATGACGAGGAGTTTAATACTAGAGTTGCGGCCGCCGTTGCGGAGCAAATGGGTGCGTTGGAAGAAAGAATGGATAGGAGGTATTCCGAATTTCGGAGTAGCGGCGAAATGCAGCATTGTCTTAAGAGCTTCATGAGGACTAAACCTCCGATGTACGATGGGAAACCGGATCCCTTGGTAAGCACCACTTGGATCTCAGATGTCGAAGGGTGTTTTCGCATGATTGAATGTCCTCCCGAGAAGAGGACAAGCCTCGCTACTAGTTTGTTGCGGGGTAGAGCAAAGGATTGGTTAGATGGTAAGATTGATCTTGTCGATGGTGAACTGTTTATGGTGTTATCATGGGACCAGTTTAAGAGGGAATTCTTCAAGGAGTTCCGGACTTCAGCCGATTTATCGGAAATGCAGAATGAGTTGCGAAATTTACAACAAGGGTCGATGGACTTGAATACTCTAAAGACGACCTTTATGTCGAAGGCTCGTTTTTGCCCGGAGTATATTGGGAATGATCGGATGTTGATGGAAGATTTCTATCGGACTTTGAATGATGATTTACAGGGCAAAATCAGCATTGGCCAAGTGAACTCGTTTGCGGAGTTATTTAACATGGCTAGGGGTTTCGAATCACATTAACGATCGAAAGCTAGGGAGCTCTCAAGTAAAAGAAGGGTTGATTCGTATGGTGCTCCAAGTAAGAAAACTAAGGGCGCAAGTGCGAGTATGGGTAATGTGGAGAAAGGTTCGACGAGTTCCCGTGCGCCCAGATGTTTCAATTATGGTGTTAGGGGCCACAAGTTGTGGGAATGCACAATGCCGAAGAGTGATGACGGAATGTGCTACTATTATCATAAGGAGGGACATCGCAAGCCGGATTGTCACGAGTTGGTGGCGGCGAATGCCGCAAGGAGACGTTAAGGTACGTTTCGTTTTAATAAATATGCCCTTTGAATATTTATTTATGTGTCGATGCGTTCCGGTTTGTGGGTTGCATAGTGTTTTGCATGTTATTGTTATGGGTGACGTTCCTAATGGAAGTACCCTATGGTGATGTTTTGATTAATGGGCGAAGGGCGTAAGACTTGGTGTAACCAAGCATTCCTTAGTATTGAGAAATGTTCTACCAAGCCTTGGGAATGGGCTTTGGTGTTCGGATGTTAGAGCGTGTTCGCTCTCGTGTTGAAATTGATGAACCGTGAGGTTCGTCGGGTGGTTGGAACCTTTGAGATCGAGTGTTTTGGATCTCGATGTATGTTGGTAATGGAGTCTACATGACGCGACGTTAGGTGCCTTTTTCATACCTACTAGCGTGGTGTTCGACTCCGATTATGTTGTGGTTACATTGTACTTAGGGTACCGAAGTTAAACCCTTAGGTACAATGAGTGACTAGGTGGAAATTGACAAACTATAGCAATTGGATGATTGCGAGAGTAAAGTTTGTGTAGTTTGTGATGAACTTTTCGTTCGAAGTGTTTAAGGATTGGTTAAAATCCTCTGTGTGCTCAAAATTGGAGCAAGAAGTAGTGATGGGTCTTGCGAACCCAATTGTTGGTAAAGTCTACCTTTGGTAGCACTGTACGGTAGTACGAGTTGTAGTTATGGAACGTAGTTCCAAGTGGGGGAGTTACACTCCCGCACGAGGACGTTTTAGTGTGAGAATTCGGATAATGCTTATGGTAGATCTGAAACTTGTGTTGGGACCTAGTTTTGGTCGATTTGTGGTAGAGTACAATTTCGGTGAATTGTACTTCTGATTTTAGATTTGAAATTATCACCGAGGTGATAATGTGGAAATCTCGTTGAGAGATAATAGACGTGTTTGGCGAGCAAGGTGAAGTCCCTCGGTTAGGGGATGTGCGTGGTGGATTCTCTTGTAGAGAATTATTGTTTTGTGCCTATGTTAGATATAGGTGGTTCTCGCTCGATTGTGTGGATGGTTAGTGGTATCTGTTAGGGTTCACTATAGTGTAGCAGAGCGCGATGTTTCACTACTCGTTATTTGAGGCCAAAAGTGCGTATGAGATTGGTGAAGCATGACCTTCGGGGTCCGCTGACTTCATCATGGTATTGTTGATTGGTGAAGCATGACCTTCGGGGTCTGCTGACTTCATCATGGTATTGTTGATTGGTGGAGCATGACCTTCGGGGTCCGCTGACTTCATCATGGGAGTAGTGTTATATCGGCATGGTATAACATTATCGGGAAATGCGAGTACCGGTGGGAAATGCAAGTACCATTCCTTGCGTGTTGTGTTGTGGGACGTGAATATAGGGTTGTTCGTATTCACAATATTTCGGGTAGTACGATTGTCCCTGTTGGTTGGACTCATAGTTTGAGGTAGTGAATGTCGGGTAGTTCGGATCCACTAAGGCTCGGGTTGTACGGCCATCCTCGGTTATACTATGTGGCGGAGGTAGTGAATATCGGTTTACGCATATTCACGATGACTTGGGTTGTGCGGTCATTTCGTTGTGGGATATATGGATTAGGTTGGTGAATTTCGGGTTGTGCGAATTCACTAAGTTTCGGGTTGTTTTGACCATCCTCCATATGTGTTTAGGCTCGGGTTGTTTCGGCCATGTTGTGTTGTGAACTATTGGTTGTTTATACACCAATGGTGGGGTCGCTAGGACCATGTCGTGTGATTAGTGATGCGATAGCCGTGTTTCGCTCACATGTTGTTACGGGTGTGACAATAGTCGATTTTGTACACCTTGGGATTTGCGTTGCCATAGTCGTTTGGGGCGCTATCGGTTTTAGCCATTTGTTTATGATATTACGATAGTTGCGTATTGGTCGTACTGCGCACTACAAGGGATGTTATGTGGTAAGCATATCTGTAAGGATTCGTTTGTTTCGGTATTCTTCATTTCGGGTTGTTGACCTTAGGTTGAGACTTGGTTGCTTTTAGCATTGTACTCGGTAAGGGTACGCTAAGGGATTGATATCTCGGTAAGAGATTGATTGAGTTTTTCCCAATGTGAGGGATTGAGCAAGTTTTAATGCTCGGATTTGCGGATTTGTTAAATCACGGATGACGATTTAGTGTTAAGGGCGGCCCATTGGGGAGGATTGCCTAGAGAAATTGGAAGGAAACATGATGTTTCCGCGAATGTTAAGCGATTGTAGTAGTTTTCGGATGTCGTGTGCATTGCATGTCTCGAAATGCGTGCACGTGTGTAATTGGTAAATGGTTTAATCTCTGAGTTTATGATAATTGTGGTAGAGGTCAGTTTGGAACGTATTTTTGAGGACCGTGGAATGTGGTCCGTTTGGTTAAGTGAAGAGGATCACGAGGACGTGATCGATTCTAAGTGGGGGAGAGTTGTAAGACCCTAATATTTATTATACGGAAGTGTAATTATGCTACATAAAGTGCAGGAAGCATTGTGTAATTAAACAAAGCTCAGATTCTGTCCAGACATGGGTGCGCGCCGCGCACTAGCCCAGCGACAGAATCCTGCTTTTTCTATTTTGAGTTTAATGAGGGGCTTTTTGGTCTTTTCACTTGAGGCCGGATGTGAGGCCATATCAGCTGGTTGGATTCAGTTTTGGATCACATTTCACATCCATAAACACTCTCAAACTATTCTAGAGAGAGGGGGAGAAATCTAGAGAGAGATTTGGGGTTTTGGTGAAGAAGGAGCTTGAATTGATCAAAGTCTCGAGTGTTAAAGTTGTTCACCTCGTTCCTAGCTTCGTTTTGGTTGTTTTGGTATGTTCTAACTCCGAATTTCATTGTTTGATTTTGATATTCAAGTTAGGGTTTGAACTTAAATTGTTGATAAACCCATTTAAACTCATGAAGTGAGTTTAGTGTTTCTTGTAATCGGGTTTATTGTTATTGTTGGTGGATTTTGGGTTGGTGAACAAATTGGCTATGATTAGAACTTGAATTTGGGTTTAATCACTAGGTTTAGTGATTATGAAAGTGTTAGAACCCGTTTTATGTATTTGAAAGACTAATTTTGGAATTGAGACAAAATTAGGGTTTATGGGTAATTTTGAGATTGATAAGTGTTTAACACTTAAGATTGGGTTCATTTGGTTTATTAGGACCATTGTCACTACTGTTAGTGATTATTGGTTAGTTTGGGCGCGTTTTGTGCTTGGAAGTGCATTTGGGTCAAAATGGCACTAAGTGTCGAATTGGGTTGGTTTTTAAGTCAACCCTAATTGTGTATTGTTATATTTGTGATAATGGAATAGGTACTTTCCATTGACGAGTCGCGGATTACTTGGAAGCATTCATCAAGGCGACAATGTGAGTGTTAATATCCTATGTGCATATGTATGTGTAGGATGGGTGCGGGTCGGGTGAAGTGGTTCTCGGTTATAGAGCTCACTTCACATATAGGTGGATTTTTATGGACTTGTGTAATAGGTCCAATTGGCACGGTTCTGCGTTTTGGTTGACCACCGTTGGCGAGTTGCACACTTGTGTGTACGATATCACATGGATTGTGATTTGGAGTTATAACCCCGACGGCGTGGGTTATGGAGTGGGAAATGAATATCGGTTGCTCGTATTCATAATATTTTGGGTAGTAAATCTCGGGTAGTGCGGATTCATGATGACTCGGGTTGTTCGGTCATCTTGTGATGAGGTAGTGAATCTCGGGTTGTGCGAATTCACTAAGGCTCGGGTAGTTCGGCCAACCTCGGTTGTTGATTTGGTGAAGAAGTGAATATCGGGTTGTGCGAATTCACTAAGGCTCGGGTTGTTCGGCCAATCTTCATTGTGGTGTTTGGTATTCGGTAATGGGTTAAGGGGTTAACCTTATTCGTTTATATATTATATATATATATATATATATATATATATATATATATATATATATATATATATATATATATATATATATATATATATATATATATATATATTGTTTTATTGTCGTGATGTAGCTAACCCTCCGGGTGTAGCTTCTTGGCGTTGTTCACATCGTCGTTGGTGAACTTATGTTTGTTGATGCATATTTAGCTTGTTGCTTAGTGATCGTACGGTATGCTTAGATTAGCTTGCCTTATTGCATGGATGCTCCGGTATGCGGTATTTGAATATTTGTGGCTTGTCCAGTTTATGCATATATATGTATGTAGTATATTTCCACTCACTAAGCGTTAGCTTACCCTCTCGTTGTTTACATTTTTATAGATTGCATGGATGCGGTGGCTCGGGTAAGTGGGAACTAGTGGACTCGCATAGTTGCTTTAGAAGATCTTGCTTTTGGATTGATTAGGATTGGGTAGCATATCCCCAATCGCCATGCTAGGTCTTATTTTGTGTTAAAAATCATGTGGTTGAAAACGTGTATTTGGTACGAAAGACGTAAAACGGCTGATGTGGGCCCGGTCTCGTAAAACTCATCTTATTATTGGAACGTGTTAGTTTTAACTAATATAAAATGTTGTGAAAAGCGTTTGGTCTAAAAGTGTCGAGAAGCAAGAGATCTTTTCGCGTAAAATAGAAAAAGTGGACAGCGGGCTCCCAGGCCCTGTGCGCGCCGCGCACAGGTGTGTGTGCGCGCCGCGCACCCCATCTGGACAGTTCAGTTTAATTTCCTTTTTTATTTCCACGTTTTTGGTTGGTTAACGGGTTGGGTTGTTACACACGGTGCCCCCCATTGTACGAGATAGATCCTCTCATGGTTAGGATAAGTCTGACCACTTGGCGACCGTGTTTGATGCTGAGATCCGTGGATTTCCAGCTGATTTTCGAGAAAACTTTTTAAGGTTTTTCGTAGACTCTACAACTGGTCTGGATGACAACTTCCTGACCTAAATCAAGAAGCGGTGTATTTTTCTCTCGGAAGACTTTACTTCCTTTTATATTACAATAAACTGGGTAAAACTGATAAATATCGTTCAAAACAAAAGTATCTTCAATTATTTGTACAAAAATATGTGTCATATGTTCTAAATAACTTGGTAAATTTTTCTCACATTTGGCTTTTACTTTCCTTTCTTTACCTTTTTATTTTCCTCTATTCCATTTTAAATGAATTCTAACATTTTGGGTTGTTTCTCAATTTATGTCCTTTCCAAGGTAACAATAATTTCGGTGTTAACACCTAGTTTTATCGTTCATAAATATGTATAAACAAGATTTTGAGTTCATTTATTTGAAAATTTTGAAAAATTTTACTAGAATTGGTAGTCAGTATATAAGACTAGGGCTGTTCTTTATTATCAGAGAGCACTAGATTCTAATACAACTACTGCGTTACTAGTATTTTTAATGGTAACCAAGTGTTTAATATTTAAAATTTTAAAAATACGAAAGAATTTATCCCTTTCCCACACTTAAGATCTTGCAATGCCCTCATTTGCAAGAAATCAGTAACAATTTAAATTATTGAGGGTGATTAGCGTAGAAAAATGATTAAATTTTATCAAAGTTTCCAATCATATTGGCGTTTGTTTGTTGAATGATAAATGGTGCACTTCATTTGTTCATTCCGTCTGTTGTTACATCACATTTGTTTTTCATTTTGTCGTCAAAATTAGTAGCTTTTGCTGAACTTAATGCCAGTCTTTGAAAAAGCGATGTTTTACCCTGTTGTGTAAAATTGACAATATACATACATACAAATAATAACATGCATGGTAATTTGAAATGGGACTTAACATCCCACTTTCAAATCAAATATGAAATATTAGTACAACATAATAAAAAAATTAAAACTTACATTAAAGTATCACAATATTATATGTTTTAACCATAAGTAAATAAAAATAATAAAAGATAAAAATCACCAACGGGAACTATATCAATCTGGATAGGGGTTCCAGTTCATCTCGTCGGGCGGGTTCCACGGTTGGTTATAGGTGTACTGATAGGCCTGGTTAGGGTCATAGAGAGTAAATGGTGGTCGCATATCGGGCTGGTGTGGAGGATAGTAAGCAGGTCAGGTCGGTACGTAGTTATTTGGTACCTGAGGTGATAGCTGGCTCATGATCTGATGCTGATGATAGTGCCATCTATCATGCTGTCGTTGCCTAGAATGCTCGTACATATTCTCGGCGTGCCACTGCTCGAACTGACTATGTCTAGCCTCGTTTGTCATTTCTACCTCATCTATACGTTGGTAAACGACAGTCATAGCCTCCCTAATGACATCCCTAATGTCATCTGGTTCCTCCATTTTCTCATCTGAACCTCTCTCTACATGTGGATGATGGCCATCATATGGTACTGCCTGATTGCGTCTGCTCTTTAATACCTTTGCACCCTGATAGACCTTCAATCCTAAAGTATCAAGCTGTTCCCTACACACCATCAGTGGACCCACTTGATCCCTATCTACACCTAAATACTCTCCAATGAGAGTAACAAAAATACCTCCTCCTATTATTCTCCCATCCTGTATTCCTGCCACCATTTTGGATATATAAAAACCAACACAGTAGGGGATATTAACAAAGCTTCTAGGGTTTCGAATACACTTAAGGTAAAATAAATCGCGTAAGGTCATCTTCTCCTTGTTTTTACCTCTTTGTGTAATCGAATTAGCTAAAAATCTATGTATAACACGAAGCTCTGCTTTGTTAATATCTAAATAGGAGTGTCTTCCTCCCAGCGTAAAAACATTATAATTTGACATACGCCTCCAGACGGCGTCCGCGTCAAAATTCCTTTCTACCCGCTCCCCATGATAAATCAAATTTGTACAATCGGGTAGTAGTAATTCACCAGGAGTGTAAATCTGTAAAGCCCTGGCCATGTCCAGCATGGACATCCTGTACATCCTACGGCCAAGTAAAAATCTAAGAAAACTTCTATCATCTAACCTAACTACATCCGCATTAAGTGATATAGTACTCATAAGCTCAACACACCATTCCTTATATACAGGCCTACGAATGGTGAATAAACGTTCCCAATCGGGAAAAGAAGAGTTGCCATACCTTTGGATCAGATGCTGTCTAACTGAGTTAACTAGTTGGACCCTTTCCAAAGGCTACCAATAGATTACCCTCGGTACTTCTACATTTTTCTGTACCAGTTTAAATTTGTTACTTTGATACGTTGGGTAATCTCTCCAACTTCGATCAAATCTCAAATTAGGATGCAACTGTTCTTCATGAATCATTGGGTATTATATTATTGGATGAATCGGAAATTATACGTAGGCATTAACATATTCTTGTTGCGGATCATAATACGGTACGTGTTGATCAGGTTGTTGTTGTTGTTCCTGTCCAGCTTCTGGTTTATATTGCATTTCTGGTTCAGGTTCCGGAGCAGGTTGCCTAGATGATGATGATGCACCATCAGTATCGGTATATCTCTGCAAAACACATTAAATACAAAATTTGTGCATCCAAATATGCATTAGTGTTAGCAAAATAACAACTTGAAACAATTACAATAACATGTTCAATCAAAATTAAACTTCTACACATTTTCACAATTTTAACAATTCTACATTTTTTCGAATAAGCATATATGAAAATGTTTACAAAGTTCATAAGCATTCAACTCAAATAACATGTTAAAATAACCATTACTAGCAATTAAACAAGTTTCAAATGGCATTTACATCAAATTAATCAAGTTCATGAATTTTAGACCTAAAAAGTCTACTTTAATTCTCAAAAATCATGTTTAGGATCAAATTTTGGATCATTTAGCTACCTAAACATGTTACACTACTTAATTTAGCAATAATTCATGACAAAAATTGGCCATAACCTGTTTATATCAAAAAGCCCCAAATTGCTCAAGAAAACAAACCCTATATTTCTAAATTTTTTGAAGTTTTTGGCTTCAAATCATGTTAAATAGCATCAATCTAGGTTATACATGCATAATATACTAACAATTTAACTCTAATTACACTAAAAATTAACAAAATTAAATTAGGTAATAATTAGCTCAAGAACACTAAAATTCAATTTTAAAGAGTTTTAGGGGTGAAATCTTTACCTTCTTTGAAAAACTTCTGAACAATTTCATGATTAGAGCGGATTATATCAAGAAATATGGTTGAATTTGGTAAATTGATGATTTTAGGGTGATTTTTGGGTATATGTTCGTGTTTGTGCTTGTGAGAAGCAGCAGAGAGCTTGTGGCCTTTTTGATCCTGTCCAGTATTTTCCCAGTTTTTTTTTTTTTTTTTTTTTTAATAAAAACCTTCACTAAAAAAAACATAAATTAATAAATTTTAAAAATTTGTTTCTTTTAAGAATGAGTGCGTTTCGGATCATTCTCCTAGTCCGTCTCTCAACAAAGTTTTAAAATTTGTTACTTTTTAAGCGTCATTTTAAAAGCAAAGATTTTTGGGTTTTTTTAATGTTTTTGGCATACTTTAATTCAATAAGATTAAAAATAATGATAATAAAAGTTCTCGTCCCGCCCTCGGGTAAAGCAATTTCGGTTCAACGACCTAGTTTTCAACTCACGACGAATTTTAAATATCAAATTTTTAACTTAATGAAATAAAGTAATTTTTTTTTTAAATTCACACCAAACTTAAATTTAAAATGCATAAAATTAAAAACTCATATTATTAAAATAAAAAATTCACATCAAATTTATATTATATTTTTGTTTTTATACATACAAACTTATATTAAAAATATTAATTTTTCAAATATTTACAAACCTAAATATATTGATTTTAAAAAGTTTACAATATTAATTTAATCTTTATATATTAAAAACAAGGTAAAAATTAAAATTAAAAATCTTTTTGGTCTTTTATCCCACTTTAATCAATCAAATATTATCACAAATATATGCCCCTCTTTTCGGTAAAGTAATTTCGGTTCCATAACCTAGTTTTACTCATGATGTAACGACCCAACCCAATATACAATCGAACACGCATAAAATAAATTTTTTTTTACAGGGGAGTGCGCCACGCGCACCACCACAGGGTGCGTGGCGCGCACAGGCCTATTTTCAGTTCTGTCAGAATTTTCAATTTTTTGAATAAAGATCTCCCACTTCCCGACATATTTAGACGAAACGCTTTACACAACATGTTCTAATATGAAAAACTCATACGATTCAAACATAAAACGAGTTTTACAAAACGGGGCCCACATCGGTCGTTTTACGAGTTTCATACGAAAGTCCGAGTTTCGACCACACTCGTTTAAATTCCAAACGACACTATGAGCATGGTGTTTGGGGTTAAACTACCCATATCTTGGTCATACTCCAAAAGCTATCACATCCCAAAAGCGTCCCCTAAACAACAAGCGGGATCTCTAATCCAATCGAAGGCCTTTACCTTTGTCGACGCCGGAGCCTATAAAAAGATAAACAACGAGAGGGTAAGCAAAGCTTAGTGAATGCAATAATTATACCCATATATATATAACATACCTACTTGCCATCACTTACACATATACCGCATACACGCTAGCAATACAATTAGCATACCATCTCAAGTATAAAGCTAATAATCTCCAATAAATCGCTACTAGCATAATCAATAACATATAATCGACATAATATAATATGCTACAAAACAAAATACACAACCATGGTTAACCATTCTCGCGTCATGGTGCTACCGGCTCTTTGGTTCACACCATACGCAATTGTCATGACGCTACCGGCTCTTTGGTTCACATCGCAACTCGAGTCATACTCACGCTAGAGTGCTACCGGCTCTTTGGTTCACACTCTAACAACGCTAAGGTGCTACCGGCTCTTTGGTTCACACCCTAACAAATCGTGCTATAGCACTACCGGGTCTTTGGTTCACACTATAACACACGTACTATGACGCTACCGGCTCTTTGGTTCACATCATAGCACGCTCGCACATACTATGGCACTACCGGCTCTTTGGTTCATACCATAGCATACAAATAAATACCTTACATACATATGCATATAATCATTCCACTCACATTAACGATTTGGTGACGATTTATACCTCCACAAGCTTCAAAGCAAGGTACCTAATAATATAAGTACTCGATCAACAAACAAACTTGTTGGACTAAATACCAACACTTCACTTATGTGCATTTAATGACTTAAATGCATTAAATGCCCCATTTTCACCAAAACCGCCCTTTAGGGGTCAAGACCATCATTAATCACTTAAAAGCTAGTGATTAAGGTCCAACAACACTAACCATTACACAATTAGGGTATTTCATACCCATATTTCCCAATTAGTTCAATCATTAGCCCTTTGACTAATTTAAAGTCAACATACCCATTTCGGGTTATCTACTAACCCATCTAACACCCATTTACTAATTAACTAGGTATGCTAGTAATTAGCTAACTAATTAGGATTCATAAACATCAATTACCACTTTGAAACCCTAGGTTAGTTACCAATAAGTCTTCATGACTCCATCTTACCCAAGAACACCCAAAATTACCAAATATGGATTTTATGTTCTTCATTTACCCAAACCCTAACCCTTACACAAAATCAACGTAAGGAAATTAAAGTTAGAACATACCACTACAACCACAACGGAGCTAGAGAGGGGATGAACAACTTTAATACCCGCACTTTGGTCCGAGAACAACTTCTTCCCATTAGATTTAAGCTTTCTCACTCAAGAATCACACTCTCACTCTAAAATTTAAGTAAAGGGGATAAGGTTGTTGATAATGGAGTTAATGATACTCCACAACTGACCAATTGGCCTTTAACTCGTCCACAAGTGAAATTACCAAATTGCCCATCAAAATATCTCATTAAAACAGAAAAAACCCGGCTACAGTATGGAGTGCGCGGCGCGCTCCCTTTGGTGTGCGCGGCACTCACTAAGCTCAGATTGCTCTCTGACTTCTGTTTAACTGCACAATCATTACCACACTTTATGTACTCTATATACTCTGCTGTACAATGAAGATTAGGGTCTTACAACTCTCCCCCACTTGAATCGGAACGCGTCCTCGCGATCCAAGCAGCATGACAAGAGGGAAGATAAACCAACACGAATTCTTCGGGCTCCCAAGTAAACTCGGAACCCTTACTACGACACCATTGAACTTTAAAATTCCTAACCTCTTTATGCCTCAACATTTTGACCTTCTCATCGAGTATGACAATCGGCTCCTCAATATACTCTAACTTATTGTTTAGCTTAATTTCGTCTAACGGCACCCATGATGAATCATCCGCAAGACACTTACGGAGATGGGAAACATGAAATGTATTATGAATCCCCGCAAGCTCTTTGGGTAATTCCAAACGATACGCGACTTCACCAACACGAGCTAAAACCTTAAATGGCCCAATAAACCGAGGAGCTAACTTTCCCCGTTTTCGAAATCGAATAACACCTTTCCATGGCGAAACCTTAAGCATCACCATGTCACCTTCTTGAAATTCGATCATTCGCCTACGTTTGTCGGCATACGACTTTTGTCTATCTTGAGCCTTTTTCAAATGATCCCGAATCATATCAATCTTGCTATTCGTTTCTAAGACCAAATCGGTACTCCCGATTTCCTTTTGGCCAATTTCACCCCAACAAATCGGAGTTCGACACCTCTGCCCATAAAGCATCTCGTATGGTGGCATCCCGATACTAGTATGATAACTATTATTGTACGAGAATTCCACCAAAGGTAAGTGCTCATCCTAACTACCACCGAAATCAATAATACATGCCCGCAACATGTCCTCTAATGTTTGATTCGTACGTTCGGTTTGACCATCCGTTTGAGGATGATACGCCGTGCTCAATTTCAATTGTGTACCCATTTCCTCATGAAACTTTTCCCAAAATCGAGATGTAAAACGAGTATCTCGATCCGAAATAATAGATATAGGAACCCCATGTCGAGCGACTACCTCTTTGATAAAAAATTTAGCCAAAGTCTCTGATGATATTGCTTCCCGAATGGGAATAAACAAGCCACTTTTCGTCAATCGATCAACTATCACCCAAATCGAATCAAATTGGGTTCTCGCCATTTTAGGTAACTTTGTGATGAAATCCATGGTAATGTGCTCCCATTTCCATTTCGGGATTTCTAACGGTTGTAACTTACCATACGGCTTTTGGTGCTCGGCCTTAACTTGCAAACACGTGACGCATTGCTCAACATACTTTACAACATCACGTTTCATGCCCGGCCACCAATAATCTTTTCTCAAATCAAGATACATTTTCGTCGCGCCCGGATGAATGGAATACTTTGAATTATGTGCTTCATCAAGTAGCACTCATCGATAATCCCCCATCTTAGGCACCCACACTCTTCCTTGAAAAGACAACAAACCACGCGAACCCATAGTAATAAATTCCGATTGCCCCACAATTCGTTCCGCATGCTTGTTGTGAACGTAAGCTTCAATTTGAATCACACCAAGTTTTTCAAGAAAATCGTTAGTAATAATCATACGTAACAATCCCAATCGTAACGGCGGGTGATGACTCTTTCGACTTAACGCATCCGCGACCACATTCGCCTTGCCCGGATGATAAAGTATCTCACAATTGTAGTCTTTCACCACTTCCATCCATCTACGTTGACGATAATTCAAATCTCTTTGATCAAAAAGATGTTTCAAACTCGTGTGATCCGAATAAATTGTACACTTGACACCATACAAGTAATGGCGCCAAATTTTCAACGCATGAACAACCGCCGCCAACTCAAGATCATGAGTCGGGTATCTCGTCTCGTGTTCCTTTAATTATCGAGAGCCATAAGCGATGACTTTACCTCTTTGCATTAGAACACACCCGAGCCTATTTAAAGAAGCATCACAACAAACCGTCATGTCTTCCACACCTTCCGGCAATACTAACACCGGAGCTTGACATAACTTCTCTTTTAACAATCGAAAAGCAATTTCTTGCTCGTTCTCCCAATTAAAACTCGCATTCTTTCTCATTAACTTCGTCAATGGAGAAGCGATCTTAGAAAAGTCTTGGATAAAACGACGATAATAACCGGCCAATCCGAGAAAACTTCGGATTTTCGTAGGCGTATGTAGTGACCCGAACTTTTCCATGTTTATATATATTAATTGAGATTGATATTTACATGATTAAATGTTTCCAACATGTTAAGCAATCAAACTTGTTAAGACTTGATTAATTGAAATATGTTTCATATAGACAATTGACCACCCAAGTTGATCGGTGATTCACGAACGTTAAAACTTGTAAAAACTATATGATGACATATATATGGATATATATATATATATAGTTAACATGATACTATGATAAGAAAACATATCATAAAGTATATTAACAATGAACTACATATGTAAAAACAAGACTACTAACTTAATGATTTTTAAACGAGACATATATGTAACGATTATCGTTGTAAAGACATTTAATGTATATATATCATATTAAGAGATATTCATACATGATAATATCATGATAATATAATAATTTAAAATCTCATTTGATATTATAAATATTGGGTTAACAACATTTAACAAGATCGTTAACCTAAAGGTTTCAAAACAACACTTACATGTAACGACTAACGATGACTTAACGACTCAGTTAAAATGTATATACATGTAGTGTTTTAATATGTATTTATACACTTTTGAAAGACTTCAATACACTTATCAAAATACTTCTACTTAACAAAAATGCTTACAATTACATCCTCGTTCAGTTTCATCAACAATTCTACTCGTATGCACCCGTATTCGTACTCGTACAATACACAGCTTTTAGATGTATGTACTATTGGTATATACACTCCAATGATCAGCTCTTAGCAGCCCATGTGAGTAACCTAACACATGTGGGAACCATCATTTGGCAACTAGCATGAAATATCTCATAAAATTACAAAAATATGAGTAATCATTCATGACTTATTTACATGAAAACAAAATTACATATCCTTTATATCTAATCCATACACCAACGACCAAAAACACCTACAAACACTTTCATTCTTCAATTTTCTTCATCTAATTGATCTCTCTCAAGTTCTATCTTCAAGTTCTAAGTGTTCTTCATAAATTCCAAAAGTTCTAGTTTCATAAAATCAAGAATACTTTCAAGTTTGCTAGCTCACTTCCAATCTTGTAAGGTGATCATCCAACCTCAAGAAATCTTTGTTTCTTACAGTAGGTTATCATTCTAATACAAGGTAATAATCATATTCAAACTTTGGTTCAATTTCTATAACTATAACAATCTTATTTCAAGTGATGATCTTACTTGAACTTGTTTTCGTGTCATGATTCTGCTTCAAGAACTTCGAGCCATCCAAGGATCCATTGAAGCTAGATCCATTTTTTCTCTTTTCCAGTAGGTTTATCCAAGGAAATTAAGGTAGTAATGATTTTCATAACATCATTCGATTCATACATATAAAGCTATCTTATTCGAAGGTTTAAACTTGTAATCACTAGAACATAGTTTAGTTAATTCTAAACTTGTTCGCAAACAAAAGTTAATCCTTCTAACTTGACTTTTAAAATCAACTAAACACATGTTCTATATCTATATGATATGCTAACTTAATGATTTAAAACCTGGAAACACGAAAAACACCGTAAAACCGGATTTACGCCGTCGTAGTAACACCGCGGGCTGTTGTGGGTTAGTTAATTAAAAACTATGATAAACTTTGATTTAAAAGTTGTTATTCTGAGAAAATGATTTTTATTATGAACATGAAACTATATCCAAAAATTATGGTTAAACTCAAAGTGGAAGTATGTTTTCTAAAATGGTCATCTAGACGTCGTTCTTTCGACTGAAATGACTACCTTTACAAAAACGACTTGTAACTTATTTTTCCGACTATAAACCTATACTTTAAATGTTTAGATTCATAAAATAGAGTTCAATATGAAACCATAGCAATTTGATTCACTCAAAACGGATTTAAAATGAAGAAGTTATGGGTAAAACAGGATTGGATAATTTTTCTCATTTTAGCCACGTGAAAATTGGTAACAAATCTATTCCAACCATAACTTAATCAACTTGTATTGTATATTATGTAATCTTGAGATACCATAGACACGTATACAATGTTTCGACCTATCATGTCGACACATCTATATATATTTCGGAACAACCATAGACACTCTATATGTGAATGTTGGAGTTAGCTATACAGGGTTGAGGTTGATTCCAAAATATATATAGTTTGAGTTGTGATCAATACTGAGATACGTATACACTGGGTCGTGGATTGATTCAAGATAATATTTATCAATTTATTTCTGTACATCTAACTGTGGACAACTAGTTGTAGGTTACTAACGAGGACAACTGACTTAATAAACTTAAAACATCAAAATATATTAAAAGTGTTGTAAATATATTTTGAACATACTTTGATATATATATATATATTGTTATAGGTTCGTGAATCAACCAGTGGCCAAGTCTTACTTCCCGACGAAGTAAAAATCTGTGAAAGTGAGTTATAGTCCCACTTTTAAAATCTAATATTTTTGGGATGAGAATACATGCAGGTTTTATAAATGATTTACAAAATAGACACAAGTACGTGAAACTACATTCTATGGTTGAATTATCGAAATCGAATATGCCCCTTTTTATTAAGTCTGGTAATCTAAGAATTAGGGAACAGACACCCTAATTGACGCGAATCCTAAAGATAGATCTATTGGGCCTAACAAACCCCATCCAAAGTACCAGATGCTTTAGTACTTCGAAATTTATATCATATCCGAAGGGTGTCCCGGAATGATGGGGATATTCTTATATATGCATCTTGTTATTGTCGGTTACCAGGTGTTCACCATATGAATGATTTTTATCTCTATGTATGGGATGTGTATTGAAATATGAAATCTTGTGGTCTATTGTTACGATTTGATATATATAGGTTAAACCTATAACTCACCAACATTTTTGTTGACGTTTAAAGCATGTTTATTCTCAGGTGAATATTAAGAGCTTCCGCTGTTGCATACTAAAATAAGGATAAGATTTGGAGTCCATGTTTGTATGATATTGTGTAAAAACTGCATTCAAGAAACTGATTTCGATGTAACATATTTGTATTGTAAACCATTATGTAATGGTCGTGTGTAAACAGGATATTTTAGATTATCATTATTTGATAATCTACGTAAAGCTTTTTAAACCTTTATTTATGAAATAAAGGTTATGGTTTGTTTTAAAAATGAATGCAGTCTTTGAAAAACGTCTCATATAGAGGTCAAAACCTCGCAACGAAATCAATTAATATGGAACGTTTTTAATCAATAAGAACGGGACATTTCAGTTGGTATCCGAGCGTTGGTCTTAGAGAACCAGAAAATTTGCATTAGTGTGTCTTATCGAGTTTGTTAGGATGCATTAGTGAGTCTGGACTTCGACTGTGTTTTCTTTAAAAATGATTGCTTAACATTTTTGTTGGAAACTATATATTTTTAACATATGAATATTATGTGATATATTAATCTCTTAACGTGTTTGATATTATGTGATAGATGTCTACCTCTAGAACAAGTCCCATTGACTCACCTAATAATAATGAAGAGTCAAATGTAAATTGGAATGATTTGTGGACTGATTCACAAGTTCCCGAAGAGGAACCGGATGAAGAGTCGGAACCGGAAGAAGAATCGGAACCGGAAGAAGAATCAGAACCGGATGAAGAAATAGAACCGGTGGGGGAAATAATAAAACGGTTAAGTAAAAGAAAATCCTCAACCAACCGACCAAAGTTAATTATGGTCAATGGTGTTTCCGCCAAGGAAGCAAAATATTGGGAGGATTACCAATTCTCCGATGAATCGGATTCCGACGAGAATTCCGATGATGTTATAGAAATTACCCCAACTGAATTTAAAAAGGCAAAAGAAAATAATAAGGGAAAGGGCATAAAAATAGAGAAATCTAATTCCAACCCCGATGAACTTTATATGTATCGTCAACCCCCGAAGTCCTTAAGTTGTAACAATGACCCGGGAACCTCTAAACCACCAGGTTTTTCTAAACCAATGTGGACAACGACGGCTCGTATTAGGGGAACATCATATATCCCTAGAAACTTGGCAAAACGAACCAAAACCGAAGAAGAAGAAACGAGCGAGTCGGAATAAGATAGTTGTATTCGTGTGGTGTAATATATGTAATATAGTGTTCTTATGCTTTATGATATATGTAAAAATTGCTTGTATTAATAAGTATTTTTTTATGAATCTAACTCTTGTCTATTTTACAGTTTAAAAACACAAAATGGATAGACAACCCAATATTTTAAGAGACCTACCCGGAGACATGATTGATGAAATCTTGTCTAGAGTCGGCCAGAATTCTTCGGCATAACTATTTAAGGCGAGATCAGTTTGTAAGACATTCGAAGAACGTTCCAAGAATGTCTTGGTTTATAAGAGACTTTCGTTTGAAAGATGGGGGATATCACATTGGGAAACCCATAAGTTACGATGTGTTTACTTTGACGCATATATTGCGGCGAACCCAAATGCTATTTTACGCAATGGGTTAAGAAATTATTTTGACTCAATATATCCGAATATTGGACTTCGTGATTTAGAAAAAGCGGCTAACATGCAACATAAAGAAGCATGTTATGCTTACGGATTAGTAATGTTCGCTTCTCACCAAAGTGAGAACAAGAACATCGGGCTACAACTATTAAACAAAACGTTTCCACAAGTGACGGAGTCGGTAATTGGGGTAAGAAATGAGGTTTTTAGATTATTACGGGACTGTTGGACATTACGTAACCCACGTCCCTTTGATGACGTTACAACACGCTGTCTTATCAACGGCCATAACGGTTATGTTGCACAAGACCAAGGATGGGAAGTAGTCCTAGTAAAACCAGAATGCATGACTTGTTTCTGGACGTATGAATTACGTGTCTTTATTGCCTTTGCTGAACGACTTGTGTACTAGCTAGAATTGTCTTCACAACTATCTTGTATCAAAGTTATTGTGTGCTATATTTCATGCTTTATGTAAAATAAGCGGTATTGTAAGTTTGTAAAATATTGTATAAAAGTTTGAACGCGAAATATTATTATAATCAGTTTTTCATATAGAATTGTAGTAGTTGAATTGTATATTAGCTACTAAGTATGAACTTAACGGGTAGGTACTACCCGAATTTAAACTTATAAAACGCTAATATGAAGAAAAAGCTTTTATAAATGAGTTCATATTATGCTACGAAATACTATTAACTACTCTTAATATTCTGTATGATTAACTTGTTCCATTTAACTATTTTGAAGGAAATGGCACCGACTACTCGACACACCGTGAATATGAATGAAGAGGAATTCCGTACTTTTCTAGCTTCAAACATAGCCGCAGTACAGGCTGCGCTACATACCAACAATAACCTTGGATCTAGCAGTACAGGAAATCGTGTAAGATGCACCTACAAAGAATTCACTGCCTGCAAACCTTTGGAATTTGATGGAACCGAAGGACCGATCGGATTGAAACGGTGGACCGAGAAGGTTGAATCGGTGTTTGCCATAAGTAAGTGTACTGAAGAGGACAAAGTGAAGTACGCTACGCATACCTTCACAGGTTCTGCGTTAACATGGTGGAATACCTATCTAGAGCAAGTGGGACAAGATGATGCGTACGCACTACCGTGGTCAGCATTCAAGCACTTGATGAACGAGAAGTACCGTCCCAGAACCGAGGTCAATAAGCTCAAGACAGAACTTAGAGGGTTACGAACCCAAGGATTTGATATTACCACGTACGAAAGACGATTCACAGAATTGTGCCTATTGTGTCCGGGAGCATTCGAAGATGAGGAGGAGAAGATCGACGCGTTTGTGAAAGGATTACCGGAAAGAATCCAAGAAGATATAAGTTCACACGAGCCCGCCTCCATACAACAGGCATGTAGAATGGCTCACAAACTAGTGAACCATATTGAAGAAAGAATTAAAGAACAGACTGCTGAAGAGGCCAATGTGAAGCAAGTCAAAAGAAAGTGGGAGGAAAATGGTGATAAGAATCACCAATACAACAACAACAGCAATTACAACAATAATCGCAACAATTATCCCAACAATCACAACATCAATCGCAACTACAACAAACGGCCCAACAACAACAACAACAACAACAGCAACTACAACAATCATCCCAACAACAATAATAACCGCAACAACAACAACAATCAGAAGCAGCTATGCCAAAGGTGTGAAAAGAATCACTCGGGGTTCTGCACCAAATTTTGCAACAAGTGTAAAAGAAATGGTCATAGCGCGGCGAAGTGTGAGGTCTACGGACCAGGGGTTAATAGAACGAAAGGAATAAATGGTGTCGGAACGAGTAATGGCGGAGCAAGTAGTGTCGGAGCAAGTTATGCCAATGTAGTTTGTTATAAATATGGAAAACCAGGCCACATTATTAGAAATTGCCCGAACCAGGAGAACACGAATGGACAAGGCCGTGGAAGAGTTTTCAATATTAATGCGGTAGAGGCACAGGAAGACCCGGAGCTTGTTACGGGTACGTTTCTTATTGACAATAAATCTGCTTACGTATTATTTGATTCGGGTGCGGATAGAAGCTATATGAGTAGAGATTTTTGTGCTAAATTAAGTTGTCCATTGACGCCTCTGGATAGTAAATTTTTACTCGAATTAGCAAATGGTAAATTAATTTCAGCAGATAATATATTTCGGAATCGAGAAATTAAACTGGTTAGCGAAACATTTAAGATTGATTTGATACCAGTAGAGTTAGGGAGTTTTGATGTGATAATCGGTATGGACTGGTTGAAAGAAGTGAAAGCGGAGATCGTTTGTTACAAAAATGCAATTCGCATTATACGAGAAAAAGGAAAACCCTAATGGTGTACGGAGAAAAGGGCAACACGAAGCTACATCTTATTAGTAATTTGAAGGCACAAAAACACTGAAGAAAAGAGCATCAATGATGTTCCCATTGCAAAAGAATTTCCCGATGTATTTCCGAAAGAATTACCGGGATTACCCCCACATCGATCCATTGAATTTCAAATAGATCTTGTACCAGGAGCTGCACCAATAGCTCGTGCTCCTTACAGACTCGCACCCAGCGAGATGAAAGAACTGTAAATCCAATTACAAGAACTTTTAGAGCGTGGTTTCATTCGACCAAGCACATCACCGTGGGGAGCTCCTGTTTTGTTTGTCTAGAAGAAAGATGGTACATTCAGGTTGTGTATCGACTACCGAGAGTTGAACAAACTTACCATCAAGAACCGCTACCCACTACCGAGAATCGACGACTTATTTGATCAACTACAAGGCTCGTCTGTTTATTCAAAGATTGACTTACGTTCCGGGTATCATCAAATGCGGGTGAAAGAAGATGATATTCCAAAGACTGCTTTCAGAACATGTTACGGTCATTACGAGTTTATGGTCATGCCGTTTGGTTTAACTAATGCACCAGCTATGTTCATGGACCTTATGAACCGAGTGTGTGGACCATACCTTGACAAGTTTGTCATTGTTTTCATTGATGACATACTTATTTACTCAAAGAATGACCAAGAACACGGTGAACATTTGAGAAAGGTGTTAGAAGTATTGAGGAAGGAAGAATTGCACGCTAAGTTTTCAAAGTGTGCATTTTGGTTGGAAGAAGTTCAATTCCTCGGTCACATAGTGAACAAAGAAGGTATTAAGGTGGATCCGGCAAAGATAGAAACTGTTGAAAAGTGGGAAACCCCGAAAACTCCGAAACACATACGCCAGTTTTTAGGACTAGCTGGTTACTACAGAAGGTTCATCCAAGACTTTTCCAGAATAGCAAAACCCTTGACTGCATTAACGCATAAAGGGAAGAAATTTGAATGGAATGATGAACAAGAGAAAGCGTTTCAGTTATTGAAGAAAAAGCTAACTACGGCACCTATATTGTCATTGCCTGAAGGGAATGATGATTTTGTGATTTATTGTGATGCATCAAAGCAAGGTCTCGGTTGTGTATTAATGCAACGAACGAAGGTGATTGCTTATGCGTCTAGACAATTGAAGATCCACGAACAAAATTATACGATGCATGATTTGGAATTAGGCTGTAAGACCCAAATATTTATATTACGTACTTATGTACTTATAACATTCGGGTTTTGGTTGCGTTGGCTATTTGTATTAGTTAAAAGGCAAAAGAAGCTGGAACTGGCCTGTTGCGCGCCGCGCGGTTCTGGTGCGCGCCGCGCAAAATGGCGCTGACAGAACTCCCTTGTTTTTATTTAATTAAATGAGGGGTAAAAGGGTAAAATCACATGGGGCCGGATTTGTGTGCCATATTAGCTACTTTGGATCAGTTTTGGATCATTTTTCATGTCCATTCATCCCTTCCAAATATTTAGAGAGAGATTGGAGGTTTTGGTGAAGAAGAAGCTCGAATCGTTCAAAGTCTCGGGTTTTAAAGTTGTTCCTTTCGTTCTCGGCTGCACGGTGATAGTATTGGTAAGCTCAAACTCCGAATTTCAATTATTTAATTTGATATTCAAGTTAGGGTTTTGAGTTAATTAGTTGTAAAACCCTTTTATGTGATGAAATGGGTTTAGTGAAGCTAGTAATCGGGTTTGTTGTTAATTGTTGGTGGATTTTGAGTTGGCGAACTAATTGGCCATGTTTAGAACTTTAATTTGAGTTTAATCACTTAAGTAGGTGATTATGGAAGTGTTGAAACCCATTTAGGGTAATTTGGTTGACTAGTTGTGACTTTGGGTCAAATTAGGGTTTGGTGGTGATTATGACCCATTTGGCGATTTAATGAGGTTTGTAAACTTAAAATGGATTAAGTTGAAGTATTAAACCAAGTTAAATGTGTTTTGGTGTCAAAACTTGTAAAGGATGAGATTTTGACCTTTATGGGTCAAAATTAGGGTTTAAGTGTCAAAATGGGTATGACACGTGTTTGGCACTTGTGTTCGGGTTTAATGGATGTATTAGGACCATTCTCACTCGTGTTAGTGATTATTGATTAGTTTTGGGCGCGGTTTGTACTTGGAAGTGCATTTGGGTCGAAATTGCACTAAGGGTCGAATTGGGTGGTTTGTAAATCCATCCTAATTGTGTTGTGATATTTGTGATAATGGAATAGGTATCTTCCATTGGCAAGTTGAGGATTCACTTGGAAGCTTCTTCAAGACTTCAAGGTGAGTGATAATATCCTATATGCATATGTATGTGTAGGATGGGTGCGGGTCGGGTGAAGTGATTCTCGGTTATAGAGCTCACTTCACATATAGGTGGATTTGAAGGACTTGTGTATGAGTCTAATTGGCACGTTTGTGCGTCTTGGTTGACCATCTTTGGCGAAGTACACGTTTGTGTGCACGTTATCACACTTGGTTGTGATTTGGTTGTTATAACCCTAATGGCGAAGGGTTGATATGGTTGTGTGGTGGATTTTATAATCCCGTGACCGTGGGTTTTAGTATTGTGAAATGAATCTCGGGTAGTGCGGATTCATGGTGACTCGGGTTGTTCGGTCACCTTATTGGAGGTAATGAATCTCGGGTAGTGCGGATTCATGGTGACTCGGGTTGTTCGGTCACCTTATTGGAGGTAATGAATCTCGGGTAGTGCGGATTCATGATGACTCGGGTTGTTCGGTCATCTTATGGTTGAGAAGTGAATTTCGGGTTGTGCGAATTCACAAGGCTCGGGTTGTTCAGCCAATGTTCGTGTGTTTGAGGTTAAGGGGTTAACCTTGTTCGTTTATATTGTTATATATATATTAATATGTTGTTGTGTTGTAGCTAACCCTCCGGGTGTAGCTATTTGGCGATGTTTACTTTGTCGTTGGTGGACTATCTTTTGTGTTGTATCTTTAGCTCGTTGCTTAGATCGTACGGTATGCTTAGTGTAGACGCTTTATACTTGGATGCTTCGGTATGCGGTATTTGTTCTGTGTGGCGTATTCATTTTATACATATATATGTATGTAGTATATTATCATTCACTAAACACTAGCTTACCCTCTCGTTGTTGACTATTTTTATAGATACGATGCGGACGGTGGCTCGGGTAAGCGCGAGGACTAGAAGATTTGCATAGTTGCCTTAGTGACTTGCTTTTGGATCGTTTAGGATTGGGTAGTGTATCCCCAATCGCCATGCTCGGCTTTGTTTGTATTAAAAGTCTTTTGGTCAAATGTTGTATTTCGGTACTTAAGGTGGCAAAATGGGTCAATGTGGGACCCACTTCGTAAACTTAATTTTATTAATTAAACGTGCTAGTTTTATATATATGAATTCATGGTTAAAAGCGTTTTGGCTAAAGACATCGGGAACGGGTCAAACATTTTGGTATTTTAAGTAAAACGGGACAGCGGGCTGCCAGACAGGTTCTGCGCGCCGCGCAACCTGTTGGCGCGCCGCGCAACTGGGTCAGTCAGCAAAATTTTTTTTTATCATGAAATTTAACGGGGTTTTATACGCGGTATGATTTGGGTCGTTACAAGTGGTATCAGAGCATGGTCTAAGGGATTTAGGTGACTTGAGATAGGTGCCTAGACTTAGACTTTTGTGTGCGCGTAATTTGTTGCGGGACTTGTAGGATTACGGGTCAGGAACGGGTTTAGTTAGTGCCTTGTTTATAGGTCGACTAATGTTTATATTAGCAATGCGGATATTATTAATATATTATTTGTGTTGTGGTGTAATTCTCGCGTGTGCTTCTATCGCGTAGAATTTTGTTTGTGTATGGTTATTATCATCGAGCGAGGCGGTCGTTGTACTAACGAGTCGATGCGGCGTGCGTGCGTAATAAGAACTTGCAGACCTTATTACGGGTGCAAATCGTGTCTAACAAGTGATGTACGACGAGTGTTTAGCAAGATGGGGTGGTGTTGTGCGTGTCGTTTTATACGTGCGTGGACTAATCGTTTTGCATTCTTTAGAATGACGACGCGAAACGAGACCGAGACGAACGACACGGAATTTAACGCTAGAGTTACGGCCGCCGTTGCGGAGCAAATGAGGGCGTTTCGAGAAGAAATGGATGGGAAGTATTCCGAATTCCAAAATAGGGGTGAAATGGAGCGTTGTCTTAAGAGCTTCATGAGGACTAGACCCCCGATGTATGATGGGAAGCCGGATCCTTTGGTGAGTACGACTTGGGTTTCGGATGTCGAAGGGTGTTTTCGTACTATGGAATGCCCTCCCGAGAAAAAGACGAGACTCGCTACTAGTTTGTTGCGGGGTAGGGCGAAGGATTGGTTGGATGGCAAGATTGATCTTGTCGGTGGTGAAACGTTTATGACGTTATCGTGGGACGAATTTAAGGAGGAATTCTTCGAGGAGTTCTGAACTTCAGCCGATTTATCGGAATTGCGTTGTGAGTTGCGAAATTTGCAACAGGGTTCTATGGACTTGAATACTTTAAAGACGACTTTTATGTCGAAGGCTCGTTTTTGCCCGGAATATTTGGGGAATGATCGTTTGTTGATGGAGGATTTCTATCGAACTTTGAGCGATGACTTGAAAAGCAAAATTAGCCGGGGTTACGCGAAGTCGTTTGCGGAGTTATTTGCGGTGGCTAGAGGTTTCGAGTCTTATACGCGATCGAAAAAGGGCGAACCTTCAAGTGAGGGAAGGGTTGTTTCTTATGGTGCTCCGAGTAAGAGGACTAAGGGTCCGAGTGCGAGTACGAGTAAAGTGGTAAAGGGCGCGGTGGAATCTCGTGCGCCTAGATGTTTCAATTGTGGCGTTAGGGGTCACAAGTTGTGGGAATGCACGATGCCAAGAAGTGAAGGCGGAATGTGCTACTATTGTCATAAAGAGGGACATCGCAAGCCGGATTGTCCCGAGTTGGCGGCGGCGAATGCCGCAAGGAGACGTTGAGGTACGTTTCGTTTTGATAAATATGTCTTTGAATATTTATTTATGTGGCGTTTATGTTCGGACTTGTTAATTGCATAGTGATTTGCATGTTATGGTTAAGGGTGACGTTCCTAACGGAAGTACCCTATGGTGATGTTTGGTTGTTGGACGAAGGGCGTAAGACTTGGTGTAACCAAGCATTCCTTAGTATTTGGGGAATGTTACTACCAAGCCACGGAAATGGTTTTGGTGTTCGATTGTTTAGCGCGTGTTCGCTTTTGGTGTTGAAGTGATGAACCATGAGGTTCGTCGGGTGATTGGAACCTTTGAGGCCGAGTGTTTAAAATCTCGATGTGTGTTGATAATGGAGTCTTTATGACGCGACATTAGGTGCCTCTTTTATACCTACTAGCGTGGTGTCGACTCCGATTGTGTTGTGGTTACATTGTACTTAGGGTACCGGGAGAAACCCGTAGGTACATGAGTGACTAGGTGAAACTTGACAAACTAAAGCAATTGGATAATTGCGAGGGTATGGTTTGTGTAATTGTGGTACACTTTTCGTTCGAAGTGTTTAAGGATTGATTGAAATCCTTCGTGTGCTCAAGGTTAGAGCAAGGTGTGGTGATGGGTCGTGTGTACCCAATTGTTGGTAAAGTCTACCTTTGGTAGCATCGTACGGGTGTACGAGTTGTGATATAGGAACGTGTTTCCAAGTGGGGGAGTCGCACTCCTGCGCGAGGAAAGTGTTAGTGTGATATTTCGGATGATGATTTTGGTAGATCTGGAATTTTTACCGAGACCTAGTTTTGGGTCGATTCGTGGTAGAGTGCGATTTCGGATAAATTGTACTTATGGTTTGGATTGGAATCCCACCGAGGCGGTAATGTGGTAAATCTCGTTGAGAGATAATGGACGTGTTTGGTGAGCAAGGTGAAATCCTTCGGTTAAGGAAGGTGTGTGTCGGGTTCTCTTTTGGAGAATTCTTGTTCGGTACCTATGTTTGATATAGGTGGTTCTTGCTCGATTATGGTATGTAGTTGATGAAGCATGACCTTCGGGGTCCGCAGACTTCATCGTGGTATTGATGATTAATGAAGCATGACTTTCGGGGTCCGCTGACTTCATTATAGTATGGTTGCGTGATGGAGCATGATCTTTAGGGTCCGCTGACTTCATCATGGGAGTACGTGATTGATGGAGCATGATCTTTAGGGTCCGCTGACTTCGTCATGAGCGTGGTGTTGAGATCGGTGAAGCATGATCTTCGGGTCCGCTGACTTCATCCGGTATTGAGATCGGTGAAGCATGATCTTCGGGTCCGCTGACTTCATCCGATATTGAGATTGGTGGAGCATGACCTTCGGGGTCCGCTGACTTCATCAAGAGGGTTGTGTTGTGGGACGTGAATATCGGGTTGTTCGTATTCACAATATTTCGGGTAGTACGAATGTCCCTGTTGGTTGGGCTCATAGTTTGAGGTAGTGAATGTCGGGTAGTTCGGATTCACTAAGGTTCGGGTTGTACGGCCATCCTCGGTTATACTATGTGGCGGTAGTAGTGAATATCGGTTTGCGCGTATTCACGATGACTCGGGTTTTGCGGTCATTTCGTTGTGAGATATATGGATTGGGTTGGTGGATTTCGGGTTGTGCGAATTCACTAAGGTTCGGGTTGTTTCGACCATCCTCCATATGTGTTTTGGCTCGGGTTGTTTCGGCCATGTTGAGTTGTAATCTATTGGTTGTTTGATACACCAATGGTGGGGTCGTAAGGAGCATGTTGTGGGAACTATCGGTCGTTTTATGCGTCGATGGTGGGGTCGTGAGGACCATGTGGTATGATTAGTGGTGCGATAGCCGTATTTCGCTCACATGTTTGTTACGGGTGTGACGATAGATGATTTCGTACCCCTTGGGATTTGCGTTCCCATAGCCGTTTTGGGCGCTATCGGTTTCTAACCGTTGAATTGTATTGTTACGGTAGTTGCGTATTGGTCGTATTGCGCACTACAAGGGATGTTTAATGATTAGGTGATATCCGTAAGGATTCGTTTGGTTCGGTTTCATCGTTTCGGGTTGTTGACCTTAGGTTGAGACTTGGTTGCTTTTAGCGTTGTACTCGGTAATAGTACGCTAAGGGAGTTATATCTCGGTACGAGATTGGTTGAGTTTTCCCGATGTTAGGGAAGGATCATGGTTGTAGTGCTCGGATTGTGGTTTTGATAAATCGCGGGTGACGATTTAGTTGTGGAAGGCGATTCGTTGGAAAGAATTTCCTAGGAAAGTCGGATTTGAAACTTATGTTTAGGACCGTGTGTGGGGTCCGTTTGGTTAAGTGATGAGGATCACGAGGACGTGATCGAGCTTAAGTGGGGGAGAGTTGTAAGACCCAAATATTTATATTACGTACTTATGTACTTATAACATTCGGGTTTTGGTTGCGTTGGCTATTTGTATTAGTTAAAAGGCAAAAGAAGCTGGAACTGGCCTGTTGCGCGCCGCGCGGTTCTGGTGCGCGCCGCGCAAAATGGCGCTGACAGAACTCCCTTGTTTTTATTTAATTAAATGAGGGGTAAAAGGGTAAAATCACATGGGGCCGGATTTGTGTGCCATATTAGCTACTTTGGATCAGTTTTGGATCATTTTTCATGTCCATTCATCCCTTCCAAATATTTAGAGAGAGATTGGAGGTTTTGGTGAAGAAGAAGCTCGAATCGTTCAAAGTCTCGGGTTTTAAAGTTGTTCCTTTCGTTCTCGGCTACACGGTGATAGTATTGGTAAGCTCAAACTCCGAATTTCAATTATTTAATTTGATATTCAAGTTAGGGTTTTGAGTTAATTAGTTGTAAAACCCTTTTATGTGATGAAATGGGTTTAGTGAAGCTAGTAATCGGGTTTGTTGTTAATTGTTGGTGGATTTTGAGTTGGCGAACTAATTGGCCATGTTTAGAACTTTAATTTGAGTTTAATCACTTAAGTAGGTGATTATGGAAGTGTTGAAACCCATTTAGGGTAATTTGGTTGACTAGTTGTGACTTTGGGTCAAATTAGGGTTTGGTGGTGATTATGACCCATTTGGCGATTTAATGAGGTTTGTAAACTTAAAATGGATTAAGTTGAAGTATTAAACCAAGTTAAATGTGTTTTGGTGTCAAAACTTGTAAAGGATGAGATTTTGACCTTTATGGGTCAAAATTAGGGTTTAAGTGTCAAAATGGGTATGACACGTGTTTGGCACTTGTGTTCGGGTTTAATGGATGTATTAGGACCATTCTCACTCGTGTTAGTGATTATTGATTAGTTTTGGGCGCGGTTTGTACTTGGAAGTGCATTTGGGTCGAAATTGCACTAAGGGTCGAATTGGGTGGTTTGTAAATCCATCCTAATTGTGTTGTGATATTTGTGATAATGGAATAGGTATCTTCCATTGGCAAGTTGCGGATTCACTTGGAAGCTTCTTCAAGACTTCAAGGTGAGTGATTATATCCTATATGCATATGTATGTGTAGGATGGGTGCGGGTCGGGTGAAGTGATTCTCGGTTATAGAGCTCACTTCACATATAGGTGGATTTGAAGGACTTGTGTATGAGTCCAATTGGCACGTTTGTGCGTCTTGGTTGACCATCTTTGGCGAAGTACACGTTTGTGTGCACGTTATCACACTTGGTTGTGATTTGGTTGTTATAACCCTAATGGCGAAGGGTTGATATGGTTGTGTGGTGGATTTTATAATCCCGTGACCGTGGGTTTTAGTATTGTGAAATGAATCTCGGGTAGTGCGGATTCATGGTGACTCGGGTTGTTCGGTCACCTTATTGGAGGTAATGAATCTCGGGTAGTGCGGATTCATGGTGACTCGGGTTGTTCGGTCACCTTATTGGAGGTAATGAATCTCGGGTAGTGCGGATTCATGATGAATCGGGTTGTTCGGTCATCTTATGGTTGAGAAGTGAATTTCGGGTTGTGCGAATTCACAAGGCTCGGGTTGTTCGGCCAATGTTCGTGTGTTTGAGGTTAAGGGGTTAACCTTGTTCGTTTATATTGTTATATATATATTAATATGTTGTTGTGTTGTAGCTAACCCTCCGGGTGTAGCTATTTGGCGATGTTTACTTTGTCGTTGGTGGACTATCTTTTGTGTTGTATCTTTAGCTCGTTGCTTAGATCGTACGGTATGCTTAGTGTAGACGCTTTATACTTGGATGCTTCGGTATGCGGTATTTGTTCTGTGTGGCGTATTCATTTTATACATATATATGTATGTAGTATATTATCATTCACTAAGCACTAGCTTACCCTCTCGTTGTTGACTATTTTTATAGATACGATGCGGACGGTGGCTCGGGTAAGCGCGAGGACTAGAAGACTTGCATAGTTGCCTTAGTGACTTGCTTTTGGATCGTTTAGGATTGGGTAGTGTATCCCCAATCGCCATGCTCGGCTTTGTTTGTATTAAAAGTCTTTTGGTCAAATGTTGTATTTCGGTACTTAAGGTGGCAAAATGGGTCAATGTGGGACCCACTTCGTAAACTTAATTTTATTAATTAAACGTGCTAGTTTTATATATATGAATTCATGGTTAAAAGCGTTTTGGCTAAAGACATCGGGAACGGGTCAAACATTTTGGCATTTTAAGTAAAACGGGACAGCGGGCTGCCAGACAGGTTCTGCGCGCCGCGCAACTGGGTCAGTCAGCAAAATTTTTTTTTATCATGAAATTTAACGGGGTTTTATACGCGGTATGATTTGGGTCGTTACATAGGCGCGGTTGTTTTTGCATTAAAGACTTGGAGGCACAACTTATATGGGGTCAAAAGTATTATATATACCGACCACAAAAGTCTTCAACACATATTTAATCAGAAACAACTGAATATGAGGCAGCGTAGGTGGATTGAATTATTGAATGATTACGACTTTGAGATTCGTTACCACCAGGGGAAGGCAAATGTGGTAGCCGATGCATTGAGCAGGAAGGACAGAGAACCCATTCGAGTAAAATCTATGAATATAATGATTCATAATAACATTACTACTCAAATAAAGGAGGCGCAACAAGGAGTTTTAAAAGAGGGAAATTTAAAGGATGAAATACCCAAAGGATCGGAGAAGCATCTTAATATTCAGGAAGACGGAACCCGGTATAGGGCTGAAAGGATTTGGGTACCAAAATTTGGAGATATGAGAGAAATGGTACTTAGAGAAGCTCATAAAACTAGATACTCAATACATCCTGGAACGGGGAAGATGTACAAGGATCTCAGGAAATATTTTTGGTGGCCGGGTATGAAAGCCGATGTTGCTAAATACATAGGAGAATGTTTGACGTGTTCTAAGGTCAAAGCTGAGCATCAGAAACCATCAGGTCTACTTCAACAACCCGAAATCCCGGAATGGAAATGGGAAAACATTACCATGGATTTCATCACTAAATTGCCAAGGACTGCAAGTGGTTTTGATACTATTTGGGTAATAGTTGATCGTCTCACCAAATCAGCACACTTCCTGCCAATAAGAGAAGATGACAAGATGGAGAAGTTAGCACGACTGTATTTGAAGGAAGTCGTCTCCAGACATGGAATACCAATCTCTATTATCTCTGATAGGGATGGCAGATTTATTTCAAGATTCTGGCAGACATTACAGCAAGCATTAGGAACTCGTCTAGACATGAGTACTGCCTATCATCCACAAACTGATGGGCAGAGCGAAAGGACGATACAAACGCTTGAAGACATGTTACGAGCATGTGTTATTGATTTCGGAAACAGTTGGGATCGACATCTACCGTTAGCAGAATTTTCCTACAACAACAGCTACCATTCAAGCATTGAGATGGCGTCGTTTGAAGCACTTTATGGTAGAAAGTGCAGGTCTCTGATTTGTTGGAGTGAAGTGGGGGATAGACAGATTACGGGTCCGGAGATTATACAAGAAACTACCGAGAAGATCATCCAAATTCAACAACGGTTGAAAACCGCCCAAAGTCGATAAAAGAGCTACGCTGACATTAAAAGAAAAGATATAGAATTTGAAATTGGAGAGATGGTCATGCTTAAAGTTGCACCTTGGAAAGGCGTTGTTCGATTTGGTAAACGAGGGAAATTAAATCCAAGGTATATTGGACCATTCAAGATTATTGATCGTGTCGGACCAGTAGCTTACCGACTAGAGTTACCTCAACAACTCGCAGCTGTACATAACACTTTCCACGTCTCGAATTTAAAGAAATGTTTTGCTAAAGAAGATCTCACTATTCCGTTAGATGAAATCCAAATCAACGAAAAACTTCAATTCATCGAAGAACCCGTCGAAATAATGGATCGTGAGGTTAAAAGACTTAAGCAAAACAAGATACCAATTGTTAAGGTTCGATGGAATGCTCGTAGAGGACTCGAGTTCACCTGGGAGCGTGAAGATCAGATGAAGAAGAAATACCCGCATCTATTTTCAGAAGATTCGTCAACACCTTCAACAGCTTAAAATTTCGGGACGAAATTTATTTAACGGGTAGGTACTGTAGTGACCCGAACTTTTCCATGTTTATATATATTAATTGTGATTGATATTTACATGATTAAATGTTTCCAACATGTTAAGCAATCAAACTTGTTAAGACTTGATTAATTGAAATATGTTTCATATTGACAATTGACCACCCAAGTTGATCGGTGATTCACGAACGTTAAAACTTGTAAAAACTATATGATGACATATATATGGATATATATATATATATATATATATAGTTAACATGATACTATGATAAGTAAACATATCATTAAGTATATTAACAATGAACTACATATGTAAAAACAAGACTACTAACTTAATGATTTTTAAACGAGACATATATGTAACGATTATCGTTGTAAAGACATTTAATGTATATATATCATATTAAGAGATATTCATACATGATAATATCATGATAATATAATAATTTAAAATCTCATTTGATATTATAAACATTGGGTTAACAACATTTAACAAGATCGTTAACCTAAAGGTTTCAAAACAACACTTACATGTAACGACTAACGATGACTTAACGACTCAGTTAAAATGTATATACATGTAGTGTTTTAATATGTATTTATACACTTTTGAAAGACTTCAATACACTTATCAAAATACTTCTACTTAACAAAAATGCTTACAATTACATCCTCGTTCAGTTTCATCAACAATTCTACTCGTATGCACCCGTATTCGTACTCGTACAATACACAGCTTTTAGATGTATGTACTATTGGTATATACACTCCAATGATCAGATCTTAGCAGCCCATGTGAGTCACCTAACACATGTGGGAACCATCATTTGGAAACTAGCATGAAATATCTCATAAAATTACAAAAATATGAGTAATCATTCATGACTTATTTACATGAAAACAAAATTACATATCCTTTATATCTAATCCATACACCAACAACCAAAAACACCTACAAACACTTTCATTCTTCAATTTTCTTCATCTAATTGATCTCTCTCAAGTTCTATCTTCAAGTTCTAAGTGTTCTTCATAAATTCCAAAAGTTCTAGTTTCATAAAATCAAGAATACTTTCAAGTTTGCTAGCTCACTTCCAATCTTGTAAGGTGATCATCCAACCTCAAGAAATATTTGTTTCTTATAGTAGGTTATCATTCTAATACAAGGTAATAATCATATTCAAACTTTGGTTCAATTTCTATAACTATAACAATCTTATTTCAAGTGATGATCTTACTTGAACTTGTTTTCGTGTCATGATTCTGCTTCAAGAACTTCGAGCCATCCAAGGATCCATTGAAGCTAGATCCATTTTTTCTCTTTTCCAGTAGGTTTATCCAAGGAAATTAAGGTAGTAATGATGTTCATAACATCATTCGATTCATACATATAAAGCTATCTTATTCGAAGGTTTAAACTTGTAATCACTAGAACATAGTTTAGTTAATTCTAAACTTGTTCGCAAACAAAAGTTAATCCTTCTAACTTGACTTTTAAAATCAACTAAACACATGTTCTATATCTATATGATATGCTAACTTAATGATTTAAAACCTGGAAACACGAAAAACACCGTAAAACCGGATTTACGCCGTCGTAGTAACACCGCGGGCTGGTTTGGGTTAGTTAATTAAAAACTATGATAAACTTTGATTTAAAAGTTGTTATTCTGAGAAAACGATTTTTATTATGAACATGAAACTATATCCAAAAATTATGGTTAAACTCAAAGTGGAAGTATGTTTTCTAAAATGGTCATCTAGACGTCGTTCTTTCGACTGAAATGACTACCTTTACAAAAACGACTTGTAACTTATTTTTCCGACTATAAACCTATACTTTTTATGTTTAGATTCATAAAATAGAGTTCAATATGAAACCATAGCAATTTGATTCACTCAAAACGGATTTAAAATGAAGAAGTTATGGGTAAAACAAGATTGGATAATTTTTCTCATTTTAGCCACTTGAAAATTGGTAACAAATCTATTCCAACCATAACTTAATCAACTTGTATTGTATATTATGTAATCTTGAGATACCATAGACACGTATACAATATTTCGACCTATCATGTCGACACATCTATATATATTTCGGAACAACCATAGACACTCTATATGTGAATGTTGGAGTTAGCTATACAGGGTTGAGGTTGATTCCAAAATATATATAGTTTGAGTTGTGATCAATACTGAGATACGTATACACTGGGTCGTGGATTGATTCAAGATAATATTTATCAATTTATTTCTGTACATCTAACTGTGGACAACTAGTTGTAGGTTACTAACGAGGACAGCTGACTTAATAAACTTAAAACATCAAAATATATTAAAAGTGTTGTAAATATATTTTGAACATACTTTGATATATATGTATATATTGTTATAGGTTCGTGAATCAACCAGTGGCCAAGTCTTACTTCCCGACGAAGTAAAAATCTGTGAAAGTGAGTTATAGTCCCACTTTTAAAATCTAATATTTTTGGGATGAGAATACATGCAGGTTTTATAAATGATTTACAAAATAGACACAAGTACGTGAAACTACATTCTATGGTTGAATTATCGAAATCGAATATGCCCCTTTTTATTAAGTCTGGTAATCTAAGAATTAGGGAACAGACACCCTAATTGACGCGAATCCTAAAGATAGATCTATTGGGCCTAACAAACCCCATCCAAAGTACCGGATGCTTTAGTACTTCGAAATTTATATCATATCCGAAGGGTGTCCCGGAATGATGGGGATATTCTTATATATGCATCTTGTTATTGTCGGTTACCAGGTGTTCACCATATGAATGATTTTTATCTCTATGTATGGGATGTGTATTGAAATATGAAATCTTGTGGTCTATTGTTACGATTTGATATATATAGGTTAAACCTATAACTCACCAACATTTTTGTTGACGTTTAAAGCATGTTTATTCTCAGGTGAATATTAAGAGCTTCCGCTGTTGCATACTAAAATAAGGACAAGATTTGGAGTCCATGTTTGTATGATATTGTGTAAAAACTGCATTCAAGAAACTGATTTCGATGTAACATATTTGTATTGTAAACCATTATGTAATGGTCGTGTGTAAACAGGATATTTTAGATTATCATTATTTGATAATCTACGTAAAGCTTTTTAAACCTTTATTTATGAAATAAAGGTTATGGTTTGTTTTAAAAATGAATGCAGTCTTTGAAAAACGTCTCATATAGAGGTCAAAACCTCGCAATGAAATCAATTAATATGGAACGTTTTTAATCAATAAGAACGGGACATTTCAGCGTAGTCGGTCGTCCCCAACTCTTTACCGTCTCTATCTTCCCCGGATCTACTTGAATACCATTTTCGTTAACAATGTGGCCAAGGAACTGAACTTCCCTTAGCCAAAATTCACATTTGGAGAATTTAGCATACAACTTCTCCTTCCGCAACGTCTTTAACACACTCCGCAAATGATGTTCATGTTCCTTCATACTCTTCGAATAGACAAGTATGTCGTCAATGAACACAATTACCGACTTGTCCAACATAGGTTGGCACACTCGGTTCATAAGATCCATGAATGCCGCCGGTGCATTCGTAAGACCAAAAGGCATAACTACGAATTCAAAATGCCCATAACGCGTTCGAAAAGCCGTTTTCTCGATGTCTTCCTCACGGACCCGCATTTGGTGATAGCCGGACTGTAGGTCGATTTTAGAGAAATACGCTGCACCTTGGAGTTGGTCGAACAAATCGTCAATCCTAGGCAATGGATAACGATTCTTGATCGTCACTTTATTCAACTCCCGGTAATCGATGCACATCCGTGTACTACCATCCTTCTTCTTCACAAATAAAACCGGAGCGCCCCATGGCGAAGCACTCGGTCGAATGAAACCCTTCTCAAGAAACTCTTAGGTTTGATTTAACAACTCTTGCATTTCCGTTGGTGCTATACGATAAGGAGTTTTAGCAATGGGGGTAGCCCCCGGAACCAGCTCAATGCGAAATTCAACTTGTCTTTCTGCCGGAACACCCGGTAACTCATCCGGAAAAACGTCTTCAAATTCATTCACCACCAGAATTTCACGAATGGGTGGTGGCTCATCAAGAGTATCAACAACATGGGCAAGAAAAGCCATGCCACCACCAACCAGAAAACGACGTGCCCGTGCAAAAGTGCATATCGGCACAAGTCTTCTTCGTTTATCGCCATGAATAATTAACTCTCCCCCACTAGGGGTCTTCACTCGAATAGATTTTTCAAGGCATGCAATATCGGCTCTATTATGATCGAGGTAATCCATACCAACAACGATATCAAAATCACCCAAAGTCATCGGGATGAGGTCGATTTCAAAGTTTTCGACACCAAACACAACATTACAATTTTTACACACATCAACCACTAGCACCGTCTTGCCATCCGCTATTTCAACTTCTACCGGACGACTTAACTTAGCTGACGGTTTATTAAGTTTAGGCACAAATTTTGGTGACACAAACGACAAGTTTGCACCACTATCAAAGAGTATCCTTGCCGGATTTGAATTAACCATGAAAGTACCTGAGACAACATCGCTAGATTGCTTGGCCTCCTCATTGGTCATCAAATAATTTCGACCCCTAGCCGTACCCGTCGCCTTCTCTAATCGCTTAACATTATCGTTGCGCAATTCGGGACACTCCGGCCTCTTGTGCCCCTCTTTGTTACAATTAAAACAAACGATTTTGTTAGAAGATGAGTTTGTACAATCACGGGCCAAGTGCCCTTGTCGACCACAATTGTAGCACGTGGGCCTAAAACTCTTAGAAGCCCCCTTTTTTGCACTACCGACGCTCTCAGTCACACTCTTGTTCTTCTTGTTCGAGTGGCTAGTAGCTTCAAATTTTCGTTTGCCAAAGGTGAAGTCACTCTTTCTTAGAGAAAGCGATAAAAACCCTTAGCGATGTCAAATAGCTCATCAAAAGTCTTCGCTGAATTCCTACTAATCCTTTCTTGATAGTTATCATTCAAGGTTCGGTAGAAATCTTCTTTCAACATGTGATCGTTCCCGTCATAGTCCGGGAAAAATTGGGTCTTTGATAAGAAAGTGGACTTGAGAGTGTTCAAATCCATTGACCCTTGCTTTAAAGTACGTAACTCGTCCTTAAGCTTTGAAAGATCGGCCGAAGTTCGGTACTCCCTGAAAAATTCCTCTTTAAACTCGTCCCACGTCAAACTCATACTTTGTTCTTCGCCATAAAGTCGAATTTTCGCATCCCACCACAACTTGGTATCAACCCTCATCATGCTACTACCAAACCTCGTCTTTTTATCGAGAGGGCAATCACTAGTACGGAAAGCCCCCTCCATATCGGAGATCCATCGAGCACTCTTTAGAGGGTCTCGTTCACCTTCAAAGGTGGGAGGTTGAGCATCTTTGAAGTTTTTATAGTGGAAGTCTCGTCTTCCCGCGTTATCCTCTTTAAGAACAATCTTAACTTGTTCCTTGACCAGATTGACTACTTGCTCGTCAATCGAATCCAACAACATCTTCTTAACATCCTCTAAGAAGGCGTCATGACGCCTTTGCATAATCGCCTCAACCTTGGCCGTAAACTCAACATCCTCGCTCGAACCCCCTTCATTGGTCTCGGGTCCGTTTCTCGTCTTCATACTATAAAACGGAAAAGGTTAAGCAACGAACGAGAAAACTTAACACATATGTATATACATATACACCACACTACCCCATCTTGCTCAACAATTGTCGTACATCACTTGTTTGACACGATTTGAACTCGTAACAATGGCAGCTAATCATTGTTACGCGAGCACGTCGCATTAACTTGCTAGTACAACGTCCATCTTGCTTGATGATTGCTAACACAACACAAAACAATTAGTGCAAGGTTAGTTCACCTAAACCTAAGCACTAATCAACTCCCGGTCCGACCCGTCTCCTACAAGTCCCGCGTAAAGCGCATACACAAATAAATCTAAGTCTAGGCATCTATCTCAAGTCGCCTAAATCCCTTAGACCATGCTCTGATACCACTTGTAACGACCCAACCCAATATACAATCGAACAGGCATAAAATAAAATTTTTTTTACAGGGGAGTGCGCCACGCGCACCACCTCAGGGTGCGCGACGCGCACAGGCTTATTTTCAGTTCTGTCCGAATTTTCAATTTTTCGAATAAAGATCTCCCACTTCCCGACATATTTAGACGAAACGCTTTACACAACATGTTCTAATATGAAAAACTCATACGATTCAAACATAAAACGAGTTTTACAAAACGGGGTCCACATCGGCCGTTTTACGAGTTTCATACGAAAGTCCGAGTTTCGACCACACTAGTTTAAATTCCAAACGACACTATGAGCATGGTGTTTGGGGTTAAACTACCCATATCTTGGTCATACTCCAAAAGCTATCACATCCCAAAAGCGTCCCCTAAACAACAAGCGGGATCTCTAATCTAATCGAAGGCCTTTACCTTTGTCGACGCCGGAGCCTATAAAAAGATAAACAACGAGAGGGTAAGCAAAGCTTAGTGAATGCAATAATTATACCCATATATATATAACATACCTACTTGCCATCACTTACACATATACCGCATACACGCTAGCAATACAATTAGCATACCATCTCAAGTACAAAGCTAATAATCTCTAACAAATCGCTACTAGCGTAATCAATAACATATAATCGACATAATATAATATGCTACAAAAAAATATACACAACCATGGTTAACCATTCTCGCGTCATGGTGCTACCGGCTCTTTGGTTCACACCATACGCATTTGTCATGATACTACCGGCTCTTTGGTTCACATCGCAGCTCGAGTCATACTCACGCTAGAGTGCTACCAGCTCTTTGGTTCACACTCTAACAATGCTAAGGTGCTACCGGCTCTTTGGTTCACACCCTAACAAATCGTGCTATAGCGCTACCGGCTCTTTGGTTCACACTATAACACACGTACTATGACGCTACCGGCTCTTTGGTTCACATCATAGCACGCTCGCACATACTATGGCACTACCGGCTCTTTGGTTCATACCATAGCATACAAATAAATAACTTACATACATATGCATATAATCATTCCACTCACCTTAACGATTTGGTGACGATTTATACCTCCACAAGCTTCAAAGCAAGGTACCTAATAATATAAGTACTCGATCAACAAACAAACTTGTTGGACTAAATACCAACACTTCACTCATGTGCATTTAATGACTTAAATGCATTAAATGCCCCATTTTCACCAAAACCGCCCTTTAGGGGTCAAGACCATCATTAATCACTTAAAAGCTACTGATTAAGGTCCAACAACACTAACCATTACACAATTAGGGTATTTCATACCCATATTTCAAAATTAGGTCAATCATTAGCCCTTTGACTAATTTAAAGTCAACATACCCATTTCGGGTTATCTACTAACCCATCTAACACCCATTTACTAATTAACTAGGTGTGCTAGTAATTAACTAACCAATTAGGACTCATAAACATCAATTACCACTTTGAAACCCTAGGTTAGTTACCAATGAGTCTTCATGACTCCATCTTACCCAAGAACACCCAAAATCACCAAATATGGGTTTTATGTTCTTCATTTACCCAAACCCTAACCCTTACACAAAATCAAAGTAAGGAAATTAATGTTAGAACATACCACTACAACCACAACGGAGCTAGAGAGGGGATGAACAACTTTAATACCCGCACTTTGGTCCGAGAACAACTTCTTCCCATTAGATTTAAGCTTTCTCACTCAAGAATCACACTCTCACTCTAAAATTTAAGTAAAGGGGATATGGTTGTTGATAATGGAGTTAATGATACTCCACAACTGACCAACTGGCCTTTAACTCGTCCACAAGTGAAATTACCAAATTGCCCATCAAAATATCTCATTAAAACAGCAAAAACCCAGCTACAGTAGGGAGTGCGTGGCGCGCTCCCTTTGGTGTGCGCGGCGCGCACTAAGCTCAGATTGCTCTCTGACTTCTGTTTAACTGCACAATCATTACCACACTTTATGTACTCTATATACTCTACTGTACAATGAAGATTAGGGTCTTACACATGATGAATTTCTAAAATATTTTAGGTTGATTGATTAAAGATATTTATACCTTAAGAATAAACGGTAAATTTCGCAGTGATGTAATAAATTTTTGTATGATATCAATAATTTCGGTTACGCATACCTAATTTTATTGAATACCAATTTAATACTTTATAGCGAACGAATCAGTGTTTATTATCAAAAGGTTAAAAGCATTAAAAAAAATAAAAAAAACTGTACATACTTACATGTAAGATAGAATTCTCAGAGACCTGCTTTAGCCGACTCATATGAGAGTCGTGTGATTTGGTTCTCCATTGCTACATAAGCGTAACCTTGATTCTTCAATATCTTTTCTTCTAAACATATAAACGATCCTTCTCTGTGAAATGTCCCGTTCTTATTGATTAAAAACGTTCCATATTAATTGATTTCGTTGCGAGGTTTTGACCTCTATATGAGACGTTTTTCAAAGACTGCATTCATTTTAAAACAAACCATAACCTTTATTTCATCAATAAAGGTTTAAAAAGCTTTACGTAGATTATCAAATAATGATAATCTAAAATATCCTGTTTACACACGACCATTACATAATGGTTTACAATACAAATATGTTACAACAAAATAAGTTTCTTGAATGCAGTTTTTACACAATATCATACAAGCATGGACTCCAAATCTCGTCCTTATTTAAGTATGCGACAGCGGAAGCTCTTAATAATCACCTGAGAATAAACATGCTTAAAACGTCAACAAAAATGTTGGTGAGTTATAGGTTTAACCTATATATATCAAATCATAATAATAGACCACAAGATTTCATATTTCAATACACATCCCATACATAGAGATAAAAATCATTCATATGGTGAACACCTGGTAACCGACATTAACAAAATGCATATATAAGAATATCCCCATCATTCCGGGACACCCTTCGGATATGATATAAATTTCGAAGTACTAAAGCATCCGGTACTTTGGATGTGGCTTGTTGAGCCCGATTGATCTATCTTTAGGATTCGCGTCAATTAGGGTGTCTGTTCCCTAATTCTTAGATTACCAGACTTAATAAAAAGGGGCATATTCGATTTCGATAATTCAACCATAGAATGTAGTTTCACGTACTTGTGTCTATTTTGTAAATCATTTATAAAACCTGCATGTATTCTCATCCCAAAAATATTAGATTTTAAAAGTGGGACTATAACTCATTTTCACATATTTTTACTTCGTCGGGAAGTAAGACTTGGCCACTGGTTGATTCACGAACCTATAACAATATATACATATATATATCAAAGTATGTTCAAAATATATTTACAACACTTTTAATATATTTTGATGTTTTAAGTTTATTAAGTCAGCTGTCCTCGTTAGTAACCTACAACTAGTTGTCCACAGTTAGATGTACAGAAATAAATCGATAAATATTATCTTGAATCAATCCACGACCCAGTGTATACGTATCTCAGTATTGATCACAACTCAAACTATATATATTTTGGAATCAACCTCAACCCTGTATAGCTAACTCCAACATTCACATATAGAGTGTCTATGGTTGTTCCGAAATATATATAGATGTGTCGACATGATAGGTCGAAACATTATATACGTGTCTATGGTATCTCAAGATTACATAATATACAATACAAGTTGATTAAGTTATGGTTGGAATAGATTTGTTACCAATTTTCACGTAGCTAAAATGAGAAAATTATCCAATCTTGTTTTACCCATAACTTCTTCATTTTAAATCCGTTTTGAGTGAATCAAATTGCTATGGTTTCATGTTGAACTCTATTTTATGAGTCTAAACAGAAAAAGTATAGGTTTATAGTCGGAAAAATAAGTTGCAAGTCGTTTTTGTAAAGGTAGTCATTTCAGTCGAAAGAACGACGTCTAGATGACCATTTTAGAAAACATACTTCCACTTTGAGTTTAACCATAATTTTTGGATATAGTTTCATGTTCATAATAAAAATCATTTTCTCAGAATAACAACTTTTAAATCAAAGTTTATCATAGTTTTTAATTAACTAACCCAAAACAGCCCGCGGTGTTACTACGACGGCGTAAATCCGGTTTTACGGTGTTTTTCGTGTTTCCAGGTTTTAAATCATTAAGTTAGCATATCATACAGATATAGAACATGTGTTTAGTTGATTTTAAAAGTCAAGTTAGAAGGATTAACTTTTGTTTGCGAACAAGTTTAGAATTAACTAAACTATGTTCTAGTGATTACAAGTTTAAACCTTCGAATAAGATAGCTTTATATGTATGAATTGAATGATGTTATGAACATCATTACTACCTTAAGTTCCTTGGATAAACCTACTGGAAGAGAGAAAAATGGATATAGCTTCAATGGATCCTTGGATGGCTCGAAGTTCTTGAAGCAGAATCATGACACGAAAACAAGTTCAAGTAAGATCATCACTTGAAATAAGATTGTTATAGTTATAGAAATTGAACCAAAGTTTGAATATGATTATTACCTTGTATTAGAATGATAACCTACTGTAAGAAACAAAGATTTCTTGAGGTTGGATGATCACCTTACAAGATTGAAAGTGAGCTAGCAAACTAGAAAGTATTCTTGATTTTATGAAACTAGAACTTTTAGAATTTATGAAGAACACTTAGAACTTGAAGATAGAACTTGAGAGAGATCAATTAGATGAAGAAAATTGAAGAATGAAAGTGTTTGTAGGTGTTTTTGGTCATTGGTGTATGGATTAGATATAAAGGATATGTAATTTTGTTTTCATGTAAATAAGTCATGAATGATTACTCATATTTTTGTAATTTTATGAGATATTTCATGCTAGTTGCCAAATGATGGTTCTCACATGTGTTAGTTGACTCACATGGGCTGCTAAGAGCTGATCATTGGAGTATATATACCAATAGTACATACATCTAAAAGCTGTGTATTGTACGAGTACGAATACGGGTGCATACGAGTAGAATTGTTGATGAAACTGAACGAGGATGTAATTGTAAGCATTTTTGTTAAGTAGAAGTATTTTGATAAGTGTCTTGAAGTCTTTCAAAAGTGTATGAATACATATTAAAACACTACATGTATATACATTTTAACTGAGTCGTTAAGTCATCGTTAGTCGTTACATGTAAATGTTGTTTTAAAACCTTTAGGTTAACGATCTTGTTAAATGTTGTTAACCCAATGTTTATAATATCAAAAGAGATTTTAAATTATTATATTATCATGATATTATGATGTACGAATATCTCTTAATATGATATATATACATTAAATGTCGTTACAACGATAATCGTTACATATATGTCTCGTTTCAAAATCATTAAGTTAGTAGTCTTGTTTTTACATATGTAGTTCATTGTTAATATACTTAATGATATGTTTACTTATCATAATATCATGTTAACTATATATATAACCATATATATGTCATCATATAGTTTTTACAAGTTTTAACGTTCGTGAATCACCGGTCAACTTGGGTAGTCAATTGTCTATATGAAACATATTTCAATTAATCAAGTCTTAACAAGTTTGATTGCTTAACATGTTGGAAACATTTAATCATGTAAATATCAATCTCAATTAATATATATAAACATGGAAAAGTTCGGGTCACTACACTCTGCATAGAGTAACAAATTCGGTATTTGAATATGTTTGATTATTTGAACATTTACCTTCGTGTGACCATTTTCCGCATTTATAACATCTTTCAAGGTGTCGTGCTCTTCTTTTTGTTGCGGATTTTGATTTTTCTTTACCAAAATGTATCTTATGATGATCTTTTCTGAGTTCTTTTCTTACTCCGTCCACTTTGCCTCTTATGAATGATACCAATTCACTCGGAAGGGTGTCATTATTACATTTAGTAATCATAGCGTGTAGTAGTAGACCATGGTTCAGATCAAAGGAATTCATCATCTCGTAAAACGTAAGAAAAATAAAAATTCAGAATGGAGGGAGAAGACTAGTTCTTTAGGGTCTTCTAGGGAAAGACCATTCGGATTTCATTCTCGAGAACTACACGAAAATAGAATATCTAACTCTATAAGAAATACATATTACCCTAAAAAGATTCGAATTTTCCCACGCTTAGTTAGCTGTGGTGTCGAAATTGTGATTAACTTCATCTTCAACTTCCATTGGATTATCTATGTAATGTTTAACTCTGTGACCATTAACTTTAAATTCAATCCCATTTGAATTTATTAATTCTGCTAACGGTAGATGTCGATCCCAACTGTTTCTGAAATCAATAACACATGCTCGTAGCATGTCTTCAAGCGTTTGTATCGTCCTTTCGCTCTGCCCATCAGTTTGTGGATGATAGGCAGTACTCATGTCTAGACGAGTTCCTAATGCTTGCTGTAATGTCTGCCAAAATCTTGAAATAAATCTGCCATCCCTATCAGAGATAATAGAGATTGGTATTCCATGTCTGGAGATGACTTCCTTCAAATACAGTTGTGCTAACTTCTCCATCTTGTCATCTTCTCTTATTGGCAGGAAGTGTGCTGATTTGGTGAGACGATCAACTATTACCCAAATAGTATCAAAACCACTTGCAGTCCTTGGCAATTTAGTGATGAAATCCATGGTAATGTTTTCCCATTTCCATTCCGGGATTTCGGGTTGTTGAAGTAGACCTGATGGTTTCTGATGCTCAGCTTTGACCTTAGAACATGTCAAACATTCTCCTACGTATTTAGCAACATCGGCTTTCATACCCGGCCACCAAAAATGTTTCTTGAGATCCTTGTACATCTTCCCCGTTCCAGGATGTATTGAGTATCTGGTTTTATGAGCTTCTCTAAGTACCATTTCTCTCATATCTCCAAATTTTGGTACCCAAATCCTTTCAGCCCTATACCGGGTTCCGTCTTCCCGAATATTAAGATGCTTCTCCGATCCTTTGTGTATTTCATCCTTTAAATTTCCCTCTTTTAAAACTCCTTGTTGCGCCTCCTTTATTTGAGTAGTAAGGTTATTATGAATCATTATATTCATAGATTTTACTCGAATGGGTTCTCTGTCCTTCCTGCTCAAGGCATCGGCTACCACATTTGCCTTCCCCGGGTGGTAACGAATCTCAAAGTCGTAATCATTCAATAATTTAATCCACCTACGCTGCCTCATATTCAGTTGTTTCTGATTAAATATGTGTTGAAGACTTTTGTGGTCGGTATATATAATACTTTTGACCCCATATAAGTAGTGCCTCCAAGTCTTTATGCAAAAACAACCGCGCCTAATTCCAAATCATGCGTCGTATAATTTTGTTCGTGAATCCTCAATTGTCTAGACGCATCAGCAATCACCTTCGTTCGTTGCATTAATACACAACCGAGACCTTGCTTTGATGCGTCACAATAAATCACAAAATCATCATTCCCTTCAGGCAATGACAATATAGGTGCCGTAGTTAGCTTTTTCTTCAATAACTAAAACGCTTTCTCTTGTTCATCATTCCATTCAAATTTCTTCCCTTTATGCGTTAATGCAGTCAAGGGTTTTGCTATTCTGGAAAAGTCTTGGATGAACCTTCTGTAGTAACCAGCTAGTCCTAAAAACTGGCGTATGTGTTTCGGAGTTTTCGGTTTTTCCCACTTTTCAACAGTTTCTATCTTTGCTGGATCCACCTTAATACCTTCTTTGTTCACTATGTGACCGAGGAATTGAACTTCTTCCAACCAAAATGCACACTTTGAAAACTTAGCGTACAATTCTTCCTTCCTCAATACTTCTAACACCTTTCTCAAATGTTCACCGTGTTCTTGGTCATTCTTTGAGTAAATAAGTATGTCATCAATGAAAACAATGACAAACTTGTCAAGGTATGGTCCACACACTCGGTTCATAAGGTCCATGAACACAGCTGGTGCATTAGTTAAACCAAACGGCATGACCATAAACTCGTAATGACCGTAACGTGTTCTGAAAGCAGTCTTTGGAATATCATCTTCTTTCACCCGCATTTGATGATACCCGGAACGTAAGTCAATCTTTGAATAAACAGACGAGCCTTGTAGTTGATCAAATAAGTCGTCGATTCTCGGTAATGGGTAGCGATTCTTGATTGTAAGTTTGTTCAACTCTCGGTAGTCGATACACAACCTGAATGTACCATCTTTCTTCTTGACAAACAAAACAGGAGCTCCCCACGATGATGTGCTTGGTCGAATGAAACCACGCTCTAAAAGTTCTTGTAATTGGCTTTGCAGTTCTTTCATCTCGCTGGGTGCGAGTCTGTAAGGAGCACGAGCTATTGGTGCAGCTCCTGGTACAAGATCTATTTGAAATTCAACGGATCGATGTGGGGGTAATCCCGGTAATTCTTTCGGAAATACATCGGGAAATTCTTTTGCGACGGAAACATCATTGATGCTCTTTTCTTCAGTTTGTACTTTCTCGACGTGTGCTAGAACAGCATAGCAACCTTTTCTTATTAGTTTTTGTGCCTTCAAATTACTAATAAGATGTAGCTTCGTGTTGCCCTTTATCTCCGTACACCATTAAGGGTTTTCCTTTTTCTCGTATAATGCGAATTGCATTTTTGTAACAAACAATCTCTGCTTTCACTTCTTTCAACCAGTCCATACCGATTATCACATCAAAACTCCCTAACTCTACTGGTATCAAATCAATCTTAAATGTTTCGCTAACCAGTTTAATTTCTCGATTCCGACATATATTATCTGCTGAAATTAATTTACCATTTGCTAATTCGAGTAAAAATTTACTATCCAAAGGCTTCAATGGACAACTTAATTTAGCACAAAAATCTCTACTCATATAGCTTCTATCCGCACCCGAATCAAATAAAACGTAAGCAGATTTATTGTCAATAAGAAAAGTACCCGTAACAAGCTCCGGGTCTTCCTGTGCCTCTGCCGCATTAATATTGAAAACTCTTCCGCGGCCTTGTCCATTCATGTTCTCCTGGTTCGGGCAATTTCTAATAATGTGGCCCGGTTTTCCACATTTATAACAAACTACATTGGCATAACTTGCTCCGACACTACCTGCTCCGCCATTACTCGTTCCGACACCATTTGTTCCTTTCGTTCTATTAACCCCTGGTCCGTAAACCTCACACTTCGCCGCGCTATGACCATTTCTTTTACACTTGTTGCAAAATTTGGTGCAGAACCCCGAGTGATACTTTTCACACCTTTGGCATAGCTGCTTCTGATTGTTGTTGTTGTTGCAGTTATTATTGTTGTTAGGATGATTGTTGTAGTTGCTGTTGTTGTTGTTGTTGTTGTATTGTTGATTCTTATCACTGTTTTCCTCCCACTTTCTTTTGACTTGCTTCACATTGCCCTCTTCAGCAGTCTGTTCTTTAATTCTTTCTTCAATCTGGTTCACTAGTTTGTGAGCCACTCTACATGCCTATTGTATGGAGGCGGGCTCGTGTGAACTTATATCTTCTTGGATTCTTTCCGGTAATCGTTTCACAAACGCGTCGATCTTTTCTTCCTCACCTTCGAATGCTCCCGGACACAATAGGCATAATTATGTGAATCGTCTTTCGTACGTGGTAATATCAAATCCTTGGGTTCGTAACCCTCTAAGTTCTGTCTTGAGCTTATTGACCTCAGTTCTGGGACGGTACTTCTCGTTCATTAAGTGCTTGAATGCTGACCACGGTAGTGCGTAAGCATCATCTTGTCCCACTTGCTCTAGATAGGTATTCCACCATGTTAACGCAGAACCTGTGAAGGTATGCGTAGCGTACTTTACTTTGTCCTCTTCAGTACACTTACTTATGGCAAACACCGATTCAACCTTCTCGGTCCACCGTTTCAATCCGATCGGTCCTTCGGTTCCATCAAATTCCAAAGGTTTGCAGGCAGTGAATTCTTTGTAGGTGCATCCTACACGATTTCCTGTACTGCTAGATCCAAGGTTATTGTTGGTATGTAGCGCAGCCTGTACTGTGGCTATGTTTGAAGCTAGAAAAGTACGGAATTCCTCTTCATTCATATTCACGGTGTGTCGAGTAGTCGCTGCCATTTCCTTCAAAATAGTCAAATGGAACAAGTTAATCATACAGAATATTAAGAGTAGTTAATAGTATTTCGTAGCATAATATGAACTCATTTATAAAAGCTTTTTCTTCATATTAGCGTTTTATAAGTTTAAATTCGGGTAGTACCTACCCGTTAAGTTCATACTTAGTAGCTAATATACAATTCAACTACTACAATTCTATATGAAAAACTGATTATAATAATATTTCGCGTTCAAACTTTTACACAATATTTTACAAACTTACAATACCGCTTATTTTACATATAGCATGAAATATAGCACACGATAAATTTGATACAAGATGGTTGTGAAGATAATTCTAGCTAGTACACAAGTCGTTCAGCAAAGGCAATAAAGACACGTAATTCATACGTCCAGAAACAGGTCATGCATTCTGGTTTTACTAGGATTACTTCCCATCCTTGGTCTTGTGGAACATAACCGTTATGGCCATTGATAAGACAGCGTGTTGTAACGTCGTCAAAGGGACGAGGGTTACGTAATGTCCAACAGTCCTGTAACAATCTAAAAACCTCATTTCTTACCCCAATTACCGACTCCGTCACTTGTGGGAACGTTATGTTTAATAGTTGTAGCCCGATGTTCTTGTTCTCACTTTGGTGAGAAGCGAACATTACTAATCCGTAAGCATAACATGCTTCTTTATGTTGCATGTTAGCCGCTTTTTCTAAATCACGAAGTCCAATATTCGGATATATTGAGTCAAAATAATTTCTTAACCCATTGCGTAAAATAGCATTTGGGTTCCCCGCAATATATGCGTCAAAGTAAACACATCGTAACTTATGGATTTCCCAATGTGATATCCCCCATCTTTCGAACGAAAGCCTTTTATAAACCAAGGCATTCTTGGAACGTTCTTCGAATGTCTTACAAACTGATCTCGCCTTAAATAGTTGTGCCGAAGAATTCTGACCGACTCTAGACAAGATTTCATCAATCATGTCTCCGGGTAGGTCTCTTAAAATATTGGGTTGTCTATCCATTTTGTGTTTTTATACGGTAAAATAGACAAGAGTTAGATTCATAAAAACAAAATACTTATTAATACAAGCAATTTTTACATATATCATAAAGCATAAGCACACTATATTACATATATTACACCACACGAATACAACTATCTTATTCCGACTCGCTTGTTTCTTCTTCTTCGGTTTTGGTTCGTTTTGCCAAGTTTCTAGGGATATATGATTTTCCCCTAATACGAGCCGTCGTTTTCCACATTGGTTTAGAAAAACCTGGTGGTTTAGAGGTTCCCGGGTCATTGTTACAACTTAAGGACTTCGGGGGTTGATGATACATATAAAGTTCATCGGGGTTGGAATTAGATTTCTCTATTTTTATGCCCTTTCCCTTATTATTTTCTTTTACCTTTTTAAATTCAGTTGGGGTAATTTCTATAACATCATCGGAATTCTCGTCGGAATCCGATTCATCGGAGAATTGGTAATCCTCCCAATATTTTGCTTCCTTGGCGGAAACACCATTGACCATAATTAACCTTGGTCGGTTGGTTGAGGATTTTCTTTTACTTAACCGTTTTATTATTTCCCCCACTGGTTCTATTTCTTCATCCTGTTCCGATTCTTCTTCCGGTTCCGATTCTTCTTCCGGTTCCGACTCTTCTTCCGGTTCCTCTTTGGGAACTTGTGAATCAGTCCACGAATCATTACAATTTACATTTGACTCTTCATTATTATTAGGTGAGTCAATGGGACTTGTTCTAGAGATAGACATCTATCATATAATATCAAACGCGTTAAGAGATTAATATATCACATAATATTCACATGTTAAAAATATATAGTTTCCAACAAAATTTGTTAAGCAATCATTTTTCAAGTAAACACGGTCGAAGTCCAGACTCACTAATGCATCCTAACAAACTCGATAAGACACACTAATGCAAAATTCTGGTTCTCTAAGACCAACGCTCGGATACCAACTGAAATGTCCCGTTCTTATTGATTAAAAACGTTCCATATTAATTGATTTCGTTGCGAGGTTTTGACCTCTATATGAGACGTTTTTCAAAGACTGCATTCATTTTAAAACAAACCATAACCTTTATTTCATCAATAAAGGTTTAAAAAGCTTTACGTAGATTATCAAATAATGATAATCTAAAATATCCTGTTTACACACGACCATTACATAATGGTTTACAATACAAATATGTTACAACAAAATAAGTTTCTTGAATATAGTTTTTACACAATATCATACAAGCATGGACTCCAAATCTCGTCCTTATTTAAGTATGCGACAGCGGAAGCTCTTAATAATCACCTGAGAATAAACATGCTTAAAACGTCAACAAAAATGTTGGTGAGTTATTGGTTTAACCTATATATATCAAATCATAATAATAGACCACAAGATTTCATATTTCAATACACATCCCATACATAGAGATAAAAATCATTCATATGGTGAACACCTGGTAACCGACATTAACAAGATGCATATATAAGAATATCCCCATCATTCTGGGACACCCTTCGGATATGATATAAATTTCGAAGTACTAAAGCATACGGTACTTTGGATGGGGCTTGTTGGGCCCGATAGATCTATCTTTAGGATTCGCGTCAATTAGGGTGTCTGTTCCCTAATTCTTAGATTACCAGACTTAATAAAAAGGGGCATATTCGATTTCGATAATTCAACCATAGAATGTAGTTTCACGTACTTGTGTCTATTTTGTAAATTATTTATAAAACCTGCATGTATTCTCATCCCAAAAATATTAGATTTTAAAAGTGGGACTATAACTCACTTTCACAGATTTTTACTTCGTCGGGAAGTAAGACTTGGCCACTGGTTGATTCACGAACCTATAACAATATATACATATATATATCAAAGTATGTTCAAAATATATTTACAACACTTTTAATATATTTTGATGTTTTAAGTTTATTAAGTCAGCTGTCCTCGTTAGTAACCTACAACTAGTTGTCCACAGTTAGATGTACAGAAATAAATCGATAAATATTATATTGAATCAATCCACGACCCAGTGTATACGTATCTCAGTATTGATCACAACTCAAACTATATATATTTTGGAATCAACCTCAACCCTGTATAGCTAACTCCAACATTCACATATAGAGTGTCTATGGTTGTTCCGAAATATATATAGATGTGTCGACATGATAGGTCGAAACATTGTATACGTGTCTATGGTATCTCAAGATTACATAATATACAATACAAGTTGATTAAGTTATGGTTGGAATAGATTTGTTACCAATTTTCACGTAGCTAAAATGAGAAAAATTATCCAATCTTGTTTTACCCATAACTTCTTCATTTTAAATCCGTTTTGAGTGAATCAAATTGCTATGGTTTCATGTTGAACTCTATTTTATGAATCTAAACAGAAAAAGTATAGGTTTATAGTCAGAAAAATAAGTTACAAGTCGTTTTTGTAAAGGTAGTCATTTCTGTCGAAAGAACGACGTCTAGATGACCATTTTAGAAAACATACTTCCACTTTGAGTTTAACCATAATTTTTGGATATAGTTTCATGTTCATAATAAAAATCATTTTCTCAGAATAACAACTTTTAAATCAAAGTTTATCATAGTTTTTAATTAACTAACCCAAAACAGCCCGCGGTGTTACTACGAAGGCGTAAATCCGGTTTTACGATGTTTTCGTGTTTCCAGGTTTTAAATCATTAAGTTAGCATATCATACAGATATAGAACATGTGTTTAGTTGATTTTAAAAGTCAAGTTAGAAGGATTAACTTTTGTTTGCGAACAAGTTTAGAATTAACTAAACTATGTTCTAGTGATTACAAGTTTAAACCTTCGAATAAGATAGCTTTATATGTATGAATCGAATGATGTTATGAACATCATTACTACCTTAAGTTCCTTGGATAAACCTACTGGAATAGAGAAAAATGGATCTAGCTTCAATGGATCCTTGGATGGCTCGAAGTTCTTGAAGCAGAATCATGACACGAAAACAAGTTCAAGTAAGATCATCACTTGAAATAAGATTGTTATAGTTATAGAAATTGAACCAAAGTTTGAATATGATTATTACCTTGTATTAGAATGATAACCTACTGTAATAAACAAAGATTTCTTGAGGTTGGATGATCACCTTACAAGATTGGAAGTGAGCTAGCAAACTTGAAAGTATTCTTGATTTTATGAAACTAGAACTTTTAGAATTTATGAAGAACACTTAGAACTTGAAGATAGAACTTGGGAGAGATCAATTAGATGAAGAAAATTGAAGAATGAAAGTGTTTGTAGGTGTTTTTGGTCATTGGTGTATGGATTAGATATAAAGGATATGTAATTTTGTTTTCATGTAAATAAGTCATGAATGATTACTCATATTTTTGTAATTTTATGAGATATTTCATGCTAGTTGCCAAATGATGGTTCCCACATGTGTTAGGTGACTCACATGGGCTACTAAGAGCTGATCATTGGAGTATATATACCAATAGTACATACATCTAAAATATGTGTATTGTACGAGTACGAATACGGGTGCATACGAGTAGAATTGTTGATGAAACTGAACGAGGATGTAATTGTAAGCATTTTTGTTAAGTAGAAGTATTTTGATAAGTGTCTTGAAGTCTTTCAAAAGTGTATGAATACATATTAAAACACTACATGTATATACATTTTAACTGAGTCGTTAAGTCATCGTTAGTCGTTACATGTAAATGTTGTTTTGAAACCTTTAGGTTAACGATCTTGTTAAATGTTGTTAACCCAATGTTTATAATATCAAAAGAGATTTTAAATTATTATATTATCATGATATTATGATGTACGAATATCTCTTAATATGATATATATACATTAAATGTCGTTACAACGATAATCGTTACATATATGTCTCGTTTCAAAATCATTAAGTTAGTAGTCTTGTTTTTACATATGTAGTTCATTGTTAATATACTTAATGATATGTTTACTTATCATAATATCATGTTAACTATATATATAACCATATATATGTCATCATATAGTTTTTACAAGTTTTAACGTTCGTGAATCACCGGTCAACTTGGGTAGTCAATTGTCTATATGAAACATATTTCAATTAATCAAGTCTTAACAAGTTTGATTGCTTAACATGTTGGAAACATTTAATCATGTAAATATCAATCTCAATTAATATATATAAACATGGAAAAGTTCGGGTCACTACACTCTGCATAGAGTAACAAATTCGGTATTTGAATATGTTTGATTATTTGAACATTTACCTTCGTGTGACCATTTTCCGCATTTATAACATCTTTCAAGGTGTCGTGCTCTTCTTTTTGTTGCGGATTTTGATTTTTATTTACCAAAATGTATCTTATGATGATCTTTTCTGAGTTCTTTTCTTACTCCGTCCACTTTTCCTCTTATGAATGATACCAATTCACTCGGAAGGGTGTCATTATTACATTTAGTAATCATAGCGTGTAGTAGTAGACCATGGTTCAGATCAAAGGAATTCATCATCTCGTAAAACCTAAGAAAAATAAAAATTCAGAATGGAGGGAGAAGACTAGTTCTTTAGGGTCTGCTAGGGAAAGACCATTCGGATTCCATTCTCGAGAACTACACGAAAACAGAATATCTAACTCTATAAGAAATACATATTACCCTAAAAAGATTCGAATTTTCCCACGCTTAGTTAGCTGTGGTGTCGAAATTGTGATTAACTTCATCTTCAACTTCCATTGGATTATCTATGTAATGTTTAACTCTGTGACCATTAACTTTAAATTCAATCCCATTTGAATTTATTAATTCTACTGTTCCGTACGGGAAAAATCTTTTGACTATGAATGGTCCAGACCATCTTGATTTCAATTTTCCAAGAAATAGCTTGAATCGTGAATTGAAAAGAAGAACTCTGTCTCCTTCTTTAAATTCTTTTGAACTTCTAATTCTTTTATCATGCCATTTCTTCGTTCCTTCTTTATAGATTAACGAATTTTCATATGATTCATGTCTTAATTCTTCTAATTCGTTTAATTGACTTAACCGTAGATGTCCGGCTTCATGTAAATCAAGATTACATGTCTTCAAAGCCCAAAATGCTTTGTGCTCAATTTCTACTGGAAGGTGACATGCGTTTCTGTAAACGAGTCTAAAAGGTGTAGTTCCAATTGGAGTTTTGTAGGCTGTTCTAAAAGCCCAGAGTGCATCCTCCAATTTCATGGACCATTCCTTTGGATTTAATCCTACGGTTTTCTCTAGAATACGTTTTAATGCTCGGTTGGTATTTTCAGCTTGTTCACTTGTTTGTGGATGATAAGCGGTTGAGATTTTATGAGTTACTCCATATCTTTTGAGAACTTTATCAAGTTGATTATTACAAAAATGAGTACCCCGATCACTTATTAAAGCTTTCGGTGTTCCGAACCTTTCAAAAAGATGTTTTAAAAAGTTGACTACAACTCGTGCATTGTTAGTTGGGAGAGCTTGTGTTTCCGCCCATTTAGATACATAATCAATAGCAACGAGAATGTAGAGATTATTATGAGATTTTTGGAAATGGACCCATAAAGTCAATACCCCAAACATCAAATACTTCACATACTTGAATGAAATTTTGTGGCATTTCATCATGTTGACTTATTTTTCCGGCCCATTGACATGCATCACAGGATTTGCAAAGAAGGTATGCATCTTTGAAAATTGTAGGCCAATAGAATTCAGCATCGTAAACTTTTCTTGCTGTAAGTTGAGGCCCATAATGCCCTCCTGTTGTTCCTATGTGACAATGGTTTAAGATTTGACTGGCTTCATCCCCGAATACACATCGACGTATTATTCCATCGGGACAACTTTTAAACAAATGTGGATCTTCCCAGAAATAGTGTTTTATATCAATAAAGAATTTCTTTCGTTTTTGGTACAACAACCCTTTTTCAAGGAATCTACATACTAAGTAATTTGCATAGTCTGCAAACCATGGAATTTCATTATAATCTATCTTCAATAGATATTCATCAGGAAAGTTATCTTGTATGGCCGATTCATTTAGAACTTCTAATTCAGGATTTTCAAGGCGCGAAAGATGATCAGCTGTGAGATTTTCTACTCCCATTTTATCTCGGATTTCAATATCGAATTCTTGTAAGAGTAAGATCCAACGGATTAATCTTGGTTTGGCATCTTGTTTCGAAAATAGGTATCTAAGAGCAGAATGGTGTAGTGACCTGAACTTTTCCATGTTATATATTAAATGAAAACTATATCGGTATGATTAAATGTTTCCAACATGTTAAGCAATCAAACTTGTTAAGACTTGATTATTTGAAATGTGCTTCATATAGACAATTGACCACCCAAGTTAACCGGCGATTCACGAACGTTAAAAATTTGTAAAAACTACATGATGATATATATATGGTTAACATGAGATTATGATAAGTAAGTATCTCACTAAGTATATTAACAATGAGTGATATACATAAAAATGAGTTTATTGAATTAAGAAACTCGCAAATGATATATATAACGATTATCGTTATAACAACGTCTTACTAAATACATATGAATCATATTAAGATATTGATACACTATGTTTAACATGATAAAATGATAATTAAGTATATCATTAAGTGTGTTAACAATGAACTACATATGTAAAACAAGACTACTAACTTAAGAATTTCGAAACGAGGCATATATGTAACGATTATCGTTGTAACGACATTTTAATGTATGTATATATATATCATATTAAGATATATTCATACATTATAATATCATGATAATGTAATAATTTAATATCTCATTTAAGTATAATAACAATGTATTAATTACATTTAACAAGATCGTTAACTTAAAGGTCTTAAAACAACACTTACATGTAATGACTAACGGTGACTTAACGACTCAGTTAAAATGTATATACATGTAGTGTATTAAGATGTATTAATACACTTTTGAAAGACTTCAAGACATATATCAAAGTATTTCTACTTAGCAAAAATGCTCAAAATTACATTCTCATTCGTTTCCATCAACAATTTTACTCGTGTACACCCGTATTTGTACTCGTACAATACACAGCTTCTAGATGTATTTACTATTGGTATATACACCTTTAATCATTCATTCTTAGCAGACATCTTAGAGTAAAAAACATGTAGAACCATTATTTAACAACTTTTATAACTAATGAGATAAAAACAAACTTAAGGATCTTTTTTTTTCTTTATAACAAGTAATTTCATTTTTATGATTTCACCCCATTTTTCCATTCCATTTTCTCATACTTACACTCCAAATTCTCTCTCAAAATACTCCTAACATCATACTTGATCATCTCCAAGTATTTTCACCATCTTTTAGCTTCAATTACAAGCTTTAATCATCATAAAAACAACCATTCAAAACACTTCAAGAAATCTTGCTAGCTTACTTCCAATCTTGCAAATCCATTTCAAGTGATCATCCAATCTCAAGAAATCTTTCTTATTTACAGTAATATATCTTTCTAATTCAAGTTAATACTCATATTCAAACTTTGATTCAATTTCTATAACTATAACAATCTTATTTCGAGTGGAAACCTTACTTGAACTTGTTTTCGTGTCATGATTCTGCTTCAAGAACTTTCAAGCCATCCTAGGATCCTTTGAAGCTAGATCTATTTTTCTCTTTTCCAGTAGGTTTATCCACAAAACTTGAGGTAGTAATGATGGTCATAACATTATTCGATTCATACATATAAAGCTATCTTATTCGAAGGTTTAAACTTGTAATCACTAGAAAATAGTTTAGTTAATTCTAAACTTGTTCGCAAACAGAAGTTAATCCTTCTAACTTGACTATTAAAATCAACTAAATACATGTTCTATATCTATATGATATGCTAACTTAATGATTTAAAACATGGAAACACGATGAACACCGTAAAATCGGACATACGCCGTCGTAGTAACACCGCGGGCTGTTTTTGGTTAGTTAATTAAAAATAATAATAAACTTTGATTTAAAAGTTGTTCTTCTGGGAAAATGATTTTTCTTATGAACATGAAACTATATCCAAAAAGCATGGTTAAACTCAAAGTGGTAGTATGTTTTTCAAAATAGTCATCAAGATGTCGTTCTTTCGACGGAAATGACTACCTCTTTAGTAAATGACATGTAACCTATATTTTCGACTATAAATTTATACTTTTTATGCTTAGATTTATAAACTTAAGTTTAATATGAAACCATACCAATTTTATTCACTCAAAACGGATTTAAAACGACGAAGTTATGGGTAAAACAAGATTGGATAATTTTGCTTATTGTAGCTACGTGAAAATTGGTAACAAATCTATATCAATCATATCCTAGCTAACTTATATTGTATTATACATGTATTCTAATATATTATGTAATCTTGAGATACCATAGACACGTATGCAAATGTTTCGACATATCATATCGACCCATGTATATATATTATTTGGAACAACCATAGACACTCTATATGCAGTAATGTTGGAGTTAGCTATACAGGGTTGAGGTTGATTCCAAAAATATATATACTTTGAGTTGTGATCTAGCCTGAGATGTGTATACACTGGGTCGTGGATTGATTCAAGATAATATATATCAATTTATTTCTGTACAACAAACTATGGACAACTAGTTGTAGGTTACTAACGAGGACAGCTGACTTAATACACTTAAATCATTAAAACGTAATAAAAAGTGTTGTGAATATATTTCGATCATACTTTGATATATACGTACATATTTGTTATAGGTTCGTGAATCGACCAGTGGCCAAGTCTTACTTCCCGACGAAGTAAAAATCTGTGAAAGTGAGTTATAGTCCCATTTTTTAAAATCTAATATTTTTGGGATGAGAATACATGCAGTTTTATAAATGTTTTACAAAATAGACACAAGTATGCGAAACTACATTCTATGGTTGGATTATTAAACCGAATATCGCCCTTCAAGTCTGGTAGCCTAAGAATTAGGGAAATGGCCCCTAATTACCGCGAATCCTAAAGATAGATCTATTGGGCTTAACAACCCCCATTCAGGTTATGGATGGTTTAGTACTTCGAGATTATTATACAGACGAGAGGTTCTGTTTTGGGGATATTCTATGCATTAAGTTAACGTCGGTTACCAGGTGTTCAACATATGAATGATTTTTATGCACTTGCGAGTGTAATGATATTTATGAAAAATGAGAAATCTTGTGGTTTATTATTATGATTTGATAATATATATAGGTTAAACCTATAACTCACCAACATTTTTGTTGACGTTTTAAGCATGTTTATTCTCAGGTGATTATTAAGAGCTTCCGCTGTTGCATACTAAAATAAAGACAAGATTTGGAGTCAATGCTTGTATGATATTGTGTATAAACTGCATTCAAGAAACTTACTTTGATGTAATATATTTTTATTGTAAACCATTATGTAGTGGTCATGTGTAAACGGTATATTTTAGATTATCATTATTTGATAATCTACGTAATGGTTTTTAAACCTTTATCGATAAAATAAAGGTTATGGTTGTTATAAAAATGAATGCAGTCTTTGAAAAACGTCTCATATAGAGGTCAAAACCTCGTGACGAAATCAATTAATATGGAACGTTTATAATCAATATGAACGGGACATTTCAAATGGTCGGTATAGACCACCGTTTTAGCTAGAACGAGATATGAACGAAATTTGTCAAAAGCAAAGACAATAGCAAGGAGTTCTTTTTCAGTAGTTGTGTAATTCGTTTGTGCTCCTTGTAACGTCTTACTAGCGTAATAAATAGGTTGAAATCGTTTTTCAATCCTTTGTCCTAAAACGGCTCCCATTGCAAAATCACTTGCATAGCACATGAGTTCAAATGGTAGATTCCAATTTGGAGTTATCATGATCGGCGCATTAGTGAGTTTTTCTTTAAGAATATTAAAAGATTTGATGCATTCATCTGAAAAGATGAATGGAGCATCTTTTTCTAGGAGTTTATTCATAGGAGTGGTAATTTTAGAAAAATCTTTTATGAAACGTCGGTAAAAACCGGCATGCCCTAGAAAACCCCTAACTCCTCTAACATTGGTAGGATTTGGAAGTTTAGCAATTACATCTACTTTAGCTCTATCCACTTCAATTCCTTCCTTTGAAATTTTATGACCAAGAACTATGCCTTCTCTAACCATGAAATGGCATTTCTCCCAATTAAGTACTAGATTTGATTGTTCGCATCTAATAAGCATTCGTTCAAGATTGACTAGACATGTTTCAAAAGTATCACCGAAAAATGAAAAGTCATCCATGAAAACTTCCATGCATTCTTCTATCATGTCGTGAAAAATCGCCATCATGCACCTTTGAAAGGTTGCAGGGGCGTTGCAAAGTCCAGATGGCATGTGTTTGTAAGTAAAAGTACCATAAGGGCACGTGAACGTGGTTTTCTCTTGGTCCTCGGGTGCTATTGGAATTTGAAAATATCCGAAAAAACCATCAAGAAAACAATAGTAACTATTTCCAGCTAATCTTTCCAACATTTGATCAATGAAAGGTAAGGGAAAGTGATCTTTTCTGGTGACGTCATTTAATTTTCTATAATCTATACAAACACGCCATCATGTTACAGACCTAGTAGGAATAAGCTCATTTTTTTCATTTGTGATGACAGTCATGCCACCGTTCTTTGGTACACATTGAACTGGGCTTACGCATGGACTATCAGAGATTGGATAAATTAAACTCGCATCTAGCAGTTTAATAATTTCTTTCTTAACAACATCTTGCATATTAGGATTTAGTCTTCGTTGGCGTTGCACATAGGTTTTATGACCTTCTTCCATAAGGATTTTATTAGTGCAATATGAAGGACTTATTCCTTTAATGTCATGAATCTTCCATGCAATAGCTAGTTTATGAGCTTTTAGTACAGAAATGAGTCGAGATTTTTCATTTTCCGTAAGAGAAGACGATATTATTACACGTAATTCAGATTCACCATGTAAATAAGCATATTCCAAATGGTTTGAAAGTGGCTTTAACTATAATGTCGGTGGTTCTTCTATCGATGATTTGTATCGATATCTGTCTTCCTCTTTTAGCATTTGAAGTTCTTCTGTTGTTGGTTCATAATCATTAGCCATGAGTGTAGCTAACATTTCAGCTTCATTAATTGTTTCAGTTCCTTCTCCTAAAGAACATTCTCCTGTTCCTTGTAATTCTGGAAATTCTTCTAACTATTCTGCATGTGAATCTATAGTTTGAATATAATAACATGTATCATCTGCAGATTGCAGTTGTTGCATGGCTCTATCAACAGAAAAGGTAACACTCTCATCCTCTATACTTAGGGTTAGTTTCTTACCGAACATGTCTATTATTGCTTTGGCCGTGTTTAAGAATGGTCTTCCTAATATGAGAGGAACTCGAGAATCTTCTTCCATGTCTAGAATAAAAAAATCTACTAGAAATACTAAAGTACCAACTTTAATTAGCATGTTCTCCATTATCCCTCTAGGATATTTTACTGATCGATCGGCTAGTTGTATGCTTATTCGTGTTGGTTTCAATTCTTCGAGGTCTAGTTTAGCGTATAGTGAATACGGCATTAAATTTATACTAGCACCTAAGTCCGCCAATGCTTCTATTGAACTAAGACTACCCAGAAAACATGGAATTGTGAAACTTCCTGGATCAGATAATTTTTCTGGTATCTTATTCAACAGCACTGCAGAACAATTAGCATTCATAGTAACAACCGAAATTTCTTCCATTTTCTTTCTATTTGTGATTAGATCTTTCAAGAATTTGGCATACCTAGGCATTCCTAAAATCACATCAATGAAAGGAAGATTGGCATTTATTTATTTAAACATATCCAAGAATTTGGATTGCTCGGCTTCAAGTCTTTCTTTTCTCATTTTACTCGGGTAAGAAAGTGGTGGTTGATATGGTTTAACATAAGGCTTAGCCTTAACTGTGTTATCTTCATTAACATTTTCAACTACCGGTTCTTTTTCCTTATCTTGCTCAGGTTGTGGTTCTTGTGGAGTAGGAATATAGTCATCAGAAATTACAGGTATTTCAGGTGGTTTAAGTGTAATACCACTTCTCGTGGTAATGGCTTTAGCTGTTTCATTCCGGGGGTTAGCATTTGTATCACTAGGTAAACTTCCTGATTTTCTTTCACCTATCAACCTTGCTAGGTTACTTACTTCTTGTTCTAAATTTTGAATAGAAGCTTGTTGACTTCTAAATGCTTGAGCATTTTGTTCATTCATTTGTTTCTGAGATGTGAAAAACTGCGTTTGAGATTCAACTAGCTTCGACATCATATCCTCTAAATTTGGCTTTTTATCATCGGTTTGTGGTGGTTTATTTTGAAAAATAGGTCTTTGCTAACTGTAAGTATTATTAGATACTTGTTGATTGCTAGGACCTTGTTGATTGTTGTATGGAATATTTCGGTTATAATTCTGATTTTGATTGTAGATTGGTCTTGGCGGTTGATAATTATTCTGATAATTATTTCCAGGCCTTTGGTTCATGTATGAAACATTCTCTCTTTGTTCTATTGTTTGTTCAATACTGAGACAATCTTTTGTCAAATGTGGTCCTCCACACTGCTCACAATTAATTTGTATTGAGTGAATATCTTTAGTCATCTTTTCCATTCGTCTCTCGACAGCATCTATCTTTGCGGGAATGAAATCAAAGTCATGGCTAGAATTGGCTCTAGCCGCTTTAGATGATCTAACGATATCTTTTTCTTAGTGCCACTCATGTGAGTGGGAAGCAGTGTTATCAATAATTTTGTAAGCTTCAGTTACGGTTTTCTTCATAATGGAACCACCAGCTGCTATATCGATGTCTTTTCTTGTAGTGATGTCGCATCCTTGGTAGAATATTTGTACTATTTGATAAGTGTCTAAACCATGTTGCGGACATCCTCTTAACAACTTTCCAAATCTTGTCCACGCTTCATATAGAGTTTCATTTGGCTTTTGTGTGAATGTAACAATTTCTCCTTGAAGTCTCACGGCTTTAGATGCCGGAAAGAATTGTTTAAGAAATTTTTCAACTAAAACATCACACGTATCAATCGCCCCTTCAGGTAACGATTCTAACCAATCTTTGGCTTCTCCCTTTAAAGTCCAGGGAAATAACATGAGATAGATCTGTTCATCCTCCACTTCTCGGATTTTAAATAGAGTACAGATCCTATTAAAGGTACGAAGATGTTCGTTTGGATCTTCCTTCGGCGCACCACTAAATTGGAATTGATTAGTTACCATGTGTAAGATTTGTCCTTTGATTTCATAATCTGGCACATTAATGTCTGGTTGAGTAATTGCGTGACCTTGGCCAGTGCGTTTAGCCCTCATTCGGTCTTCCATACTTAGAGGTTCCAGATTCTCCATGATTGAATTTGTTGAATCTGAATCACTAGAGGATTCTGATTTAATGGTTTCTTCCTCGACAATCTCTGGATGAGTAATTTGTGGTTCAGGAGGAATGATTAGTAGTTCAGGATCTCTGAATTGTCCCTGAATATCCTCCGGATTCTCAATTGTGAGGTCGGGTTCAAAAAATAGATTATCGGAAATTTGAATTGGAGTACTTGGTCGACTAGATGACGATTCTAAAGAAAAATTAACGGCGACAATATTGGTTAGATGTCTTGATCGAGTTACAGGTGGTGAACGTATGAAAGGTGGTGAACGTTTTGTTCGGTGCATTCACTGAATATCCTATTAGTTATAAAAGATAAAAATTATATAAGTTATCAAATTAATAGACTTTTCGGATTTTGCCCACGTTTCGAATAGCCAATAGATGCAGGAGGTAGCCAGGACCCTTTAAATCGGAAGCCCACAACTCGCCACTAACAAATCCAACTATTACTACGAACCAGAAAATTTTGGATGTCTATTAATTTAACCGCTTAAAATAATTTTTCGTCGAAGTTTTAGAGAAGAAATAGAAAATTCTATGTCCTAAAAACTAGAGCGTAGAGAAATAAGAAAGAAAAAGAGCGCGTCAAAAAACGTCGAAAAATAAAAGGTCGAAAAATAAGCGTCGAAAAATAATAAAATGCAGCGTCGAAACTTAAAAGTCTAAAAACTAAAAATTAAAAGTTACGTCTAAAGGTATTAAAGCTTAAAAGGAATTCTATATCTAAAACGGCAATAACTTAAAAATTACTAAAATTTATAAAATATTATTACGATAAGTAACGTCGTAAAATTCTAAGGCGCCTAAATCTTAATCTAAAGAAAAAGCACTTAAGGGATTTTACGGCAAAGCCTAAAAATCTAGAAATAAAAATAACTACAGCAAAATACTAGATTAAAAACTAATTAAGAACGAAAAACATATAAATTATGAATTAATGATAAAATATACAAAATGTATAAATAAGCTTAAAGTTATAAAAATACAATTTTTTATAAAAATATTATTTTTATATTATATTATTTATATAAAAGTATTAGTTTTATATATTTAATTAAACTTAATAAAACTAACTAAAACTAAAAATAAAACTAAATTAAACTAATTATTATTTTAATTAACCCTAAATCTAAATAATTAATAATAATAATATTAATTAAACACAAACCCTATCCGTACCAGCTCAGGTTCAGACCTGTCAGACACGACCATGCGGTCGCATGGATTTATTATTGAACCTTCATGCGATCGCATGAGGGTCAGGCTCAGTTCACATGCAGGTTCAAAATTTACAGGTTCAACGTATATTTTTATTTTATTTTACTTTTTTACTTTTTTTCTGTTTTTACCTTATAAAATATTTATATAAAAAAATAAAAACTTATACTTTAAAAACTAAAAAAAAGAAATAGAAATACTTTATAATTTTATATATTTTAAACAAACTCTTTAAAAAATATATATATTTTGTTTTTCTTTTTATATTTTTGTATTTTTAATATTTAAAACGTATTTTTACAAAAGTAAATTAAAAATCTTTTTTTATAGCGTTTCGCTTTCGGCGTTGTTTATTCCCCGGCAACGGCGCCAAAAATACTTGATGTGCGTAGAGGTGTATACGAAATACTTATATTTTTATTGCGAAATACTATTAAATACGAAACAATTTTACACAAGTTATTTATTTATTTATAGAGTGGATATACCTAAACCTTGCTACAACACTTATAGGCAGTGTACCTAAACGTACAGTAGTGTAGTTTTTAGTAAGTCCGGTTTGTCCACAGGGAACTAGCCAAGTTTAACGCTATATTTTTAAAACTATATTTGTATATATATATATATATATATATATATATATATATATATATATATATATATATATATATATATATATATATATATATAATTAATATTATTATTATAAAAGGGGGTTTTTACCGTTTAGTGACCGGTTTGTCGATTTTAAAACTTTAGTCGCAGTTAAAACCTAATGAAAAATATTAAAAATAAATATAACTTAATTTAAAGCGTAAAGTAAATAACAATAATTAAAGTGCGATAATTTAAAGTTCGATAAATAAAATATCGATAAATAAAAGTGCGATAATTAAAATTGCGATGAAATATGAAATAAAAGAATTATGCTTATTTAAACTTCCGTAATCATGATGTTTGACGTGTTGATTTTAGTTTATTACCATGGGTTAATTGTCCTTTGTCCTGGATTATTCGATATGTCCATCTGGTTTTTGTCCATAACAGCCCATCAGTCATAAATATAAAGTGCGAGTGTCCTCGTCAAATTATCCTTATATCCGAAGTCAAATATTACAACTAATTGGGGACTTAAACTATAACAAGGTTTTAATACTTTGTTAACAATTACACCAAGTGTCCTTGTACATAATTCACCCCTGTTTTAATGAGTCTATTGACTATTAATCCATTCCCGTGTCCGGTTAAATGAACGATTATTAGTACTTATAAATATCCCTCCCATCGTGTCCGATCGAGTGTATATAGTTATTTATAATTACGTCCAATTGTAAATCTTTATATTAAATTAACGAACTATCATTCAATTAAACAAATATAAAGCCCATTAATAGCCCATAGTCTAATTTCCACAAGTGTCGTTCTTTTGTCCAAACCCCAATTATGGTACAAAGCCCAATTACCCCGTCTTTAATATTTTAGCCCAACATCACGATTACTTCAATTTAAATAAGCATAATAATAACTTAGCTACGAGACATTAATTTAAAAAGGTTGAACATAACTTACAATGATTAATAATAGCGTAGCGTTACACGGACAGAATTTCGACTTACACACTTACAACATTCGCTAACATACCCTTATTATTATTAATCTTAAATTAAAATTAAAATTAAAATTATAAATATATATATATATATATATATATATATATATATATATATATATATATATATATATATATATATATATATATATATATATGTATGTATATCTGTGAGAGAGAGATTGAAAAAGGAGTACCAAACTCGGCTGAAAACTTTGCAATTTATAGCACTTGGCCTGACTTTTGGCCCCATGCGATCGCATGGAAATTGTGCTTTCAGGCCATGCGATCGCATGGCCCTCTGATCCAGCTCACATAATTTTATTTTCTTGTTTGCCGATGGTTTTAATATATAATATAATATATATATAATTTTAAGAATTAATTATATATTATATTATATTCATGTGCATAGTTGACTTGTAATTTTCACTCCGTTGCGTCGCGCGTTAAGATTTGACTCTGGTCCCGGTTCCAGATTTTTGAACGTCCTTTCGTACTATTTAATATCTTGTACTTTGCGTTTTGTGGCTCGTACTCTTGTAACTTTTAGACGTTTCTCATCAATAATTTGAACCACTTTGATTGTACTTTGTACTTTTGAGCTTTTTGGTTGTTTGCGTCTTCAAATCGTCGAATCTGTCTTTTGTCTTCACCTTTTATTATTTAAAAGAATATTACTTGTAAATAGAACAATTGCAACTAAAAGCTTGTCTTTCTTGAGGGATAATGCTATGAAATATATGTTCGTTTTTAGCATTATCAGGCATTTTCCAACATAAGTAGCGACGTCCCTTTTAATGTTCGGCCACCAATATTGTTCCTTGAGGTTGTGGTACATCTTATTGGCACCGGGGTGAATCGAATACCTTGACTTATGGGCTTCGTCTAGAATAAGGCTTCGCAAGTCCCCATAACTAGGCACCCAAATTCTTCCGGCGAAATATAGAAGTTCGGTCTCCTTAACTTCGAATCGAGAGGTGAGGACATTCAAGTGTTCGAGAGAGATGTTTTCATCCTTGAGAGCCTTGTCTTGGGCTACACGAATTTGACTATTGAGGTTGGTGTGGATGGTGATGTTTAAAGCTTGGACATGAAGAGGCACTGTTCTTTCTTTTCAACTTAAGGCATCGACTACTACGTTTGCCTTTCCCGGATGGTAACGAAGCTCACAATCGTAATCGTTCAAAGTTTCAATCCACCGTCGTTGTCTTATGTTTTGTTGCTTTTGATCGAAGATGTGTTGAAGGCTTTTGTGATCGGTGAAATGGTACTTTTGGTCCCATAAAGATAATTTCTCCACATTTTGAGTGCAAAGACAACGGCTCCGAGTTCGAGATCATGGGTCGTGTAGTTCCGTTCATGAATTTTTAGTTGTCGAGATGCATAAGCAATGACTTTCTTTCGTTGCATCAATACACACCCAAATCCATATTTCGAGGCATCGCAATATAGAACAAAATCATCATTGCCTTCGGGAAGTGACAAGATAGGAGCGGTGGTTAGCTTTGTCTTCAAGATTTGAAACACGGATTCTTGCTCGGTCGCCTAAATGAATTTCTTTCCCTTGTGAGTTAACGCTGTTAGAGGACATGCAACCAAAGAGAAATTTTCGATGAATCTATGATAGTACCCAGCGAGACCCAAGAATTGACGAATGTGGGTAGGAGTAGTAGGGATCTCCCATTTGCTAATGGCTTTGATTTTTGTGGGATCGACTTTAATACCTTGATCACTTACAACATGACCAAGAAATTGAACTTCCTTCAACCAAAATTCACACTTGGAGAATTTGGCATAGAGTCGTTCTTGTCTCAAGAGTTCAAGCACAAGTCAGAGATGTTGTTCGTGCTCGTCTTCGCTTTTAGAATAGACCAAAATATCATCGATGAACATGATAACGAATTTGTCGAGATACGGTTGGCACACGCGGTTCATGAGGTCCATGAACACTGCCAGTGCATTAGTTAGACCAAATGGCATGACAAGGAATTCGTAACTACCATAGCAAGTCCGAAAAGCAATTTTGGAGACATCTTCTCCCTTAACCCTTAGTTGATGATAACCCGAGCGGAGATCGATTTTTGAATATACACGAGATCCTTATAGTTGATCAAAGAGGTCGTCAATGCATGGAAGAGGATATCGGTTCTTAACCGTTAATTTGTTTTGTTCACGATAATCGATGTACATTCGTAGGGATCCATCTTTCTTTTTAACGAATAAAATCGGAGCGCCCCATGGTGAATGGCTAGGTTAGATAAAACCACGGTCAAGTAGTTCTTGAATTTGACTTTGTAATTCTTGCATTTCGGATGGAGCAAGTCTATATGGTACACGTGCTACGTGTGCGGCTCCCAGAATAATATCGATTTGGAATTCAACCGGTCGATGAGGTGGAATCCCGGCAATTCGTCGGGAAATACATCAGAAAAGTCACTGACAATTGGCACATCATCGATATGTTTCTCGTCGATCTCGACTTTCTTAACATGGGCTAGAATCGCGAAACAACCTTTACGAAGGTATTTTTCAACTTTAAGGCACGAGACGAGGTTGAGTCCGGTGAACTCTTATCGCCATAGACAATCAAGGGTTCACCATTCTCGATAGGAATTTGAATCGCTTTAAGATCACAAAGGATGTGAGATTTCGTTTTGACTAACCAATCAATACCAATGATTACATCGAAGCTCCCTAGTTCTATAGGTATCAAGTCAATTTCAAAATCTTTACCCATTAAGTTTAACGTACACCCCCGGTAAAATTTATCGGCACTCAATAGTTTTCCGTTGGCCACTTCAATGGTATAAGTAGTATCTAGTGGGAGAGGTGGAGTGCTAAAAGAATGAGTCAAAGTCTTGGATACAAATGAAAGGATCCGTTCATATACATTATAAACGATTCACAATAGTTGATTACATACCGAGGTATTTGACCTCTATATGATACGTTTTACAAACATTGCATTCGTTTTTAAAAGACAGACTTTCTTTACATCAAAAATTGACGGCATGCATACCATTTCATATTACATCCAACTATAATTGACTTAATATTAATCTTGATGAACTCAACGACTCGAATGCAACGTCTTTCAAAGTATGTCATGAATGACTCCAAGTAATATCCTTAAAATGAGCTAATGCACAGCGGAAGATTTCTTTAATACCTGAGAATAAACATGCTTTAAAGTGTCAACCAAAAGGTTGGTGAGTTCATTAGTTTATCATAATCAATCATTTCCGTAATAGTAATAGACCACAAGATTTCAGTTTCTATAAATATCCGTACACTCGCAAGTGTATAAAAGTATTCTATAAGTTGTAGGCACCCGGTAACAAGCCTTAACGTTCATGTTTTACCCTCTGAAGTACACCAGATCAGGTGTGTTTAAAATAACCTCGAAGTACTAAAGCATCCCATAGTCAGGATGGGGTTTGTCAGGCCCAATAGATCTATCTTTAGGATTCGCGCCTACCGTACATAGACAAGTAGTTTAATGTTACCAAGCTAAAGGTATATTTCTGGTTTAAACCCACATAGAATTAGTTTTAGTACTTGTGCCTATTTCGTAAAACATTTATAAAACAGCGCATGTATTCTCAGCCCAAAAATATATATAAAAAGGGAGCAAATGAAACTCACCATACTGTATTTCGTAGTAAAAATACATATAACGTCATTTAACAAGTGCAAGGTTGGCCTCGGATTCAAGAACCTATATTAATTATATATATTTATATGTTGGTCAATATTTGTCTAACAATTTTTGGTCAAGTCATAGTGTACCACAATCCTAATGCTCGAGACTAATATGCAAAAGTCAACAAAAGTCAACTTAACCTAAAATGACTTCTAAAATTTATACGTGTTTATTATATAACTTAACTATAGTCATTTTATATATTTAAATATATTTATTAGATTTTATAATAATAAAAGTCATTTATTAATAAAAATTTATATTAACGTTTATATATGATAAAATATACTTTTATATATCTTAAGTAGTAAAATTTATAAAGTTCACTTAATATCATAAAACTATAGTGGTAAGTATTATTAATGTAATTATATTACGCGTGGTGAAAAATATCTTTGTATCCCCTATTTATTTGATAAAATAATATTGATCATAATAACAATAAGTAAAAGTTGTATTATTTTGTAATAATAATTATTATTATTCTATAAAAAAATAACAATATTTATATTTACTAAAAATGTTATTATAATAAAATGATAATACTAACATAATAGTAATAATGATATTTTATAATAACAATGATATTTCTATTAAAATAATAACGACGATAGTAATAATAATCATTTTAACAATAATACTAAAATTCAGTTGACTATAACTTCTAATCCGTTCATCGAAACCATTCGATATCTAAATGAAAAGTTCTTAATTTTTCGCTAGCTTTCCAATGACATGCATATCATATATCCTATCTCAGTAGCATATGTATCTAATTCAGGATTCAACAAACCTATCTAAGGACAATATCGAATGTACAAGCATGCATAATCCTATATACTCGAGCACTAGTCAGGGATACACTATTGAAATATAAAAGTTAAGTTATGAGTGCTCACGTATCAATATTGAGATTCAATATTGCAGGAAAGTACGTAGACGAAACGAAAATGATAAACGTTAGGTTGACCTCACGAGCAATACCCTCGATCAATACCCATAACCTCCATAGCTATAACCCATAATTTCCTTAGCTCTATTCCGTTTGAAAACTTATTTTAAAATCGTCTGAATATAACTCCGTCGTAGTATTTTATGTATACTAATAATATCTTGAAATAATACAAAGAAAATATATATGTGTAATTCGATTGAGAGAGTTTAGAGAAATATATTTTCAAGTTTCTATGAAATAATAAAACCTATTGAATTCTATTTATAATAGATTTTTGAATTATTAAAGTGAATTATTAAAGTATGAATTATTAAAATGAATTGTTAAAGTATGAATTATTAAAGTGAATTATTAAAGTATGAATTATTAAAGTGAATTATTAAAGTATGAATTATTAAAGTGAATTATTAAAGTGAATTATTAAAGTATGAATTATTAAAGTGAATTATTAAAGTATGAATTATTAAAGTGAATTATTAAAGTATGAATTATTAAAGTTAAAGTAAAGTAAAAGTAAAGTAAATGTAAAGTTAAAGTATAGTAAAAGTATAAAACTATGTACGTATAATACGCGTATAAATATATATAATATTAATTTATATCGTTATATATATTTGATAAAATAAAATATAAATATCGTTATTTTATCATACTAGTTAAGTAATGAGTGGTCAAAAAGAATAGATTTCTTAAATCACAGTGGACCTCATAACATAGGCCCGTAATCATATCATAATGTATCTGATAATTCAATCATTTGATATTATCTCTTAATTCTGTCAATAAATATATCGAAACAAATACGTTCATGTAAAGTATCATATATCTAATACTTTGTTAATGTTTTCAGTTAATATTATATATTATATATACATATCTATATACACATAATTGTTCGTGAATCGTCGAACACGGTCAAAGGATAATTGATTACATGAATGTAGTTCTAAACTTTTTGAGATTCAACATTACAAATTCTGCTTATCGTGTCAGAAACATATAAAGGTTAAGTTTAAATTTGGTCGAAAATTTTCGGGTCGTCACAGTACCTACCCGTTAAAGAAATTTCGTCCCGAAATTGGATCGAGGTCGTCATGGCTAACTATAAAAATGTTTTCATGACGAATATGAGTTGATAAATAGAGTTTTATCATCATTGAGTAATATAGATAAAACAATTTGATTACGCGAAGAGTATAAGTGAAGCTATCGCAAGAGAGTGAAATGAGTAAACGTATATTTATTTTAACCGATGACGTAGTTATGATTGATTTCCAGAATTCATTGGATTTAAAGAAAATCTTTGCAATAAGATTTGGTTCTTCGGCGTTTAAGAAAATCATGACCTTCTTTGATTAAATGCGATAATCTGTCTCGATTTCTCTGTCTGATATTTTATTATAAATCCACCCCCTTCGTTTCTTTATTTCCACAGCTCACACCTTCTAATCTTTCTCCCCAATTCATACTTTAAAGCATTCGTTAATATGCTTCATCCAGTATTGATTCTTGATATACTCTTAACTTTCATATCTGCCATTCTTCTTTTTCATCTACCACCGGAGGAAGTTATTTTCTTCTACCATTACCTTGGGGTTATTGTGTTTTTCATTATCCTGTGTCTTTATATTGCTATACGCATTGATATACACGGTTTGTAATTTCGAGGTTGTTATCGGGCTTTATATTCTCCATTATATTTCGGAGCTTCATGCTTTCATTTTCTCTTCCCAGCCTTAAGTCAAGCGGATAATGGTCCAGAATTCGTAGATATGAATTTTTGGATGAACATAGTTAATGTTCCAAGAAGAAAATCGTAATGGTACGATCTTAATTTGGCAACTTACCAGAATATCTGAAAATATTGAGCTATCAAGATGATATGTTCTTAATATGTTTGAAAATTGGGTAGAATGTAAGAGTCGTGTAAATAGTACATGATGACGGTATGTTCTATGAATCATCACGTTCCATTAGAAACTCAGCATGACTTACTGTAATATAATCACGTTGATCAAGTGTCATTATATTATACTAACTCATGTTTCAGTTCCCAACACTGCTTTAAAAACATTCCTATTTTAAATTCGAATTTTTTTTCTTCAGAATTTAGAAACTAACACAGTTTCTTTTTATGTTGTAACGCAGATATTGCGAAGAGATAAAAGATTTCGGATAAGAGTAGTTATGAAAATATCTTCAGGAATATCGAAGATATTTATAATAAAAGATACGATAATATCTTAGAATTCTTAACATAGATGGATGATGAAGAAGATTTGTCTGTGAAGGTTTAGAATAAGAAGTAAGGTGTTTGCTAACGATTTCAGTAGATACTAAAACATTTGGATCCTTTGAAGGCAGGTTTAGTCTTTGTGATTTGTCCACAGCCTCCTTCATGGTCTGCTCAATCCATTTTCCAGTTTCAAACCTTCTCTTTTTCTCAGCTTTACCACCATACTATTCTTTATCATCAAACTTTTGACTGTTAAAGTCGTTTACAGTTTTTGCTGCTTCATCAGCATTTTTCCAATTTCCGAGAACTAGTTCATAGTTTGGGAAGTTTTTCAGAAAATTCACATTCGAAGTATGTAAGTCTAGGAGATAGACGTTATATGTATACATATAACTTTTAACGTAAAATTGTCGCGAAATTCAAAATACTGATTGCTAATTCCTAGTAGTTGGTGTGACAATTATTGTTACAGGATGTAGGTGAGTACATGATGGGGTTTTAGTGAATAAGTATAGTGAATTTTCGGAGAGGCTTAAGTCGAAGGTTAATGAAGTTGTTGATAAGTTTACTGCTAATGTGACGAGATATGAAAGGTTCCCCGGTAACCATGATGAAGGGTTTATTCGTATAAACAAATGAAGGTGATTTGCTGGAGCTGTGACAAAACTGTCTATTTTGGAAAGAGATTGAAAAATTATATTTGGTAATAAATATCAAAGGATCTGACATGGATACGTGTTAAACTATAACTTTGGTTTCGAGAGCTTTTCAGGTGCATGACAGTGAGTAATGTGTGGTTGGATAATCATCTCACATGTCTTTAGGAATTTCGAAGTGTTTGAACACATATTGTAATTGTTAATATACATATGATGTTCTAAGATTTTGAATGATACAAATATTTTTGTGAGTTCCATGAATAGAAATGAGGTTCTAGGACAGTTTTGAAGTCAAAGTGTAGTTTTGAAAGATGTAGGAATCTAAGAGTGATGATTTAGGTTATATCTTGAATCGAATTCTGAGATTTTAAAATCAGAATATGTAATTAGATTTTGAATGAGTATGGTTGTTTTGATTTCTATAAAAGAATGTATATTGTTGTGAAAGTAGGGAGTATAATGGATGACTTGCTGAATCAGATTCGAAGAATGTAACATATTAATTGTGAATTTATATATCTCTCGGGTATTACCTACCCGTTAAAAAAAAAATTCACAATTAATATTTTGTACAAAAAATTTTTATTACAGTCTTTATGGAAATATATATGTGTATATTTCTTCAGATGTAATATAGATTTAATGAGTTAATATTAAATTAAACTCATTTGATTTATGGTTAAGGCTAGGATAGATAATTTCTAAACTTTAGAAATTACATAATCGCCGTAGAATGTTTCCCCAATGAAGTTATGAATCAATACTTAATCGTTGTGGTATTCCTTGGTATCTACATGGCGTATGACGTCGATGCTCGTGGGACAGATTGTGAAGTTGAGGTTTGCGATGCGGTTGTTGTTGGTGGTGGTAATGGTACTGTTGATGTTTTTGATGGTGGTACTGGTTATGCTGTTGGTGCTGCTGCTGGTGTTTGTAACCTTTGCACCATATTCTCCAAAGCCACTACCCGAGCGCGAAGCTCGTTGACTTCTTCTATTACACCGGGGTGATTGTCGGTTCGGACGAGCGGATAAATAAGATCTAGAATTTGGTGTAGTATATAATCATGACGAGATACTCTGGAAATGAGAGAAAAAATGATGTTTCGGACAGGTTCGCCAGTAAGTGCTTCAGGTTCATTGCCAAGAGGGCAATATGGTGGATGAAAGGGATCACCTTCTTCTTGTCTCCAATGGTTAAGTAGATTACGAACCCATCCCCAATTCATCCAGAATAGATGATGGCTAATTGGTTGATCCATTCCGGTCACGCTGCTTTCGGAGCTCATGTGGAAATCCATATCGGCATAGCTGTCGGAATCCGAGGAACTCAAACTGGTTGAGGGATCCATCTTGTATGATCAGGGAAAGAATTTTTTTGTATGAAATAGATTGTAGAATTTAGATTTGGTATTCTTCAATACATAATTTACATATGTATATATAATACCAAAATTCCATAAATTACGGAGGAATCTTTGAAAGATGTCAGTCAAAGTTCACAGTAACAGATATGCTAAGATAAGAATTCGTCTATACACTATTATGCAATAAATGTAAGAAAACGCGTCTAGACTTAAGAATGACAAGCAGGTAATTTCCTAAGGGTGGTAAGTAGATGATTTTAGACTAAAAATGATAAGCAAAACTTTTAACATGCAGACACGGTCGAAGTCCAGACTCACTGATGCATCTTAACAACTATCAGTTAGACACACTAATGCAAGACCTGGTTCGCTAAGACCACCGCTCTGATACCAACTGAAAGGATCCGTTCATATACATTATAAACGATTCACAATAGTTGATTACATCGCGAGGTATTTGACCTCTATATGATACGTTTTACAAACATTGCATTCGTTTTTAAAAGACAAACTTTCTTTACATCAAAAATTGACGGAATGCATACCATTTCATATTACATCCAACTATAATTGACTTAATATTAATCTTGATGAACTCAACGACTCGAATGCAAAGTCTTTCAAAGTATGTCATGAATGACTCCAAGTAATATCCTTAAAATGAGCTAATGCACAGCGGAAGATTTCTTTAATACCTGAGAATAAACATGCTTTAAAGTGTCAACCAAAAGGTTGGTGAGTTCATTAGTTTATCATAATCAATCATTTCCGTAATAGTAATAGACCACAAGATTTCAGTTTCTATAAATATCCGTACACTCGCAAGTGTATAAAAGTATTCTATAAGTTGTAGGCACCCGGTAACAAGCCTTAACGTTCATGTTTTACCCTCTGAAGTACACCAGATCAGGTGTGTTTAAAATAACCTCGAAGTACTAAAGCATCCCATAGTCAGGATGGGGTTTGTCAGGCCCAATAGATCTATCTTTAGGATTCGCGCCTACCGTACATAGACAAGTAGTTTAATGTTACCAAGCTAAAGGTATATTTCTGGTTTAAACCCACATAGAATTAGTTTTAGTACTTGTGCCTATTTCGTAAAACATTTATAAAACAGCGCATGTATTCTCAGCCCAAATATATATATAAAAAGGGAGCAAATGAAACTCACCATACTGTATTTCGTAGTAAAAATACATATAACGTCATTTAACAAGTGCAAGGTTGGCCTCGGATTCACGAACCTATATTAATTATATATATTTATATGTTGGTCAATATTTGTCTAACAATTTTTGGTCAAGTCATAGTGTACCACAATCCTAATGCTCGAGACTAATATGCAAAAGTCAACAAAAGTCAACTTAACCCAAAATGACTTCTAAAATTTATACGTGTTTATTATATAACTTAACTATAGTCATTTTATATATTTAAATATATTTATTAGATTTTATAATAATAAAAGTCATTTATTAATAAAAATTTATATTAACGTTTATATATGATAAAATATACTTTTATATATCTTAAGTAGTAAAATTTATAAAGTTCACTTAATATCATAAAACTATAGTGGTAAGTATTATTAATGTAATTATATTACGCGTGGTAAAAAATATCTTTGTATCCCCTATTTATTTGATAAAATAATATTGATCATAATAACAATAAGTAAAAGTTGTATTATTTTGTAATAATAATTATTATTATTATTCTATAAAAAAATAACAATATTTATATTTACTAAAAATGTTATTATAATAAAATGATAATACTAACATAATAGTAATAATCATATTTTATAATAACAATGATATTTCTATTAAAATAATAACGACGATAGTAATAATAATCATTTTAATAATAATACTAAAATTCAGTTGACTATAACTTCTAATCCGTTCATCGAAACCATTCGATATCTAAATGAAAAGTTCTTAATTTTTCGCTAGCTTTCCAATGACATGCATATCATATATCCTATCTCAGTAGCATATGTATCTAATTCAGGATTCAACAAACCTATCTAAGGACAATATCGAATGTACAAGCATGCATAATCCTATATACTCGAGCACTAGTCAGGGATACACTATTGAAATATAAAAGTTAAGTTATGAGTGCTCACGTATCAATATTGAGATTCAATATTGCAGGAAAGTACGTAGACGAAACGAAAATGATAAACGTTAGGTTGACCTCACGAGCAATACCCTCGATCAATACCCATAACCTCCATAGCTATAACCCATAATTTCCTTAGCTCTATTCCGTTTGAAAACTTATTTTAAAATCGTCTGAATATAACTCCGTCGTAGTATTTTATGTATACTAATAATATCTTGAAATAATACAAAGAAAATATATATATGTGTAATTCGATTGAGAGAGTTTAGAGAAATATATTTTCAAGTTTCTATGAAATAATAAAACCTATTGAATTCTATTTATAATAGATTTTTGAATTATTAAAGTGAATTATTAAAGTATGAATTATTAAAGTAAATTATTAAAGTATGAATTATTAAAGTGAATTATTAAAGTATGAATTATTAAAGTGAATTATTAAAGTATGAATTATTAAAGTGAATTATTAAAGTGAATTATTAAAGTACGAATTATTAAAGTGAATTATTAAAGTATGAATTATTAAAGTGAATTATTAAAGTATAAATTATTAAAGTTAAAGTAAAGTAAAAGTAAAGTAAAGGTAAAGTTAAAGTATAGTAAAAGTATAAAACTATGTACGTATAATACGCGTATAAATATATATAATATTAATTTATATCGTTATATATATTTGATAAAATAAAATATAAATATCGTTATTTTATCATACTAGTTAAGTAATGAGTGGTCAAAAAGAATAGATTTCTTAAATCACAGTGGACCTCATAACATAGGCCCGTAATCATATCATAATGTATCTGATAATTCAATCATTTGATATTATCTCTTAATTCTGTCAATAAATATATCGAAACAAATACGTTCATGTAAAGTATCATATATCTAATACTTTGTTAATGTTTTCAGTTAATATTATATATTATATATACATATCTATATACACATAATTGTTCGTGAATCGTCGAACACGGTCAAAGGATAATTGATTACATGAATGTAGTTCTAAACTTTTTGAGATTCAACATTACAAATTCTGCTTATCGTGTCAGAAACATATAAAGGTTAAGTTTAAATTTGGTCGAAAATTTTCGGGTCGTCACAACAAAACTCTTGTCGGCACCCGAATCGAATAAACAAGAGACATAAGAATTGTTGAGAAGAAACGTACCCGTGACTAGTTCATTGTCATCTCGGGCTTCCTCGGTGTTGATGTTGGAAGCTCTGCCACGTGCATTGGGGTTAGCTTTCTTCTTTGGGCACGCATTCCTATAATGACCCGGTTGGCCGCATTCAAAACAAACACCCGGTCTTGGTGCATTGGGTCCCTTTTGAGCAACGAGAGCGATGTTTCTACAATCTTTGGCCACATGGCCACTCCTTCAACATTTGTTGCAAAATGGCTTGCAACATTCACCATAATGATGTTTGTGGCACTTGATGCAAAATGGTTTATTCCCGACATAACCTTTCTTGTCATCGGAGGTGAAAGGATTTTTGGTGAAGGTGTTGTTGTGGTAGTTGCTTGATGGAGTGGCTTCCCATTTTCTTTTGTTGCCACCCAATTTATCCTCGGCCTTAGGTGCCGGTACAACGATTTCATCCACCGTTTCAATCAATTTGCGGGCCATATTCAAAGCTTCTTGATGATTAGTGGGTTTGGATGACATTACCCCGTGTTTGATGCTCTTTGGAAGACCATCCATGTAAAGTTCAACCCTTAAAGATTCGGGGTTCACAAGGTTTAGGCACATCAAGGCTAGTTTAGAAAATCGTTGATTATAGGCCTTGAGATCGTTTCCGACCGCTTTTAAAGTTCTTAGCTCCTGTTCGAGCCTTCGGGTTTCTTCACAAGGAAAATATTCGATGATCATCTTTTCCCTTAAATCGGCCTAAGAGAGGGCACGGGCTTCATCGGTACCCACCGATTGTACATAGGTGTTCCACCAAGTGCGAGCGACACCGGCGAAAGTGTGAGTGGAGTATTTGACCTTGTCTTGGTCCAGACAACCGATTATGCTAAAGATGGCTTCGGTTTTCTCAAACCATCGGGTGAGCACAACCGGTCCCCCAGTTCCATCGAAGGTGTGAGGTTTACATCCCATGAAAGCTTTATAGGAGCATCCCTCGTTTGAATTACCGGCTCCATTGTTGTTGTTGTTGTTGTTGTTGTGGTTGTTGTTATTGTAATTGTTGTTGGATGAGTGACCGGCCATGGCCGCATCCATTCATTTTAGAGCTTGTTCGGGTGTTTCATGGCATGGTACACGACAAGGAGGCATTGTTCCTTCAAAACACAAGAATATCGTTGATTAGTATTCGCCTTAAATTCTTTATGTCATAATGTCGGAACGTTCATATGAGTCACCGTAATATAATCCCGGAAATTATATTACCCTAATTCATATGCGCATTCGACATTATTTCAGTAAGTCAAGGTGGCGTGTCAATCAAATTAAACAACGTGAGATTAAGATGGAATAAAAGTTAGATATGAATACAAGAGTTCGAGTATAAATGCACAAGTAATCAAGTAATTCCTACTTCAAGTCTATATGCCGGTTGTAGTCTAGACTCACTAATGTATACTATGACTCGGGGTTGACACCAATGAACTCTAAATCCCTACAACCAACGCTCTGATACCATCTGTAGTGAGCCGACAAAATCGTCATTGACGGTGCCGTCTACTTAGGTCCCGTTACGTGGTCATAAGTCTTTTAAAAAACATTTGACCACAATATGTCGCATTCATTTCAATTATAAAGATGTTTCAAAGTTTACAAAGTAGTTCAACGTCTAAACATGTTACAACGTTTTAAGTACAATTGAAACCTATGCGACACAAGTTAAGTCAAAAGACGCTCCACGTATGCATGTATACTCGACATCCAAGCAAGTATCAAAAAATAATGTGCGAAAGCATGTATCACCTAGCGTTCAAGGACCTGAGAAAACATATAGAAAACTGTCAACGAAAAATGTTGGTGAAATCATAGGTGTAATAGTAACGTTGTTTTTGAACCACAAGATTTAATATAGTTGATTATCCAAATCATTTGTATTCCAAAAGTATGTTCGCGAGCACCCAATTATCAAGACTTAAATGTTTTGTACCCTGTTACGTAGTGTTAGAACATACACTATACTTGAAAATATATTTCTTCTGCTAATGGTAGCGAACCGTCCGAATGAGGGCTCATCAAGCCCAATGTGATCACATAACATTAGTTCACGTTTACACCCTACAAGTGTAACTAATGATAATTGAATTGAGGCTTTTTGTTCTAACTCGTTGTGGAATGTTTGTTTTCGTACTTGTGTTCAAAGTATAAATGTATGATACGTATATGTTTCTCATCCCATAGTTTAAAAGTAAAAGTTGTTGAAAAGGTGGGACTATGATCTCACCTTGGTTGCACAGATAGTAAAATGTACTTCACAAAGTAACGTGTGCAAGCACGAATGCTAGTCTTGACCAAAACAATTAGGTTGTATCAATATCGGTAACCACGGTCGGTCAAAGTGTTCAATTAGTCCTATGGCTCGTTATGACTCGATTATTTTAGCATGTGAGTCAAATTGTCAAGTTTCATGCAAGATACAAAGATAAAAGCACGTTGGAATGATTGCATAAGTATTTGGTTAAGTTTGGATAAAGGTCAACTTTGGTCAAGTCAAAGTCAATGAAAAAGTCAACACGTTCGGGTATGGTCCCGAACTATTTTTCTGAGGTTTTTAATCATATATAAGCATGTTAGAATAAGTTACATATTAATCGGAGGTGCGTAGCATAGTTAGAATTAAATGGTAAACGGCCAACCAAATCAGAACCTGGTAGTTCATCTGGACGGCATCTAGATTGGCTGGACGGCGTCTAGATGTGAAGGCCTGGACGGCGTCCAAGATTTTAGATGGCGTCCGAATCAGTGCACAGGTCCTGCACGAACCAAACTTCAAACAATCACAATTTATGATCCGCAAACAATCAAAACATGTATCTTATATCATCGAAAAGGTATTTTGATAAGGAAAACAACTAAACACATCTCATCAATCAATTTAACATTTACAACAACCAAAATTGCATTAAATGCTCACCATTTATTACATTCAAGTCCATTAAATGTGTTTCATGATTCGGGCAACCAATTTACATGTATGATATGCCGTTTCGAAGGTAATTAAACACACATTGCAAATAAACACTTATAAACAATATTTCATAGCATTTAATGCATCAAAGTTCATAATCAAGCCTATCAAACCCTAACCCAAATCACCAAAATAATAATCATGTTAATGAAGTTTCCTTAATCAACCTACACAGCAAAATGAAGCTAGTGATGCTAGTAACACATTTAATACATGAACTTTTAACATTTAACAACATTTAAGCAACCAAATCACAAAATCAAACACACCAAACTTCAAGTTCATGCTAGTTACTTAAAATAACGAGATCGAGCATATATATCACATATTCATGTTAGACTTGAGCCATAGACACTAATTAACACTTTTATAAGTTAAAAACATCAAAAACAAAAAATCTAGTGTTTTTTGAAATTTACCCAAATGCAATGAGATTTGTATGGATTTGAAGAGGAAGATGCAAGGATTCTGAATATGTAATTTGTTTGAGTTGATGCTTGCTCAATTTGAAATAGATGATGATTCTTTGCTTGGGGTGTTGAGAGAAAAAGGGAGGAAGTATCAAAAGGTGGAGGGTGAATGAATGGAGGAGATGGGTTGACTCTTTGACCTAGTTGGTCAAGTTTGGCCATTTAACACAAATAGTCCCTCGAGTTTGAAGCGGGTGCGTGAATTACCTAAACGAAATATTTTAAAACGCGTTTTAACGGAAGATGTTATAATCATATAACGGACTTTAAATAAATAAACAGAAAGTAAATGGAAAAAGGCGGGATGTTACAATTTAGGTTAGTCATTTATGTCAAATATTTTCCAGTTACATTTTCTTTAATAAATGACTTGGTTATGTTAATTAATGCGAATACTTTTCGGAAACTTCTTATATAGAGGGCGTGACCGCTAAACTGTGAGACCAGAGTTAATATTCCGTTAGTGGATTCTGACGGGGTATTACACAAGAACAGCCCCCAAGTCATGACCAACAGCCATAATTCAACTTGGGACTTTAATCCGATCAAAAACATGTTTTAATCATACCGGGTGATCCGTGGCTCGGATTTCGATGACCCGAATATGAATGTTCATCCAATCATCAATCTTAACACACTAGTACACCTTAGAGACTCTAAAAGTGGTCACAAAGTCGGACCAAACCTGAACACATTCGTTTTTATGTTTTGATTTCATGAAAACACCATTTTAATAATACCTTAAGTTCCGGGAATCGAAATAACATGAATCCGGAGTCTAAAATTAATGTCTCGATGAAAGGCACACATATAAACACTTTATTTTAACAAATACATCAGTTTAGTTACAGAAATGATCAAATACTCCGCTATTCAAAATTAATCAAACCGAAATCATGAATTAACGAGTGATTCTACGCATATAATCAATAATCTAACAACATACAAGCACTATACTATCATAATAACATTCAAAATCAGTAAAATAATGAAATGATCAAAAAGTTAGGATTAGGGTTTTTACCCTAATCAACAATCAAGTAATATGAACACGTAGAGATCGTTGTGTAGAATCCGATTATGTTGAAAGCTTCTTGAAATGATCAATAATTTTGTGAGATGATGATGATGGTTGAGTTGGGTGACGACCAAGAAAAGGGAGAGGGAGAGGATGAGAGAAAATAATAGAATGCTAGGTTATGATGAAATGAAGTGGAATTGCAAAATGTGGAGCAAATGAGCCAACACTCCCTCCCCTTAGGAGTATTCGTTCGAATGGTATAAGGGAGTGGGTCCCATGGACCAAAAATGTTATTTAATAAATTGTTTGCGGCCTGAACGCCCGATCGAAGCCCGAAACGCGAAAACGCTACTACGCGATTAATTATTCGGAGAGATAACAAATACGCGACAAATAAGATATATAAACACTCTATATAATCATATGATATCAAAATATCATATTTAAAATAATTTGGATTTAAAAATCCCAAAAGTTTGACCGTTGGTTTGAAAACCGAAAAGGTTCGCCGGATAGAAATCCACGACACGTAGAAACGTACAATTTAAAATATGAATACAAATATTCACTTAACACATAATAATTAATATATTATTACTAAAATAATAATATAGGTCATAGAAATGACGTGGCACGAATAACAATTAACGGACGTTAAATAATAAACGGTAAAAGATAACGGAAAAAGTAGGGTCGTGACAGTACCTTCCCGTTACGGAAATTTCGTCCCGAAATTTAAGCAGGTGCAGGGGTTGACTCATCATCTGGGAACAAATGCGGGTACTTCTGCCACATCTGATCTTCACGCTCCCAAGTGAACTCGGGACCGCGTCTGGCATTCCATCTAACTCGGATGATAGAAATTTTACTCTACTTTAGGTTCTTAACCTCTCGATCCATAATTTCAACACGTTCCTCAATAAAATGGAGTTGTTTATCAACATGAAGTTCATCAAGAGGAATAGTTTCATCGGCCTCAGCCAAACACTTTTTCAAATTCGATACATGAAAAACGTCATGAACAGTACTAAGTTCTTGTGGCAATTTCAAATGATAGGTCACGGGTCCAACTCTCTTAGTAATCTCAAACGGTCCAACAAAACGAGGATTTAACTTTACCCTTTTACCAAATCGTACCACTGAAAGGACCCGTCCTTATGCACCTGGACGAAGTCATCAATATTTGGTCCCATTGCGATGATCGACTCCAAGTAATGTCCTTAAATTGATCAAATGCACAGCGGAAGAGTTAATTCATACCTGAGAATAAACATGCTTTAAAGTGTCAACCAAAAGGTTGGTGAGTTCATAGGTTTATCATAACAATCATTTCAATATTTTAATAGACCACAAGATTTCATAATCATAAACATAATACACTCGCAAGTGTATGTAAAGCATTCTAAGTGGTTGAGCACTTGGTAACCATACTTAACATTTAATCACGTCGCATATTCCCTTTATTATGAAATCTCACTACACCGTACCAAGTGTAGTCACCGAAACGAAGTACTGTGCAACCGTTGAATACTGGTCGTCCAGTCCGGTTGGGGTTGTCAGGCCCGATAGATCTATCAACAGGATTCGCGTTTACAATACCACATGTAAATAGTAGTTACCAAGCTACAAGGAAGTATGCCAGTGGTACAACTCAACGTAGAATATATTTTTAAGTACTTGTGTCTATTTCGTAAACATTTATAAAAGCAGCGCATGTATTTTCAGCCCAAAAATATATATTGCAAAAGCAATTAAAAAGGGAGCAAATGAAACTCACATATTGTATTTTGTAGTAAAAATACATATATCGATATTGAACAATTGTAGGGTTGGCCTCGGGTTCACGAACCTATATCAATACTATATATATATTAACACACAATATTAATCAACTAAGTTTTTAAATTTTATAATGTATTAGGATTAACATCCTTATATATAATTATATTAATACTTATAATAGGTCATATTATATATGTGATATATAATTTAATTTATGTTATAATTATAATATATTAGTTAATATATCAAAACATGGTAATTTGTAATATTAGTTATATTTATATTACATGTAATAATTATATTTTTAAAAAAAATTTGTTGTGTTAATAATAATAATACTGGTAGTAATATTAGTAATATAAATAATGATAATAAAAAAATAATTTTAATGTTAACAAAAATACTAATAATAATAATAATAATAATAATAATAATAATAATAATAATAATAATAATAATAATAATAATAATAATAATAATAATAATAATTATGATATTCATAAAATTAATAATAATAGAAATTTTTGTAAAAATAATAATAATGCTAATGAAATTTTAAATAATAAAAAAAATAGTTTTAATAATAATGAAAATTTTTAATAACAAAGATACTTTTAATAAAAATTGATAATGATAATAAAAATAATAATACTAATAATAATAATAATGATAATACCTTAAGTATATTATATTGTAGCTTCCATGGTTGATTAAACAAAAAGAAATGTCATTGCCCAGATTCGAACCCATGATCTCTTGCTAACCCAACATAACCTCTTAACCATTAAACCATTCGTGTCTTTCTGATTTAAACTCAAACCTTTTTGTTTTAACCCCGTATTTTCTGTCTCAAGTCCAATAATCAAATTAGGATTAGCCCAACAATATACATGGCCCAATATCAATTTAAAAGTCACGACCCAGTCTGATTCCTAAGCCCATCAAACTTGATTCTATGCCTAACTCTACCCATTTTCTAATTAAAGGAACGAGTATGTTCTTGTGTTGCTTCCCCCGTCACCATCCTCAATTTTATCAATAATATAATAATCGATTATACCTAAAAAAAAAATATACTAAGCGTGCAATCTTGTCTCATCCTTTTCTTTCTTTTTTTTAATCGCCAATAACAACAAAAGGAAAAAAGGCAACTTGTTGGAATCCCATACAACCACTCCCACTTGATTGGCCATAAAGGAAAAGAAAAATATAAAAGGAAGCAGCAGCAAATTCGTTGGGTTTTAGGGTCCGTGAACTGTGAACAGAAACAGAAAAAAAAGGCAACAGTTTAAGCAGCCTTGGGACTGTCACATATGGTGATTCGAATGGTTAATGAATCGGGACAATAGCAGCAAAAGACGAGTAGCAGTAGCAGTTAACTAACGCGAATGAGTGGTGGTTTGCAGTTGTTGGTCATTCTCGGACAGGAACATAAGTAGCAGAAGGAGTTGTAGGTTGTGATGGATGGTTTTGGTGATGGTTCATGATAGGTGATGGTAGCGAAATAAAAGATGGTGATTAGATGGGTATTGGTGGTGGTCTTGTTCGAGTATAATCCGGAATGAAAGGTGGCGGTTATGGTGAGGGTTAAGGTGGTGGTGGCGTGTGATAATTGTAAACAGAAAAACATTCGTAACAGGGTTTATGGTGGTTAATTGGGTTCGTACAGGAGATTAAACAGAAGGAGATCAACTGCAATATGGTGTTCTAATGGTCTCGACAATTAGGCTTGTGAGTTTTGGTGACGGTATTGTTGTGGGTTTTAACCGAAACAGTGAGCAACAATGGGGTTCGGTGTTGATGTTTGAGTGGTTTATGGTTTTTGGTTTCAACCGTAAGTTGGGAGGAGTGATGTGTGCGATCGAGACCTTTATTTATGAACGGATTTGAGTTGTTTTGTTACACGAATTGATTTATTGTATATGTGGTATTTTATTGATTTTAGGTTGATTTCACACATATATATAGGCAACTAGTCCTATCCGTGTAGTTTAGTTTGTTGGTAAATCCGATTCGTTCCACAGGGAGATGGAGTGTTTAATGGTTTTTTAATAGTCTTTGATGTCAAACTTATTTAAAATGGGGTTTTGGATTAGGCAATTTATAGTAACAGTAAAAGAAAATAACTTAACTAATTTACTAAATAAAATTACAAGATTACAATAATTAACTTAAAAAGAAACTAAATGAAATTATGCTAATTATGATGCATTAATTATGTTACTAAATGGTAATTAGTAAAATAGTAAATTTTAATAAAACTATATATTTAGATTTTTGTTTCAAGCAATTATTATATAAACTTAATTAATTTAACTAAAATGCATTTTTAATAAAACTAATACAAATTAAAAGGAATTTAATTAATTTACTAATTATAAACTAATTACAATTTATAAACCTATAATGATTAATGCTAATTTTAGGATTAAAACATGTATTTTTGTATTTTATACTTAATTAAAACTAATTATATAATAAATAACCTAATTATAATAATTAAATAACTAATAACCTAAATTATAAATAATTAATTAATCAAAACCCTAATTTTTACCCTAGCTGGTACTGTAGCCGCGTCAAGGCCTACACGATTCGTGTAGGAGTACACGATTCGTGTAAGGTTTAAATTATGGGACAGATTACTGTTTCGAAAATTAGTTATTTTTATGTATTTTTATATATTTTAAACTTGAAATTCGTAAATAATAAAGATAAAACTTTTATAAGAAGTAAAAATAAGATAAATGGGAAGTGTTTACTTAATTGTGTCACCCCTAGGTCCATGGATTGTTTCAAGTTTTTACGCCCTATTAAAATGTTCTAGTATCAAACTTTACATTTTTCTCTCGAAAAAATATAAAGTTACAACTTAGCTAAATAAAATCTAATTTTCATTGGATTCTTTTTTAGAAAGCTACTATTCCCTAAGTATTTAAATTGAGACCTAGCCTAGTTTTGACCTTCGCCAACACCCAAATTATAACGGTTTCCCTTTTTATAATTTCACCTTCATATAATTTATTGATATCACCCAAACCACCGAAGTTTATTTCCAAATTGGTGTCAATAATTTATCCATAAATTCGTCTAGATCATTTTTAATGTTGAAGCTTAATTTAGGTAAATAAATATAGCTCTCGTTATTTAAATTTACTAAATTAAGTGGTAAGGGTTAAATACCTAATTACATAAAAATGGTTCTTTTAACTAGGCTCAATATTAAAAATACTAAAGTTACATTTTAACTTTACTAATGGTAACAATTCATTTCACTAGGGGCTCTACATTTAAGCAAACACTAGGGAAATTTAGCTATCCATTACACTAGGGGAGACATAAAAATATAGATATGCAAGCATAATAATAACACTAATTTTAACAGAGTAAACTTACTAAAATATCTTCACTTGCATTAACTTCAAATGGTAGAAAAATTACAATAATAACACCCCTTTCACGCGTACAATAACACCCTTTATCACGAACAATACCCCCTTAATAACTGAAACTATTTTTACAGCGTAATAAAATTAACAATAATTTTAACTATAGTAATTGAAATATAAATTTGTGTTGTAATCTCTGTGTGTCTGTATCTCTGAACGTATCCATATTTATAACCTTCAAGTAGTTGTTGAAATCTTCAATTGGACTCTTTGCTGTACACAATTCAGAAAAAGTATTGTTTTAAAATTAAAAAGCTAGCCACCCTTCTCGAAACTGGAACAGTATTTCGGCCTAACATTACACGAATCGTGTATGGTCACACGATTCGTGTAAGACCAGTTACATTACACGATTCGTGTAATGGTACACGATTCGTGTAAGAGTAAATTTCAGTTTTCTTGATTTTTGTTCTTCAGTCGTTCTATGTTGATCTCGTGTTGACGTGTACTGTCTTGGTATTATACATTTGAACTCTTTTCTTCATCAATCTTGTACTTTCATTCAGATAAACGTTTCTTGATATAAATCTGGTTAAAACTATCGTTTTATCGTCGAATCTTCAAATAGCAAGCTTTTATCCACTTTTGTCGTTTTTCTCGTGAAATGAGCATTGAATGTCTTTGTAGATGATAAAAACCTATGAAATATAAGTGATATTGCGTCGAATAATATGTATGTTTAGAGCAATATCAAAATACCCCACACTAGAACGTTGCTTGTCCTCAAGCAATTACATCTTTTAACAGGGTTAGAACATTATATATTACACAACACACACTACACGAAATGAAACACACGCTATATGAAATTTATTACACAACACAGTATTTATTGAATCACACACACACCACACGAAATGAAATTCTGACAACAGAAACAAACATGAAACTCGTGATTAGTGTTTTAAAAATTTGGATCCTTAGGGAAAATTGGACCTTGAAAACGTTTTATGATTTTATAAAATGTCATGCTAGTTTTTACACTAGACACGTTTTCCGGTTTTAACCTCAAATTCCGGTTGAGGGTAACTGAAAACCGAAGTCTCAGTCGGCGATTAGCAAGCTATTCGCCCCCATGATTGTAGTATCATGGAACTTGAAGCCAAATGTCCAAAAATAGTTTTACACAAATATAATTCATAAAATAGCATAAGTTTTAGAACAAAATTATATCGTGTCCAAATATCATCGGTGAACCATGAGTTTGCACACCTCAATTTGTTATGGCATATGTATGTTGACCGCGGTCAAACATAGATGCAGTTGATCTTTACGGAGATCATCCATCTGGGGATTAGATTCATTAGTCTTAAAAGCTAATTTGCAATGTGCCCCCCCATTGTACGAGACAGATCCATCTCATGGTTAGGATAAGTCTGACCACCAAAAACCCTGTTTGATGCTGAGGTTAGGTGGATTTCCAGCCGATTTTAGGGATGACTTTTCAAGATTTTTCGTCAACCTACAGCTGTTCTGGACTACATCTTCTAACATAAGTTAGCAAGTGTGTTAATTCGGAAGACTTTACTTCCTTACGGGATGGATTTGATTCATCCTCTATTACTCGTGATAATGGAATATTCAGGTTTATACATTCTGTAGCAATGATATCTGCAATAAACTTCAAAGAAACATGTGATAAATGGTTCTCAATATAAGGATTTATAAATTCTTGTTATAAATGGTTTTCTTTTATAAGTTTTAAACAAATAAACTTATGTATTTTTAATGTTTGGAGACAACAATTTCGGTTTTTACACCTGATCTTTAATTGCTCGTAGTTACCTTAAAAATTGATTAGATATATTTGTTTAAAATTTTTCAAATTTTTCATAAAAACCAATAACTTATTAGTTCTCGAGAATTTATATATTCCCACCCCACACTTAAGATTATGTAATGCCCTCATTACATAAAATCAGATAATAATGTATAAATTTGAGAGGACAAAAAGTGTAGAGTATTTGGAACTTCCTTTGTTAACCGATTTGGATTTTCAAATTGTTTTACCTATGATCATATCCAATGTTTGTATCACAATGTAATTTGATGTTTCGTTTCGTCTAATTGCATTTTCGTCTGTACCTGTCAAAACCATGTTAAAAACACACAAAATATGGGGTTTTAATTCAATCGTTCAACACATTTTTACCCCACACTATATTTTCTTGCTAATATATAAAAAATAAAAATATAATAAGTTTCAATACACACCAAAAAATTATGTTATTACAAACTAATTTTTTTTTCTTTTTATATACTTTTTTTTATTTTTTATATAACTTATAATCAATTAAATTTAAAATATCTTTTATAAATTTATATTTGTAACGGAAATTCGGTTGTTATACCTGATCTTAATCCGTTTATAAATTTTTAAATTCAATTTATAAAATTCAATTCATTAAAAGTTAAAGTTTTAATATTTTTCGAAAACAAATTTAAAATAAAATAAAAACACTCTATTTTTGTGTTAAAAAGATTAACATTTTTAAATTTTAAAACAAGTATATGAGAAATACAAATAAAAAGGAATTTAAAATAAAAACGAGACACACGAATGGGACTATTTACAATTTGTGAAGTTTATTAGCGAGTCGTTCACGCGACTCCACCCTAATTTTAACTAACGTCGGGATGATAAACATCACCCTTCTTTACTCCAATAGAACCATTACTGCAACCATTCTTACCACTAATTTTTGATAATAACCAAGAGTCCGAAAATCTTGACTCTTCAACCAGTTTTTTCAACTTATATTTCTCAAGTTTTGATAGGTTTGAAATCAATCTCTCTCTCAAATGTTTATCTTTTTTCGACATAGCATTTCTAATCCTACCATATAACTTCTTCATGGTTTTCTCAACAACACTATCATTGGGCGGTTTACTATCTAGTTTCTCCTCATCACCCTCCCCACACTTAGCTTGTTGACTAATGGGTTTGACATTGTCAACAATATTCACTGAAACTATCGGTGTGGGTGGTGGGTTCATACTAAACTCAGTTTGATAGGTTGCACTCTTGCCTCTATCCTTCAAAACTAGTTTTCCTGTTTTCCAATCTGTTAAAGCACATGCAGTTGCTAAGAATGGTCTACCTAAAATAATAGGTACAAACTTATCTTCTTTCATGTCTACAACTACAAAGTCAGCTAGAAACTCAAGTTCACCTGTTTTTACTACTAAGTTTTCAGCAATCCCTATAGGTTTATTAACCGACTGATCAATGAATCTAATGCCTGAATTGGTGGGTTTAAGTTCACCTAAGTTCAAATGCGAGTAAATGGAATAAGGCATGAGATTTATACTTGCACCTGAGTCAGCTAATGATCTAAGAATTTCAGATTCATTAAGCTTACAAGGTACTATGAACGGTCCAGGATCACCTAACTTAGGTGGCAATTCATTCTTTTTCACAATAGCAGCACATTCTGCTTTAAGAAACGCAGATGATGCCTGCTCACACACTCCTTCTTTTGCCATCAAATCATTCAAGAATTTCCCATAGTTTGGCATACCTGCAACAACATCAACCAAAGGTACATTTACACAGATATTATCCATATTTAAAGGCTTACAATGATTCTCCTTTGGTTTTTCAGATGCAAGTGCTTGTGGGTATGGAATGGGTTCTTTATAGTCTTCCACTTTAGGTGCTTGCTTCACCGTATCTTCCGCTTCTTCTTTGATCATCTTCAAATCATCATCAACCCTAAATTCGGAAGGCTCGGTGGTTTTAATTATCTGCACTTCCGCATGATTTTCCGACATCAACCTCATCAAATAGTCACCATACTCGGGAGTTATTGCACCAACTCGGATCTCTTCATCTTCACATGTTATACTTTTCACACTTTCAACTCGGGTATCATCCATCTCTTGATAAGGAGTGTAATCATCTATCTTGGATAAATCAGAAAATATAAACTCATCACACTCTTCATCATCATCTTCACACCCAAGAGTAAAAATAGGACTATGCTCCGGTGTTTTGAAACTTGCTTCATCCTCACAGAAACTATAAATAGCATTCACTTGTGAATATGCTGGAGCTTGAGGATCCTTCTTCTTTAGTATAACCGGAGGATTACTTGCACTTGGTGTTCTCTCTGCTAGTAACTGTGAGATTCTTCCAACATCTCTTTCTAAAATCTGAATCGTGGCTTGTTGATTTCGGATTTGCTGAGTTTGAAGTTCCGCATTTTGCTCATGCTTAACCATAAAATCTCTCAAGAGATCTTCTAAACCAGATTTCCTCTCAGGTTGAGGTTGCATAATTGCTAGTGGTTGTGGTTGCATGAGTGCTAGTGGTTGTGGTTGTTGATTGTGTTGGAAATTATTTTGATAATTTCGTTGAGGTTGATTTCGGTTATTATAAACTGGTGGCGGATTTCTTTGACTTTGATTTGGGAAATTCCGGTTGTTTTGGTAACCTGGATTTCCTCCTTGATAGTTATTATTATTTGATCCTGAAGGTCCTCCTACTTGATAGCTATTTATAGGAGGATATTTTCGGTTGTTTGCTTCTATAGCTGGAAAGTCACTGAAGTTCATTTCACCTTTTCGTAAGTAACCTAAGAAATTTGCTTGCTCTTCCATTGTACTTTGATCACAATCTCTAGTAAGATGGGGACCTTGGCACAGTTCACATCCTACTCTGATAGCATGCATTTCCTTGGTTACTTTCTCGATTTGCCGTGCTTGATTTGCTATTTGAACTTTTAAAGAAGCAATTTCATCATTGCTTTCAATACTAGCAACATTTGATGATCTAGAAAATTCTATTTCTTGATGCCAATTATGAGAATGGGAGGCTAAATCAGCAATGATTGTGTGAGCGTCTTCAGGTGTTTTCTTCATGATCGAACCTCCAGCTGCAACATCTATATCTTTTCTAGTTGTCACATTGACTCCTTTATAGAATATTTGGACCTTTTGGAATGTATTCAACCCGTGTTGAGGACATATTCGAAGCATTTTATTGAATTGGGTCCAAGCTTCATAAAGAGTTTCATTAGGCTTTTGTTTAAAGTGATTTATGTCACTTTGTAATTTTGCTGCTTTTGAAGCAGGAAAGAATTCTGACAAAAATTTATCCATCATATCATTCCAGTTTTCAATATAACCTTCTGGTAATGAGTCTAGCCAATCTCTTGCATCATCTTTTAATGACCATGGAAAGATTTTTAAACATGCAACTTCATCGGTGACATCTTTGATTTTGAAAAGCTTGCAAATGCTTACAAACTTACGAAGATGCTCGTTAGCATCCTCATTTGGGGCTCCACCGAATTGACATGTATTAGTTACCATGTGTAAAAATTGACCTTTTATTTCAAAGCCATCGGTCATCGTGGGTTGGATGATTGCGTGGCCTTGACCTTTTCTTGTGGCCTTCATTAATGCTTCCATCGTTAAATTTGTGTCAGCCATTTCTTCTTCTTCTTTAATAATTGGCTCTATGATTGGTTGAATTATTGGTTTAGAATCGGATTCTAAGGAAAGTGATTCTAAATTCTTAGCAAGAGTTTCTACGTCTTGAGCTCTTAAGCGTTCGTGAAGTTTTCTTTCGGGTTCAGGATGTGAAGGTGTTAATTCAGCGTTGGAGGAACGTAAGTTCATACATTAATTTATTTTATGAAATCACAACACTAAAGGTTTACCTAAGGTTACCTACTTGTTTCTTTGGGAAATTGTACAAAGAACTAAAGGATTTATTCAAAAACTTTGAACTTTCTTGGAAATGAATTTCCTCGAGAGGATCGAATAACATAAAAACAATGATAAAAACCCTTAAACAAACAGATTTTCCTTCTGATTTTGCCCACGTTTCGAATAGCCAAAAGATGCAGCAGAGGGGCAGGATCCTTCAAAGACCAATAAAATTGGTGATCCAACAACCCGGTCCACGTACAAATCCAACTACTACTACGAATCAGAAAAATTATCTATTTATTTAACTGCCAACTCCCCGGCAGCGGCGCCAAAAAGTTGATGTGTGCGATCGAGACCTTTATTTATGAACGGATTTGAGTTGTTTTGTTACACGAATTGATTTATTGTATATGTGGTATTTTATTGATTTTAGGTTGATTTCACACATATATATAGGCAACTAGTCCTATCCGTGTAGTTTAGTTTGTTGGTAAATCCGATTCGTTCCACAGGGAGATGGAGTGTTTAATGGTTTTTTAATAGTCTTTGATGTCAAACTTATTTAAAATGGGGTTTTGGATTAGGCAATTTATAGTAACAGTAAAAGAAAATAACTTAACTAATTTACTAAATAAAATTACAAGATTACAATAATTAACTTAAAAAGAAACTAAATGAAATTATGCTAATTATGATGCATTAATTATGTTACTAAATGGTAATTAGTAAAATAGTAAATTTTAATAAAACTATATATTTAGATTTTTGTTTCAAGCAATTATTATATAAACTTAATTAATTTAACTAAAATGCATTTTTAATAAAACTAATACAAATTAAAAGGAATTTAATTAATTTACTAATTATAAACTAATTACAATTTATAAACCTATAATGATTAATGCTAATTTTAGGATTAAAACATGTATTTTTGTATTTTATACTTAATTAAAACTAATTATATAATAAATAACCTAATTATAATAATTAAATAACTAATAACCTAAATTATAAATAATTAATTAATCAAAACCCTAATTTTTACCCTAGCTGGTACTGTAGCCGCGTCAAGGCCTACACGATTCGTGTAGGAGTACACGATTCGTGTAAGGTTTAAATTATGGGACAGATTACTGTTTCGAAAATTAGTTATTTTTATGTATTTTTATATATTTTAAACTTGAAATTCGTAAATAATAAAGATAAAACTTTTATAAGAAGTAAAAATAAGATAAATGGGAAGTGTTTACTTAATTGTGTCACCCCTAGGTCCATGGATTGTTTCAAGTTTTTACGCCCTATTAAAATGTTCTAGTATCAAACTTTACATTTTTCTCTCGAAAAAATATAAAGTTACAACTTAGCTAAATAAAATCTAATTTTCATTGGATTCTTTTTTAGAAAGCTACTATTCCCTAAGTATTTAAATTGAGACCTAGCCTAGTTTTGACCTTCGCCAACACCCAAATTATAACGGTTTCCCTTTTTATAATTTCACCTTCATATAATTTATTGATATCACCCAAACCACCGAAGTTTATTTCCAAATTGGTGTCAATAATTTATCCATAAATTCGTCTAGATCATTTTTAATGTTGAAGCTTAATTTAGGTAAATAAATATAGCTCTCGTTATTTAAATTTACTAAATTAAGTGGTAAGGGTTAAATACCTAATTACATAAAAATGGTTCTTTTAACTAGGCTCAATATTAAAAATACTAAAGTTACATTTTAACTTTACTAATGGTAACAATTCATTTCACTAGGGGCTCTACATTTAAGCAAACACTAGGGAAATTTAGCTATCCATTACACTAGGGGAGACATAAAAATATAGATATGCAAGCATAATAATAACACTAATTTTAACAGAGTAAACTTACTAAAATATCTTCACTTGCATTAACTTCAAATGGTAGAAAAATTACAATAATAACACCCCTTTCACGCGTACAATAACACCCTTTATCACGAACAATACCCCCTTAATAACTGAAACTATTTTTACAGCGTAATAAAATTAACAATAATTTTAACTATAGTAATTGAAATATAAATTTGTGTTGTAATCTCTGTGTGTCTGTATCTCTGAACGTATCCATATTTATAACCTTCAAGTAGTTGTTGAAATCTTCAATTGGACTCTTTGCTGTACACAATTCAGAAAAAGTATTGTTTTAAAATTAAAAAGCTAGCCACCCTTCTCGAAACTGGAACAGTATTTCGGCCTAACATTACACGAATCGTGTATGGTCACATGATTCGTGTAAGACCAGTTACATTACACGATTCGTGTAATGGTACACGATTCGTGTAAGAGTAAATTTCAGTTTTCTTGATTTTTGTTCTTCAGTCGTTCTATGTTGATCTCGTGTTGACGTGTACTGTCTTGGTATTATACATTTGAACTCTTTTCTTCATCAATCTTGTACTTTCATTCAGATAAACGTTTCTTGATATAAATCTGGTTAAAACTATCGTTTTATCGTCGAATCTTCAAATAGCAAGCTTTTATCCACTTTTGTCGTTTTTCTCGTGAAATGAGCATTGAATGTCTTTGTAGATGATAAAAACCTATGAAATATAAGTGATATTGCGTCGAATAATATGTATGTTTAGAGCAATATCAAGGAGCAACAAGCAAACGAAGTACATAAATAAATGGTGTTAGTGTGTTTGTTCGAAGATAATAAAAAGAGGGTTGATCGGTTATCGGGGAAATAAGGGAGGATAGCTTTAAAGAGGTTCAATGTGGGTTTAATTCTACGGTGGGTTTGTATTTGAGATGAAATGGTTATCGGGTAAAAAAAATAGGGAGAGATATAAAGAGAAGAAGTGGATTGCAGTGTGATTGCTTGAGTTCTCATAAAACAAATATGTAGATATGTGATATGTACCCATGTATGCATATATGTGATTCCATGAGAGACAAGAAGAATCGTGAGGGTGAAAAACAAACAAGAAAAACAAACAAACAAAAATAAAGTAGATTGAGATAGGTAACAAATTTTGTTATCTGTCTTTGATTTATATCTAATAAATATAAATACTAAATATATTAATATTATTAATACTAATAATAATAATAATAATACTATTAATATTACATATAATAATAAATAATAATAATGATATTAACATTTATTTATGACAATAATTTCATATAATCGATTAATAACATTTAATATATAATTATATTTATTTATATTTATATATATATACATATCTATTTAAAAATAGTTGTTCGTGAATCGTCGGGAACAGTCGAAGGTCCAATGAATGTATAAAAACAGTTCAAAAACTTTGAGACTCAACCTATCAGACTTCTCTTAGCGTGTCAAGAATATTAAATCGTATGGAGAGTTTGGTTTAAAATTAGTCGAAATTTTTCGGGTCGTGACAGTACCTACCCATTAAAGAAATTTCGTCCCGAAATTTGATCGAGGTCATCATGGCTAACACTATAATAAGGTTCTCTGGTAACAATAAATGAGCACGCATATATAACAAGGTTTATAATAAGGTTGTTTTGAATGAAATGTCAAAGTTGTCTTGCTGGAGTTGTGACAAAATTGGCTATTTTGAAGAAGAACTGCAAAGTTATTTTGGGTAATAATAACACTAAGGGAATTAGCACAGCTACGTGTTAAACGTTTACTCAGTTTCTGAGAGTTTTTCAGGTGCATAATTATATGCAAAAATCTTTCCTTTCATAGATGAAGTGCGGTTGGTTCATCCTTTCGATTGAGGTATTTTCAAGAATCATGAAAGGTTTGAACGCAGATTGTAATCGCTAAGATACAAATGAAGTTTAAAATGAAATCAAGTGGCAAACTTGAAGAAATGTTTAGTTTCATATGTTATAATCAATATTTTAATTCCTTTTAATTGTCCAATATTATTAGTCCACGGTCGATAGTCCACAGTTAACAGTCCAATAATTTATATATAGTTTAATATATAATATTCGAATTAATTAATACGTTTTGTGACCCGTATACGTCTCAGACTCGATCACAACTCAAACTATATATATTATTGTAGAATCAACCTCAACCCTGTATAGCTAACTCCCGCATTACTGCATATAGAGTGTCTATGGTTATTCCAAATAATATATATAGATGCGTTGATATGATATGTCAAAACCTTGTATACGTGTCCCGATATTTAAAGTGCGTAAAAATAAATAACAGAAATTAAATGACGATAAATAAAATTGCGAGAATATAAATTGCGATAAATAAAATGTAACCAGTTAGCTAGGAACAGTTAGTGTGGATTCTTAATAAAATTTTAATTAGTTAATTCGTTTGTTTCTAACAAATTTTATTTTGACCAATGTTTTCTTCATTATGCCACTTGTTGGATTCTGATAGGTCAAAATCCAAATATGAAATTGAATGAAAATGATTATTCTGCGGTGATCGGATTCGTATCTTTGTAGATGTAAGTAGGATAGTAAATGACTGTTGAATTGGATTTGAAGAATGTACAGTGTAACTTATTAATGTGAAATCTAACTATTCCTTGGGTATTACCTACCCGTTAAAATATTTTCACCATTAACAGTTTGTACGAAAGAATTTTTAATTACAATCTTTATGAAAATATACATACATATATATTTTCTTCAGATGTAATCATTGATTTAATGAGTCAATAAGATATTAAACTCATTTGATTTATCGTTAGTACTAGATTACATGATCTCTAAAACATTAGAGATTACATAATCGCCATGTCGAACGAAGATAATCGATGTAGAACGATATGTAGAACGAAGATAAAGTAGACAGAACGATACGTTATGCTCGAGGTACAGAATGAGATGTTGAGGCATGTGATGTTGAAACTTGGGTTGTTGGTGGTACGGGGTGATGTTGCTGGAGCTGTTAAGTTTTGCACCATATTCTCCAAAACCACTACTCGAGCGCGAAACTCGTTGACTTCTTCTATTACTCCGGGATGATTGTCGGTCGGAACGAGCGAATGAATAAGGTTTAGAATTTTAGATAGAAGATAATCGTGACGAGCTACCCTAAAGATGAGGCTAAAAATGGTGTTTCGGATAGGTTCACCGGTAAGTGCATCAGGTTCTTCGCCAAGAGGGCAATGTGGTGGATGGAATGGATCACCTTCTTTTTGTCTCCAATAATTAAGTAGACTACGAACCCATCAGATGAATTGGGGATGGATGATTGGTTGATTCATTCCGAGGACACTGCTTTCGGAGCTTAGGTAAATATCCATGTCGAAATAGCTGTCGAAATAACTATCGAAATAGCTATCGGAATCTGAGGGACTCGAACTGGTTGAGGGATTCATCTCGTACAATCAGATGAAGGATTTTCGATAAGAAATAGGTTATAGGATGTAGATTAGTACTCTACAATACATAATTTACATATGCATATATAATACTAAAATCCCATAAGTTACGGAGGAATCTACGGAAGCTGTCAGGTAAAGGTAACAATGACAGATACGCTAAGATATGAATTTATCTATAAACTGTCTATGCAATAGAGGCAGTAAGACATGTCTAGACTTTAAGGATGATAAGCAAATAATTTTTCGACACTAAATGATAAGCAAAACTTTTGACATGCAGACACTGTCGAAGTCCAGACTCACTAATGCATCTAAACAACTATCAGTTAGACACACCAATACAAGACCTGGTTCGCTAAGACCACCGCTCTGATACCAACTGAAAGTTGGGGACGCATCCCACTCAGTGCCTTCTCAGCTAACCGCCTGTGACCACTGAGCGTACCTCAGACACTGATTTTACGGCCCGCCTCTCGGCATTACAGCCAACCCTAATAGGGACCGCGAGGAGTAAGAGCCAATGCTTCGTCACAGGTAACACTGTGAGAACCCCCTCTACGATTAACCCACTAATAAACGGCATTAAACCAGCTCTGATACCAACTGAAAGGACCCGTCCTTATCCACCTGGACGAAGTCATCAATATTTGGTCCCATTACGATGATCGACTCCAAGTAATGTCCTTAAATTGAGCAAATGCACAGCGGAAGACTTAATTCATACCTGAGAATAAACATGCTTTAAAGTGTCAACCAAAAGGTTGGTGAGTTCATAAGTTTATCATAACAATCATTTCAATATTTTAATAGACCATAAGATTTCATAATAATAAACATAATACACTCGCAAGTGTATGTAAAGCATTCAAAGTGGTTGAGCACTTGGTAACCATACTTAACATTTAATCACGTCGCATATTCCCTTTATTATGAAATCTCACTACACCGTACCAAGTGTAGTCACCGAAACGAAGTACTGTGCAACCGTTGAATATTGGTCGTCCAGTCCGGTTGGGGTTGTCAGGCCCGATAGATCTATCAACAGGATTCGCGTTTACAATACCACATGTAAATAGTAGTTACCAAGCTACAGGGAAGTATGCCAGTGGTACAACTCAACGTAGAATATATTTTTAAGTACTTGTGTCTATTTTGTAAACATTTATAAAAGCAGCGCATGTATTCTCAGCCCAAAAATATATATTGCAAAAGCAATTAAAAAGGGAGCAAATGAAACTCACATATTGTATTTTGTAGTAAAAATACATATATCGATATTGAACAATTGTAGGGTTGGCCTCGGGTTCACGAACCTATATCAATACTATATATATATTAACACACAATATTAATCAACTAAGTTTTTAAATTTTATAATGTATTAGGATTAACATCCTTATATATAATTATATTAATACTTATAATAGGTCATATTATATATGTGATATATAATTTAATTTATGTTATAATTATAATATATTAGTTAATATATCAAAACATGGTAATTTGTAATATTAGTTATATTTATATTACATGTAATAATTATATTTTTTTTAAAAATTTGTTGTGTTAATAATAATAATACTGGTAGTAATATTAGTAATATAAATAATGATAATAAAAAAATAATTTTAATGTTAACAATAATACTACTAATAATAATAATAATAATAACAATAATAATAATAATAATAATAATAATAATAATAATAATAATAATAATAATAATAATAATAATAATAATAATAATAATAATAATTATGATATTCATAAAATTAATAATAATAGAAATTTTCGTAAAAATAATAATAATGATAATGAAATTTTAAATAATAAAAAAAAATAGTTTTAATAATAATGAAAATTTTTAATAACAAAGATACTTTTAATAAAAATTGATAATGATAATAAAAATAATAATACTATTAATAATAATAATAATGATAAAAATAGTTTTAATAATAGTATATTATATTGTAGCTTCCATGGTTGATTAAACAAAAAGAAATGTCATTGCCCAGATTCGAACCCATGATCTCTTGCTAACCCAACATAACCTCTTAACCATTAAACCATTCGTGTCTTTCTGATTTAAACTCAAACATTTTTGTTTTAACCCCGTATTTTCTGTCTCAAGTCCAATAATCAAATTAGGATTAGCCCAACAACATACATGGCCCAATATCAATTTAAAAGTCACGGCCCAATCTGATTCCTAAGCCCATCAAACTTGATTCTATGCCTAACTCTACCCATTTTCTAATTAAAGGAACGAGTATGTTCTTGTGTTGCTTCCCCCGTCACCATCCTCAATTTTATCAATAATATAATAATCGATTATACCTAAAAAAAAATACTAAGCGTGCAATCTTGTCTCTTCCTTTTCTTTCTTTTTTTTAATCGCCAATAACAACAAAAGGAAAAAAGGCAACTTGTAGGAATCCCATACAACCAATCCCACTTGATTGGCCATAAAGGAAAAGAAAAATATAAAAGGAAGCAGCAGCAAATTCGTTGGGTTTTGGGGTCCGTGAACTGTGAACAGAAACAGAAAAAAAGGCAACAGTTTAAGCAGCCTTGGGACTGTCACATGTGGTGATTCGAATGGTTAATGAACCGGGACAATAGCAGCAAAAGACGAGTAGCAGTAGCAGTTAACTAACGCGAATGAGTGGTGGTTTGCAGTTGTTGGTCATTCTCGGACAGGAACATAAGTAGCAGAAGGAGTTGCAGGTTGTGATGGATGGTTTTGGTGATGGTTCATGATAGGTGATGGTAGCGAAAGAAAAGATGGTGATTAGATGGGTATTGGTGGCGGTCTTGTTCGAGTATAATCCGGAATGAAAGGTGGCGGTTATGGTGAGGGTTAGGGTGGTGGTGGCGTGTGATAATTGTAAACAGAAAAACATTCGTAACAGGGTTTATGGTGGTTAATTGGGTTCGTACAGGAGAGTAAACAGAAGGAGATCAACTGCAATATGGTGTTCTAATGGTCTCGACAATGAGGCTTGTGAGTTTTGGTGACGGTATTGTTGTGGGTTTTAACCGAAACAGTGAACAACAATGGGGTTCGGTGTTGATGTTTGAGTGGTTTATGGTTTTTGGTTTCAACCGTAAGTTGGGAGGAGCAACAAGCAAACGAAGTACATAAATAATTGGTGTTAGTGTGTTTGTTCGAAGATAATAAAAAGAGGGTTGATCGGTTATCGGGTAAACAAGGGAGGATAGCTTTAAAGAGGTTCAATGTGGGTTTAATTCTACGGTGGGTTTGTATTTGAGATGAAATGGTTATCGGGTAAAAAAAATAGAGAGAGATATAAAGAGAAGAAGTGGATTGCAGTGTGATTGCTTGAGTTCTCATAAAACAAATATGTAGATATGTGATATGTACCCATGTATGCATATATGTGATTCCATGAGAGACAAGAAGAATCGTGAGGGTGAAAAACAAACAAGAAAAACAAATAAACAAAAATAAAGTAGATTGAGATAGGTAACAAATTTTGTTATCTGTCTTTGATTTATATCTAATAAATATAAATACTAAATATATTAATATTATTAATACTAATAATAATAATAATACTATTAATAATACATATAATAATAATAAATAATAATAATGATATTAACATTTATTTATAACAATAATTTCATACAATTGATTAATAACATTTAATATATAATTATATTTATTTATATTTATATATATATATATATACATATCTATTTAAAAATAGTTGTTCGTGAATCGTCGAGAACAGTCGAAGGTCCAATGAATGTATAAAAACAGTTCAAAAATTTTGAGACTCAACCTATCAGACTTCTCTTAGCGTGTCAAGAATATTAAATCGTATGGAGAGTTTGGTTTAAAATTAGTTGAAATTTTCCGAATCGTGACAACCACACCCTTCCAAGGTGATACTTTCAACATAACATGGTCACCGACCTGAAATTCCAAATCTTTTCTTCTCTTATATGCATAACTCTTTTGCCGACTTCTGGCGGTTCTCAATATTTCTTTAATCTGTACGATCTTTTCGGTAGTCTCATGAATAATTTCTGGGCCTATGAGTTGAGCATCCACAACCTCATTCCAATAGATAGGAGACCTACACTTCCTACCATACAGAGCTTCAAATGGTGCGGCTTTAATACTTGCATGATAGCTGTTATTGTAAGAAAATTCTGCCAGTGGCAAATATCTATCCCACCCATTACCAAAATCAATAACGCATGCTCGTAACATGTATTTTAAATTTTGAATGGTCCTTTCACGCTGACCATCTATCTGCGGATGATAAGCGGTGCTCATATCCAACTTAGTTCCCAAAGCTTCCTGTAAGGATTTCCAAAACCTCGATATAAATTGACTGTCTCGGTCGGAAATAATAGATACAGGAACACCATGTCTGGAAACAATTTCCTTCAAGTACAAACGAGTAAGCTTCTCCATCACATATGTTTCCTTAATTGGCAAGAAATGAGCTGACTTTGTGAGTCGGTCAACAATCACCCAAATGGTATCATGACCACCCACAACTCTCGGTAACTTCGTAATAAAATCCATCGTAATACCTTCCCACTTCCACTCAAGAATCTCAGGTTGCACCAAAAGTTCAGACGGTTTTTGATGTTCAGCTTTAACCTTAGCACATGTTAAACGCTTAGCAACATACGTAGCTACATCAGTTTTCAAATTAGACCACCAATACAGCTCCTTAAGATCATGATACATCTTTCCCGAACCAGGATGAATAGAGTACCTAGACGTATGAGCCTCATCTAAAACAAGTTGTCGCAGATCACCAAACTTCGGAACCCAAAGACGTCCTGCAAAGTACCTAGTACCATCCGTTCGTACCTCAAACTTCTTAGCCATGCCTCTGACTTTCTTGTTCACAAAATTCTCCTCCTTCAAGGCTTCTTGTTGTGCCTCAAGAATCTGCCTTGCGAGGTTTGTTCGAATGGTCATATTCAAGGCCCTAAACCTGCGAGGTTCAGCCCTCTCTTTATGACTTAACGCATCAGCCACAACATTGGCCTTTCCCGGATGATATAAAATTTCACAGTCATAATCATTCAACGTCTCAACCCATCTTCGCTGCCTCATATTCAGCTGTTTTTGATCAAGAATGTGTTGAAGACTTTTGTGATCATTGTACACTGTACTTTTGACCCCATAAAGATAATGTCTCCAAATCTTGAGCGCAAACACGACATCTCCCAACTCTAAATCATGGGTTGTATAATTCTGTTCATGAATCTTCAACTGACGTGACGCGTAAGCGATAACTTTCTTTCGTTGCATCAAAACACAGCCTAAGCCCTAACGCGATGCATCACAATAGACAACAAAATCGTCATTACCCTAGGGTAGTGACAATATCGGAGCAGAAGTTAACTTCTTCTTCAGAGTTTGAAAAGCAGTCTCTTGTTCATCCTTCCACTCATACTTTTTCCCCTTGTGCGGTAAAGTAGTCAGAGGTTTCGCTATACGAGAGAAATCTTGAATGAACCTTCTATAGTAACCTGCCAACCCTAGAAACTGACGAATCTGAGTAGGAGTCTTCGAAAATCCCACTTCTCAATTGCCTCAATCTTGGCAGGATCAACTTGTATTCCCTTTTTACTAACAACATGTCCTAGGAATTGAACTTCTCTTAACCAGAAAGTACACTTAGAGAACTTAGCGGACAGTTCCTCTTTCCTCAACAAATCGAGCACCAACTTCAAATGTTCTTCATGTTCTTCATCACTCTTGGAATAAATAAGGTTGTCGTCGATGAAAACAATGACAAATTTGTCCAGATAGGGTCTACACACACGGTTCATGAGGTCCATGAACACAGCAGGTGCATTTGTCAATCCAAACGGCATAATAAGGAATTGATAGTGACCATAACGAGTGCGAAATGCATTTTTCGGAATATCAGATTCTTTAACCCGCAGTTGATGATAACCGGAATGAAGATCGATCTTAGAATAAACAGACGAATCCTGAAGCTGATCGATTAGATCATCAATTCTAGGAAGAGGGTAGCGGTTTTTAACTGTAAGCTTGTTCAATTCACGATAATCAATACATAAATAAAACGAACCATCCTTCTTTTTAACAAATAGAACAGGAGCTCCCCAAGGGGACGAACTGGGACGAATAAAACCCTTGTCTAACAACTCACGAAGTTGACTCGACAATTCTTGAAGTTCGGAAGGCGCAAGTTGATAAGGAGCATGTGCTACAAGAGCAGCACCGAGAACAAGATCGATTTGAAATTCTACAGCGCGTTGCGGCGGAAGGCCAGGTAAATCTTCTGGAAACACCTCTGGAAAATCTCTAACAGTATGAACATCACCAATGCTCTTCTCTTCTTTATCAGAATCAACAACATGGGCTAGAATAGCATGACAGCCTTTGCGAAGATGTTTATGAACTTTCAAACAGCTAATAAGGTTTAACAGTCTGCATTTCTTATCCCTAAAAACCATCAGCGACTCTCTAACCACATTAGTAATACGAACAGCTTTCCCGTAACACACAATTTCAGCACGATTCATAGAGAACCAATCCATACCAATAAGAACATCAAAACTGCCTAGGTCAATTGGTATTAAATCTACCTTAAAATCTCTACCAGCTAGATTAATGTTACATTTACGATACACAGTCTTAGCAGTAAGCACTTTACCATTAGCTATCTCTACAACATAAGTTCTGTCTAGAGGAGTTAACGGTGTTTTGATTTTTGGACTAAATTTACTCGACACAAAACTAAAATCAGCCCCTGAATTAAATAGTACATAAAATGATAAATCGTTGACCGAGAACGTACCCGTAACAAGTTTTAGATCTTCCTTGTGACAACCTGGAAATTTCCGACCAAATTTAAACTTTAATCTTTATATATTCCCGACACGATAAGCAAAGTTTGTAAGTTGAATCTCAAGAATTTTAAACTGTGTTCATACATTCATTTAACCTCGACCAAATTCCAAAGATTCAAGAACCATTATAGGAACGGATATAATTATATATGTATATATGTATATATTATTACTTGAAAACGTTAGCAAGTATTAGACGTATAATACTTTACATAAACGTATTTATTTCAAAATATATTTAGAATAATTATCGATGGAATTAAAAGATAATATCAAAAGATTGAAATATCAAATACATTGAATTATGATTTCGAGTCTCTATTGAGAGGTCCACTTTGATTTAGAAAAACCTTTCCTTTTTAACGATATTCGGAATAAATGGTAAAGTGATCTTCGAGTAAGGACAAAGTGTCAAGTAGTGAGAGCAAGTCAGATTGGTGGAAATTTCTGTTAAATTCCAATACATGCCTTACAATAATTGCCTCGTGACTTTTGATAAGATAAATTAATTAACCTTCATATTAGGTATTGTGAAAGTAAAATTAGGGATTATAGGTAAATTAGAGAATAGATATTGACAAGTTAAATAGATCGACATTTTACATTAAGATGATTCCTTACGTTTGATTTTCCTTTTGACTTAATCCTATGAGTCATGATTAAACTGGAAGTTAAAACCTTGAAACCTGATATGATTTATATATGATTTTTACTTTCATAAACGAAAACATCATTTCGATATAATAGACTTTTTAAGAACGTCTTATGACATAACAACTTCTTCTATTATAACCGTTGTGATAAAATGATTTGGAATATAAAGTAATTTGGAATATTAAAATGTCTTTGTAAACGTTTTAAATAAATAAAGTATATCAATTTTAAACTTTAAAAATATAAATGTTACGAAATAGTAATTCTTGATATTTAAACAATTCCTAAATACATAAATTTTGAATATCATTAGTTTTGAAAAACTATATATTAAGTAAAGAGTTCAAACTTATATTTTGAAATGAAAATATATATTTTAACTTAGTCATAAAACGTTAAGATTTAAAATAATATATTTTGACAAACAAAGAGTCACTGATTTATAGAAGCAAATGACCACAACACTCAATTTTACAAGTTACATTTATCATAAAATAATTTATTGATGAGTAAGTCAAATTATTAATAAGAGTACACGTCGCGTAATATAAAAGGGTAGTTTTCTAAACGTACGAAGGTGCGCTCGAAAAACCGAAAGTGGTACACGAGTCGAGTGACAACATCCGTGTCATTTGAGTAAAAATTATATTTTTACCATGAACGTAAATATAATATAATATATAATTAATTATATAAATTAAATATAATATATATAATATTATAAAAACCATAGTTGCCCATGTTTAAAACGAATGTGAGCTAGGATTACTAATCATGCGATCGCATGTTTAATAGAGGGGACACTCATGCAGTCGCATGAGTGTCGGCTGAAATGTCCCGTTCATATTGATTATAAACGTTCCATATTAATTGATTTGGTTGCGAGGTTTTGACCTCTATATGAGACATTTTTCAAAGACTGCATTCATTTTTAAAACAACCATAACCTTTATTTTATCAATAAAGGTTTTAAAAGCATTATGTAGATTATCAAATAATGATAATCTAAAATATACTGTTTACACATGACCATTACATAATGGTTTACAATAGAAATATATTACATCGACATATGTTTCTTGAGTGCAGTTTTTACACAATATCATACAAACATGGTATCCAAATCTTGTCCTTATTTTAGTATGCAACAGCGGAAGCTCTTAGTATTCACCTAAGAATAAACATGCTTTAAACGTCAACAAAAATGTTGGTGAGTTATAGGTTTAACCTATATATATCAAATCGTAACAATAGACCACAAGCTTTCATATTTCAATACACATCCCATACATAGAGATAAAAATCATTCATATGGTGAACACCTGGTAACCGAAATTAACAAGATGCATATATAAGAATATCCCCATCATTCCGGGACACCCTTCGGATATGATATAAATTTCGAAGTACTAAAGCATCCGGTACTTTGGATGGGGTTTGTTAGGCCCAATAGATCTATCTTTAGGATTCGCGTCAATTAGGGTGTCTGTTCCCTAATTCTTAGATTACCAGACTTAATAAAAAGGGGCATATTCTATTTTGATAATTCAACCATAGAATGTAGTTTCACGTACTTGTGTCTATTTTGTAAATCATTTATAAAACCTGCATGTATTCTCTGAAATATCGCGTTCATATTGATTATAAATGTTCCATATTAATTGATTTCGTTGCGAGGTTTTGACCTCTATATGAGAGGTTTTTCAAAGACTGCATTCATTTTTAAAACAACCATAACCTTTATTTTATCAATAAAGGTTTTAAAAGCATTACGTAGATTATCAAATAATGATAATCTAAATTATACGGTTTACACATGACCATTACATAATGGTTTACAATAGAAATATATTACCTCGACATATGTTTCTTGAATGCAGTTTTTACACAATATCATACAAACATGGACTCCAAATCTTGTCCTTATTTTAGTATGCAACAGCGGAAGCTCTTAGTATTCACCTGAGAATAAACATGCTTTAAACGTCAAAAAAAATGTTGGTGAGTTATAGGTTTAACCTATATATATAAAATCGTAACAATAGACCACAAGATTTCATATTTCAATATACATCCCATACATAGAGATAAAAATCATTCATATGGTGAACACCTGGTAACCGACATTAACAAGATGCATATATAAGAATATCCCCATCATTCCGGGACACCCTTCGGATATGATATAAATTTCGAAGTACTAAAGCATCCGGTACTTTAGATGGGGTTTGTTAGGCTCAATAGATCTATCTTTAGGATTCGCATCAATTAGGGTGTCTGTTCCCTAATTCTTAGATTACCAGACTTAATAAAAAGGAGCATATTCGATTTCGATAATTCAAGCATAGAATGTAGTTTCACGTACTTGTGTCTATTTTGTAAATCGTTTATAAAACCTGCATGTATTCTCATCCCAAAAATATTAGATTTTAAAAGTGGGACTATAACTCACTTTCACAGATTTTTACTTCGTCAGGAAGTAAGACTTGGCCACTGGTCGATTCACAAACCTATAACAAATATGTACATATATATCAAAGTATGTTCAAAATATATTTACAACACTTTTAATACATTTTGATGTTTTAAGTTTATTAAGTCAGCTGTCCTCGTTAGTAACCTACAACTAGTTGTCCACAGTTAGATGTACAGAAATAAATCGATATATATATTATCTTGAATCAATTTATGACCCAGTGTATACACGTCTCAGGCTAGATCACAACTCAAAGTATATATATTTTTGGAATCAACCTCAACCCTGTATAACTAACTCCAACATTACTGCATATAGAGGGTCTATGGTTGTTCCAAATAATATATATACATGGGTCGATATGATATGTCAAAACATTTGCATACGTGTCTATGGTATCCCAAGATTACATAATATATTAGAATACATGTATAATACAATATAAGTTAGCTAGGATATGATTTGTATAGAATTGTTAATATTTCCCGTAGCTACAAAGATAAAAAATATCCAATCTTGTTTTACCCATAACTTCTTCATTTTAAATCCGTTTTGAGTGAATCAAATTGCTATGGTTTCATATTGAACTCTGATTTATGAATATATACAGAAAAAGTATAGGTTTATAGTCGGAAATATAAGTTACAAGTCATTTTTGTAAGATGTAGTCATTTCAGTCGAAAGAACGACGTCTTGATGACCATTTTGAAAAACATACTTCCACTTTAAGTTTAACCATGATTTTTGGATATAGTTTCATGTTCATAAGAAAAACCATTTTACCAGAAGAACAACTTTTAAATCAAAGTTTATCATAGTTTTTAATTATCAAACCCAAAACAGCCCGCGGTGTTACTACGACGGCATATGTCCAGTTTTACGGTGTTTTTCGTGTTTCCAGATTTTAAATCATTAAGTTAGCATATCATATAGATATAGAACATGTGTTTAGTTGATTTTAAAAGTCAAGTTAGAAGGATTAACTTTTGTTTGCGAACAAGTTTAGAATTAACTAAACTATGATCTAGTGATTTCAAGTTTAAACCTTCGAATAAGATAGCTTTATATGTATGAATCGAATGATGTTATGAACATTATTACTACCTCAAGTTTTGTGGATAAACCTACTAGAAAAGAGACAAGTGGATCTAGCTTCAAAGGATCTTGGATGGCTTGAAAGTTCTTGAAGTAGAATCATGACACGAAAATAAGTTCAAGTAAGATTTCCACTCGAAATAAGATTGTTATAGTTATAGAAATTGAATCAAAGTTTGAATATGAGTATTACCTTATATTAGAAAGATATCTTACTGTAAATAAGAAAGATTTCTTGAGGTTGGATGATCACTCTACAAGATTGGAAGTAAGCTAGCAAACTTGGAAGTATTCTTGATTTTATGAAACTAGAACTTGTAGAATTTATGAAGAACACTTAGAACATGAAGATAGAACTTGAGAGAGATCAATTAGATGAATAAAATTGAAGAATGAAAGTGTTTGTAGGTGTTTTTGGTCGTTGGTGTATGGATTAGATATAAAGGATATGTAATTTTGTTTTCATGTAAATAAGTCATGAATGATTACTCATATTTTTGTAATTTTATGAGATATTTCATGCTAGTTGCCAAATGATGGTTCCCACATATGTTAGGTGACTCAAAAGGGATACTAAGAGCTAATCATTGGAGTGTATATACCAATAGTACATACATCTAAAAGCTGTGTATTGTACGAGTACGAATACGGGTGCATACGAGTAAAATTGTTGATGAAACTGAACGAGGATGTAATTGTAAGCATTTGTGTTAAGTAGAAGTATTTTGATAGGTGTCTTGAAGTCTTTCAAAAGTGTATGAATACATATTAAAACACTACATGTATATACATTTTAACTGAGTCGTTAAGTCATCGTTAGTCGTTACATGTAAGTGTTGTTTTGAAACCTTTAGGTTAACGATCTTGTTAAATGTTGTTAACCCAATGTTTATAATATCAAATTAGATTTTAAATTATTATATTATCATGATATTATGATGTACGCATATCTCTTAATATGGTATATATATACATTAAATGTCGTTACAACGATAATCGTTACATATATGTCTCGTTTCAAAATCATTAAGTTAGTAGTCTTATTTTTACAAATGAAGTTCATTGTTAATATACTTAATGATATGTTTACTTATCATAATATCATTTTAACTATATATATAACCATATATATGTCATCATATAGTTTTTACAAGTTTTAACGTTCGTGAATCACCGGTCAACTTGGGTGGTCAATTGTCTATATAAAACCTATTTCAATTAATCAAGTCTTAACAAGTTTGATTGCTTAACATATTGGAAACATTTAATCATGTAAATAAAAATTCCATTTAATATATATATAAACATGGAAAAGTTCGGGTCACTAAAGTACCTACCCGTTAAATAAATTTCGTCCCGAAATTTTAAGCAGTTGGAGGTGTTGACGTATCTTCTGGAAATAAATGCGGGTATTTCTTCTTCATCTGATCTTCTCATTCCCAGGTGAACTCGGGTCCTCTACGAGCATTCCATCGAACCTTAACAATTGGTATCTTGTTTTGCTTAAGTCTTTTAACCTCACGATCCATTATTTCTACGGGTTCTTCGATGAATTGAAGTTTTTCGTTGATTTGGATTTCATCTAACGGAATAGTGAGATCTTCTTTAGCAAAACATTTCTTCAAATTCGAGACGTGGAAAGTGTTATGTACATCCGTGAGTTGTTGAGGTAGCTCAAGTCGGTAAGCTACTGGTCCGACATGATCAATAATCTTGAATGGTTCGATATACCTTGGATTTAATTTCCCTCATTTACAAAATCGAACAACGCCTTTCCAAGGTTCAACTTTAAGCATGACCATCTCTCTAATTTCAAATTCTATATCTTTTTTTTTAATGTCAGCGTAGCTCTTTTGTCGACTTTGGGCGGTTTTCAATCGTTGTTGAATTTGGATGATCTTCTCGGTAGTTTCTTGTATTATCTCCAGACTCGTAATCAGTCTATCCCCCCACTTCACTCCAACAAATAGGAGACCTGCACTTTCTACCATAAAGTGCTTCAAACGGCACCATCTCAATGCTTGAATGGTAGCTGTTGTTGTAGGAAAATTCTGCTAACAGTAGATGTCGATCCGAACTGTTTTCAAAATCAATAACACATGCTCGTAGCATGTCTTCAAGCATTTGTATCATCCTTTCACTCTGCCCATCAGTTTGTGGATGATAGGCAGTACTCATGTCTAGACGAGTTCCTAATGCTTGCTGTAATGTCTGCCAGAATCTTGAAATAAATCTGCCATCCCTAGCAGAGATAATAGAGATTGATATTCCATGTCTGGAGACAACCTCCTTCAAATACAATTGTGCTAACTTCTCCATTTTGTCATCTTCTCTCATTGGCAAGAAGTGTGCTGACTTGGTGAGACGATCAACTATTACCCAAATAGTATCATATCCACTTGCAGTCCTTGGCAATTTAGTAATGAAATCTATGGTAATGTTTTCCCATTTCCATTCCGGGATTTCAGGTTGTTGTAGTAGACCTGATGGTTTCTGATGTTTAGCTTTGACCTTAGAACATGTCAAACATTCTCCTACATATTTAGCAATATCGGCTTTCATACCCGGCCACCAAAAGTGTTTCTTGAGATCTTTATACATCTTCCCCTCTCTGGGATGTATTGAATATCTGGTTTTATGTGCTTCTTTAAGTACCATTTCTCTCACATCTCCAAACCTTGGTACCCAAATTCTATCAGCCCTATATCGGGTTCTGTTTTCCCGAATATTAAGATGTTTCTCTGATCCTTTGGGTATCTCATTCTTCAACTTTCCTTCTTTTACAACCCCCTGTTGCGCCTCCTTTATTTGAGTAGTAAGGTTAGTATGAATAATTATATTCATAGCTTTTACTCGTATAGGTTCTCAGTCCTTTCTACTCAAAGCGTCAGCTACCACATTCGCCTTCCCTGGGTGGTATCGAATCTTAAAATCATAATCATTCAACAGTTCAATCCACCTACGTTGTCTCATATTCAGTTGCTTCTGATTAAATATATGTTGGAGACTTTTGTGGTCGGTATATATAATACTTTTGACCCCATATAAATAATGCCTCCAAGTCTTTAATGCAAAAACAACAGCACCCAATTCTAAATCGTGAGTTGTATAATTTTGCTCGTGAATCTTTAATTGTCTAGACGCATATGCAATCACCTTCGTTCGTTGCATTAATACACAACTGAGACCTTGCTTTGATGCGTCACAATAAATCACAAAATCATCATTCCCTTCAGGCAATGACAATATAGTTGCAGTAGTTAGCTTTTTCTTCAATAACTGAAATGCCTTCTCTTGTTTATCCTTTCATTCAAATTTCATCCCTTTATGCGTTAATGCAGTCAACGGTTTTGCTATTTTGGAGAAATCTTGGATGAATCTTCTGTAGTAACCAGCCAATGTTAAAAATTGACGTATATGCTTCGGAGTTTTTGGGGTTTCCCACTTTTCAACGGTTTCGATCTTTACTGGGTCCACCTGGATACCTTCTTTGTTCACTATGTGACCGAGGAATTGAACTTCTTCCAACCAAAATGCACACTTTGAAAACTTAGCGTACAGTTTTTCTTTCCTCAATACTTCTAGCACTTTTCTCAAATGTTCTTCGTGCTCTTGATCATTCTTTGAGTAAATAAGTATGTCATCGATGAAAACAATGACAAACTTGTCAAGATATAGCCCACACACTCTGTTCATAAGGTCTATGAACACAGCTGGTGCGTTAGTCAATCCGAACGGCATAACCATAAACTCATAATGACCATAACGCGTCCTAAAAGCAGTTTTTGGAATATCATCCTCCTTTACTCGCATTTGATGATATCTAGAACGTAAATCGATTTTCGAATAAATCGACGAGCCTTGTAGTTGATCAAATAAGTCTTCAATTCTCGGCAGTGGATAACGGTTTTGATGGTAAGTTTATTCAACTCTCTGTAGTCAATACACAACCTAAATGTACCATCCTTCTTCTTGACAAACAAAACAGGAGCTCCCCATGGTGATGTGCTTGGTCGAATGAAACCACGTTCTAATAGTTCTTGCAGTTGGCTTTTCAGTTCTTTCATCTCGCTGGGTGCGAGTTTGTAAGGAGCACGAGCTATTGGTGCAGCTCCTGGTACAAGATCTATTTGAAATTTAACAGATCGATGTGGAGGTAGTCCCGGTAATTCTTTCGGAAATACATCGGGAAATTCTTTTGCGACGGGAACATCATTGATGCTCTTTTCTTCAGTTTGTACTTTCTTGACGTGTGCTAGAACAGCATAGCAACCTTTTCTTATTAGTTTTTGTGCCTTCAAATTACTAATAAGATGTAGCTTCGTGTTGCCCTTTTCTCCGTACACCATTAAGGGTTCTCCTTCTTCTCGTACAATGCGAATTGCATTTTTGTAACATACGATCTCTGCTTTCATCTCCTTCAACCAGTCCATGCCAACTATTATATCAAAACTCCCTAACTCTACTGGTATCAAATCAATCTTAAATATTTCGCTACCCAGTTTAATTTCTCGATCCCGGCATATATAATCTGCTGAAATTAATTTACCGTTTGCTAATTCGAGTAAAAATTTACTATCCAACGGCGTCAATGGACAACTTAATTTAGCACAAAAATCTCTACTCATATAGCTTCTATCCGCACCCAAATCAAATAAAACGTAAGCAGATTTATTGTCAATAAGAAACGTACCCGTAACAAGCTCCGGTTCTTCCTGTGCCTCTACCGCAATAATAATGAAAACTCTTCGGCGGCCTTGTCCATTCGTGTTCTCCTGGTTCGGGCAATTTCTAATAATGTGGCCCGGTTTTCCACATTTATAACAAACTACATTGGCATAACTTGCTCCGACACTACTTGCTCCGCCATTACTCGTTCCGATACGATTTGTTCCTTTTGTTCTGTTAACCCCTGGTCCGTAGACCTCACACTTCGCTGCGCTATGACCATTTCTTTTACACTTGTTGCAAAATTTGGTGCAAAACCCCGAGTGATACTTTTCACACCTTTGGCATAGCTGCTTCTGATTGTTGTTGTTGTTGCGGTTGTTATCATTGTTGGGATGATTGTTGTAGTTGTTGTTGTTTTTGTTGTTGTGCCGTTTGTTGTAGTTGTGATTGATGTTGCGATTGTTGGGATAGTTGTTGTTGTTGTTTTGGTGACTCTTATCACCGTTTTCCTCCCACTTTCTTTTGACTAACTTCACGTTGGCCACTTCGGCCGCCTGTTCTTTAATTCTTCCCTCAATCTGGTTCACTAGTTTGTGAGCCATTCTACATGCCTTTTGTATGGAGGCAGGCTCATGTGAACTTATATCTTCTTGGATTCTCTCCGGTAACCCTTTCACAAACGCGTCGATCTTCTCTTCCTCATCTTCTAACGCTCCCGAACACAATAGGCACAATTCTATGAATCGTCTTTCGTACGAAGTAATATCGAATCCCTGTGTTCGTAACCCTCTAAGTTCTGACTTGTGCTTTTTGACCTCGGTTCTGGGACGGTACTTCTCGTTCATCAAGTGCTTGAATGCTGACCATGGTAGCGTGTAAGTAGCATCTTATCCCACTTGCTCTAGATAGGTATTCCACCATGTTAACGCAATACCTGTGAAGGTATGCGTAGCGTACTTCACTTTGTCTCCTTCAGCACACTTACTTATGGCAAACAACGATTCAACTTTCTCGGTCCACTGTTTCAATCCGATTGGTCCTTCGGTCCCATCAAATTCTGAAGGTTTGCAGGCAGTGAATTCCTTGTAGGAGCATCCTATACGATTTCTTGTGCCGTTAGCTGTATTGCTAGATTCAGAGTTATTGTTGGTATGTAGCGCAGCCTGTACTGCGGCTATGTTTGAAGCAAGAAAGGCACGAAATTCCTCTTCGCTCATATTCAAGGTGTGTCGAGTAGTCGGTGCCATTTCCTTCAAAATAATTAAATGAAACAATTTAATCATACAGAATATTAAGAGTAGTCAATAGTATCTCGTAGCATAATATGAACTCATTTATAAAAGCTTTTTCTTCATATTAGCATTTTATAAGTTTAAATTCGGGTACTACCTACCCGCTAAGCTCATACTTAGTAGCTAATATACAATTCAACTACTACAATTCCATATGAAAAACTGATTATAGTAATATAACACATACAAATATTCTTCAAACTTACAACTTTGCTATATTACATATAACATGAAATATAGTACACTATGATACAGGACAGTTTTGAAGATAAATCTAGTTAATACGCAAGTTGTTCAGCAAAGGAAATAAAGACACATAATTCATAAGTCCAGAAACAAGTCATGCATTCTGGTTTTACTAAGACGACTTCCCATCCTTGGTCTTGTGGAAAACAACCGTTATGACCATTAGCTAGGCAGCATGTTGTAATGTCGTCAAAAGGATGAGGGTTTCGTAATGTCCAACAGCCCTGTAATAATCTAAAAACCTTGTTTCTCACCCCAACTACTGAATCCGTCACTTGTGGGAAAGGTTTATTTAAAAGCTGCAATCCGATGTTCTTTTTCTCACTTTGGTAAGAAGCGAACATCACTAACCCGTAAGCATAACATGCTTCTTTATGTTGCATGTTAGAAGCTCTTTCTAATTCACGAAATCCTATGTTGGGATATGTTGAGTCAAAATAGGTTCTTAACCCGTAGCGTAAAATTGCATTTGGGTTCCCTGCATTTAACGCTTTAAAGAAAACACGGCGTAACTTAAAGTCTCCCCAATGTGATATACCCCACCTATCAAAGGAAAGCCTTTTATAAACTAAGGCATTTCTGGAAAGTCTTTCAAATGTTTGACAAGTTAATTTCGCCATAACTAAATGTGCTGATGAATTCTGACCGACTCTAGACAAGATTTCCTCAATCATATCCACTGGTAGGTATTCTAAAATATTCGGATGTCTACCCTTAACGTCCATTTTTTTATACTGTAAAATAGACAAGGATTAGATTCGTAAAAAACAAACAATACAAGCAATTTTTACATAGAACATAAAAGTACAAGCACACTACAATACATTTATTACACAACATGCTCACACCCCTCTAATCTGAATCACTAGTTTCTTCTTCTTCGGACTTGGTTCTTTTTCCTAATCTTCTAGGAATATATGATGTTCCTCTAATATGAGTCGTCATTTTCCACATTGGTTTAGAAAAACCTGGTGGTTTAAAGGTTCCCTGGTTATTGTCACGATATTGAAAATACGGGTGTTGACGGTACATATAAAGTTCATCGGGGTCGGAATCAGATTTCTCTATTTTAATGCCTTTTCCCTTATTATTTTCTTTTGTCTCATTAAATTGGGTCGGGGTAATTTCTATAACATCATCGGAATCCTCATCAGGATCCGATTCATCGGAAAATTGGTAATGTTCCCAATATTTTGCTTCCTTTGCGGAAACACCATTGACCATTATTAACTTTGGTCCATTGGTTGAGGATTTTCTTTTATTTGACCGGTTTTCTATGGTTCCTACTATTCCCCCCTCCGGAACCTCTTCTTCTTCCGGTTCCTCTTCTTCTGGTTCCTCTTCTTGCGGTTCCTCTTCTTCCGGTTCCGTTTCCTCTTCTTTCGGTTCTTCGGGAACTTGTGAATCTTGCCAATATATATTCGACTCTTCGTTATTATTAGGTGAGTCAATGGGATTTGTGCTAGAGGTAGACATCTATCACACAATATCAAACATGTTAAGAGATTAATATATCATATAATATTTACATGTTAATAATATATAGTTTCCAACAAAAATGTTATGCAATCATTTTTAAAGAAAATACGGTAGAAGTCCAGACTCACTAATGCATCATAACAAACTTGATAAGACACACTAATACAAATTTTCTTGTTCTCTAAGACCAACGCTCGGATACCAACTGAAATGTCCCGTTCATATTGACTATAAACGTTCCATATTAATTGATTTCGTTGCGAGATTTTGACCTCTATATGAGACGTTTTTCAAAGACTGCATTCACTTTTAAAATAACCATAACCTTTATTTTATCAATAAAGGTTTTAAAAGCATTACGTAGATTATCAAATAATGATAATCTAAAATATACTGTTTACACCTGACCATTACATAATGGTTTACAATAGAAATATATTACATCGACATATGTTTCTTGAATGCAGTTTTTACACAATATCATACAAACATGGACTCCAAATATTGTCCTTATTTTAGTATGCAACAGCGGAAGCTCTTAGTATTCACCTAAGAATAAACATGCTTTAAACATCAACAAAAATGTTTGTCAGTTATAGGTTTAACCTATATATATCAAATCGTAACAATAGACCACAAGATTTCATATTTCAATATAAATCTCATACATAGAGATAAAAATCATTCATATGGTGAACACCTGGTAACCGACATTAAAAAGATGCATATATAAGAATATCCCCATCATTCCGGGTCACCCTTCGGATATGATATAAATTTTGAAGTACTAAAGCATCCGGTACTTTGGATGGGGTTTGTTAGGCCCAATAGATCTATCTTTAGGATTCGCGTCAATTAGGGTGTCTGTTCCATAATTCTTAGATTATCAGACTTAATAAAAAGGGGCATATTCGATTTCGATAATTCAACCATAGAATGTAGTTTCAAGTACTTGTGTCTATTTTGTAAATCATTTATAAAACCTACATGTATTCTCATCCCAAAAATATTAGATTTTAAAAGTGGAACTATAACTCACTTTCACAGATTTTTACTTCGTCGGGAAGTAAGACTTGGCCATTGGTCGATTCACGAACCTATAACAAATATGTACATATATATCAAAGTATGTTCAAAATATATTTACAACACTTTTAATACCTTTTGATGTTTTAAGTTTATTAAGTCAGCTGTCCTCGTTAGTAACCTACAACTAGTTGTCCACAGTTAGATGTACAGAAATAAATCGATATATATTATCTTGAATCAATCCACGACCCAGTGTATACACGTCTTAGGCTAGATCACAACTCAAAGTATATATATTTTTGGAATCAACCTCAACCCTGTATAGCTAACTCCAACATTACTGCATATAGAGTGTCTATGGTTGTTCCAAATAATATATATACATGGGTCGATATGATATGTCAAAACATTTGCATACGTGTCTATGGTATCCCAAGATTACATAATATATTAGAATACATGTATAATACAATATAAGTTAGCTAGGATATGATTTGTATAGAATTGTTAATATTTCCCGTAGCTACAAAAATAAAAAATATACAATCTTGTTTTATCCATAACTTCTTCATTTTAAATCCGTTTTGAGTGAATCAAATTGCTATGATTTCATATTGAACTCTATTTTATGAATCTAAACAAAAAAAGTATAGGTTTATAGTCAGAAATATAAGTTACAAGTCATTTTTGTAAGAGGTAGTCATTTCAGTCGAAAGAACGACGTCTTGATGACCATTTTGAAAAACATACTTCCACTTTAAGTTTAACCATGATTTTTGGATATAGTTTCATGTTCATAAGAAAAATCATTTTCCCAGAAGAACAACTTTTAAATAAAAGTTTATCATAGTTTTTAATTATCAAACCCAAAACAGCCCGCGGTGTTACTACGACGGCGTATGTCCAGTTTTACGGTGTTTTTCATGTTTTCAGGTTTTAAATCATTAAGTTAGCATATCATATAGATATAGAACATATGTTTAGTTGATTTTAAAAGTCAAGTTAGAAGGATTAACTTTTGTTTGCGAACAAGTTTAGAATTAAATAAACTATGATCTAGTGATTTCAAGTTTAAACCTTGGAATAAGATAGCTTTATATGTATGAATCGAATGATGTTATGATCATCATTACTACCTCAATTTTTGTGGATAAACCTAATGGAAAAGATACAAATGGATCTAGCTTCAAAGGATCTTGGATGGCTTGAAAGTTCTTGAAGTAGAATCATGACACGAAAACAAGTTCAAGTAAGATTTCCACTCGAAATAAGATTGTTATAGTTATAGAAATTGAATCAAAGTTAGAATATGAGTATTACCTTATATTAGAAAGATATCTTACTGTAAATAAGAAAGATTTCTTGAGGTTGGATGATCACTCTACAAGATTGGAAGTAAGCTAGCAAACTTGGAAGTATTCTTGATTTTATGAAACTAGAACTTGTAGAATTTATGAAGAACACTTAGAACTTGAAGATAGAACTTGAGAGAGATCAATTAGATGAAGAAAATTGAAGAATTAAAGTGTTTGTAGGTGTTTTTGGTCGTTGGTGTATGGATTAGATATAAAAGATATGTAATTTTGTTTTCATGTAAATAAGTCATGAATGATTACTCATATTTTTGTAATTTTATGAGATATTTCATGCTAGTTGCCAAATGATGGTTCCCACATGTGTTAGGTGACTCACATGGGCTACTAAGAGCTGATCATTGGAGTGTATATACCAATAGTACATACATCTAAAAACTGTGTATTGTACGAGTACGAATACGGGTGCATACGAGTAGAATTGTTGATGAAACTGAACGAGGATGTAATTGTAAGCATTTTTGTTAAGTATAAGTATTTTGATAAGTGTCTTGAAGTCTTTCAAAAGTGTATGAATACATATTAAAACACTACATGTATATACATTTTAACTGAGTCGTTAAGTCATCGTTAGTCGTTACATGTAAGTGTTGTTTTGAAACCTTTAGGTTAACGATCTTGTTAAATGTTGTTAACCCAATGTTTATAATATCAAATGAGATTTTAAATTATTATATTATCATGATATTATGATGTACGAATATCTCTTAATATGATATATATATATATACATTAAATGTCATTACAACGGTAATCGTTACATATATGTCTCGTTTCAAAATCATTAAGTTAGTAGTCTTGTTTTTACAAATGATGTTCATTGTTAATATACTTAATTATATGTTTACTTATCATAATATCATGTTAACTATATATATAACCATATATACGTCATCATATAGTTTTTACAAGTTTTAACGTTCGTGAATCACCGGTCAACTTGGGTGGTCAATTGTCTATATGAAACCTATTTTAATTAATCAAGTCTTACAAAGTTTGATTGCTTAACATGTTGGAAACACTTAATCACGTAAATATCAATTTCATTTAATATATATATAAACATGGAAAAGTTTGGGTCACTACATTCTCATCCCAAAAATATTAGATTTTAAAAGTGGGACTATAACCCACTTTCACAGATATTTCCTTCCTCGAAAATAAGACTTGGCCACGGATCGATTCACGAACCTATACAATTATGTACATATATATCATAGTATGATCAAAATATAATTACAACCATTTTTATTATGTTTTAAAGATTTGAGTGTATTAAGTCAGCTGTCCTCGTTAAGAACCTACAACTAGTTGTCCACAGTTAGATGTACAGAAATAAATCGATATATATTATCTTGAATCAATCCACGACCCAGTGTATACACGCCTCAGGCTAGATCACAACTAAAAGTATTTATATTTTTGGAATCAACCTCAACCCTGTATAGCTAACTCCAACATTACTGCATATAGAGTGTCTATGGTTGTTCCAAATAATATATATACATGGGTCGATATGATATGTCAAAACATTTGCATACGTGTCTATGCTATCCCAAGATTACATAATATATTAGAATACATGTATAATACAATATAAGTTAACTAGGATATGATTCTTATAGATTTGTTAAACATTTCCCGTAGCTAAAAAGATCAAAAATATCCAATCTTGTTTTACCCATAACTTCTTCATTTTAAATCCGTTTTGAGTGAATCAAATTGCTATGGTTTCATATTGAATTCTAATTTAAGAATCCAAATAGAAAAAGTATAGGTTTATAGTTGGAAATTTAAGTTACATGTCAATTACTAAAGAGGTAGTCATTTTCGTCGAAAGAACGACATCTTGATGACCATTTTGAAAAACATACTTTCACTTTTAGTTTAACCAAGATTTTTGGATATAGTTTCATGTTCATATGAAAAATCATTTTCCCAGAAGAACAACTTTTAAATCAAAGTTTATCATAGTTTTTAATTATCCAAACCAAAACAGCCCCCGGTTTCACTACGACGGCGTATATCCGATTTTATGGTGTTCATCGTGTTTCCAGGTTTTAAATCATTAAGTTAGCATATCATATAGATATAGAACATGTGTTTAGTTGATTTTAAAAGTCAAGTTAGAAGGATTAACTTTTGTTTGCGAACAAGTTTAGAATTAACTAAACTATGTTCTAGTGATTACAAGTTTAAACCTTCGAATAAGATAGCTTTATATGTATGAATCGAATGATGTTATGAACATCATTACTACCTCAAGTTTTCTGGATAAAACTACTGGAAATGAGAAAAATGGATCTAGCTTCAAAGGATCCTTGGATGGCATGAAAGTTCTTGAAGCAGAATCATGACACGAAAACAGTTCAAGTAAGATTTTCACTCGAAATAAGATTGTTATAGTTGTAGAAATTGAATCAAAGTTTAAATATGAATATTACCTCGAATTATTAAGATAACCTACTGTAAATAACAAAGGTTCCTTGATCTTAGATGATTACTTGGAATGGATTAGAAAGCTTGGAAGTAGACTTGCAAACTTGGAAGTATTCTTGATTTTTATGAAACTATACTTATAGAATTTATGAAGAACACTTAGAACTTGAAGATGGAACTTGAGAGAGATCAATTATATGAAGAAAATTGAAGAATAAAAGTGTTTGTAGGTGTTTTTGGTCGTTGGTATATGGATTAAATATAAAGGATATGTAATTTTATTTTCATGTAAATAAGTCATGAATGATTACTAATATTTTTGTAATTTTATGAGATATTTCATGCTAGTTGCCAAATGATGGTTCCTAAATGTGTTAGGTGACTCAAATGTGCTGCTAAGAGCTGATCGTTGGAGTTTATATACCAATAGTACATACATCTAAAAGCTGTGTATTGTACGAGTACGAATACGGGTGCATACGAGTAGAATTGTTGATGAAACTGAATGAGGATGTAATTGTAAGCATTTTTTTTAAGTAGAAGTACTTTGATATGTGTCTTGAAGTCTTTCAAAAGTGTAAGAATACATATCAAAACATAACTTTTATATACATTCTAATGGAGTCATTAAGTCTTCGTTAGTCGTTACATGTAAGTGTTGTTTTGAAACCTTTAAGTTAACGATCTCAATTAATGTTATTAACCCAATGTTTATTATATCAAATGAGATGTTAAATTATTATGTTATCATTATATTATGATGTATGAATATCTCTTAATATGATATATACATTAAAATATCGTTACAACGATAATCGTTACATATCAGTCTCGTTTCGTAATTCTTGAGTTAGTAGTCTTGTTTTTACATATGTTGTTTATTGTTAACACACTTAATGATATATTTAAATATCATTTTATCATGTTAAATATAGTGTATAAATATCTTAATATGATACATATGTATTTAGTAGACGTTATCATAACGATAATCGTTATATATATCATTTCGAGTTTCTTAACTTTGTAATCTCATTTCTTATGTATATCACACATTGTTAATATACTTAGTGAGATACTTACTCATCATAATCTCATGTCAACCATATATATATGTCTATATATACCACAACATGTAGTTTTTACAAATTTGTAACGTTCGTGAATCGCCGGTCAACTTGGGTGATCAATTGTCTATATGAAACTTATTTCATTTAATCTAGTCTTAACAAGTTTGATTGCTTAACACGTTGGAAACATTTAGTCATGTAAATATCAATCTCAATTAATATATATAAACATGGAAAAGTTCGGGTCACTACAGTACCTACCCGTTAAATAAATTTCGTCCCGAAATTTTAAGCTGTTGAAGGTGTTGACGAATCTTCTGGAAATAGATGCGGGTATTTCTTCTTCATCTGATCTTCACGCTCCCAGGTGAACTCGGGTCCTCTACGAGCATTCCATCGAACCTTAATAATCAGTATCTTGTTTTGCTTAAGTCTCTTAAACTCACGATCCATTATTTCGACGGGTTCTTCAATGAATTGAAGTTTTTCATTTATTTGGATTTCATCCAACGGAATAGTGAGATCAATTTAGCCAAACATTTCTTCAAATTCGAGATGTGGAAAGTGTTATGTACAGCCGCGAGTTGTTAAGGTAGCTCCAGTTGGTAAGCTACTGGTGAAACGCCCCGTCCTAATCCATCTGGACTAAGTCCATATCGATTATAAACGATTCACAACAGTTGATTACATCGCGAGGTACTTGACCTCTATATGATACATTTTACAAATATTGCATTCATTTTTGAAAAGACAATCTTTCATTACATCGAAAGTTGATGGCATGCATACCATTTCAATATATCTAACTATAATTGACTTAATGATAATCTTGATGAACTCAACAACTCGAATGCAACGTCTTTTGAAATATGTCATGAATGACTCCAAGTAATATCTCTAATATGAGCAAATGTACAGCGGAAGATTTCTTTCGTACCTGAGAATAAACATGCTTTCAAGTGTCAACCAAAAGGTTGGTGAGTTCATTGGTTTATCATAAATAATCATTTCATAATTTTAATAGACCACAAGATTTCATATTTCCATTTCTCATAAATAAGCGTCCCATGCATAGAGACAAAATATCATTCATATGGATTGAACACTTGGTAACCGACATTCACAATGTACATATAAGAATATCCCCATCATTCCGGGATCCTCCTTCGAACATGATATAAATTTCAAAGTACTAAAGCATCCGGTACTTTGGATGGGGCTTGTTGGGCCCGATAGATCTATCTTTAGAGTTCGCGTCAATTAGGGTGTCTGTTCCCTAATTCTTAGATTACCAGACTTAATAAAAAGGGGCATATTCGATCTCGATCATTCAACCATAAAATGTAGTTTCGATTACTTGTGTCTATTTCGTAAAACATTTATAAAAGCGCATGCATTCTCAGTCCCAAAAATATATATTGCAAAAGCATTTAAAAGGGGATTAATGAAACTCACCTAATGTATTTTGTAGTAAAAATACATATAACGACAATGTTCAATTGTAGGGTTGGCCTCGGATTCACGAACCTATATCATATGTATATATATTAATACACACATAATTGCATTCAAATGAGTTTATATATTATTATTAGTGATGTATGTGTTATATTTAATAATTTATAATTTTATTAATTATTTATATATTTTCATTTTATATATAGAATTATTAATATAGTTAAGTTATGTAATTTAAATATATTTTTATATCTATATTCTTTATTTTAATAAATATAATCTTAACAACGTCATTTAATACTTTTATCTTCATAGTTACTATTATTTTAATAATAGTAATATAGGTAATACTTGATAATAGTAATAAAAATAATAGTTTTAATGATAACAAAATAATAATTTTTTTAAAACTAATAATAATAATAATTATAATATCAATAATATTTTTATTGTTAAAAAAAATAATGATACTAATACTAATTTTAAAGAAAATACTAATAAATTTTATTAATTTTATATTAATGATAGCAATAATAACAATCCTAATCATATTAAGAATAATAACAGTTATACTATTAGTAAATTGATAAAGTTATATTTTAACTGATATTAGTAATAACATTACTAATAATGAAAATTCATATTTGTATCTATAATAGTAATAGATGAATTTCTACCGTAATACTTGTATATGTACTAATAATCTTAGTAATTATAATACTAATAATATTAACAATAATATCAATATTAATAATAATCATAATCTTCATAATAATACTTGGTACCAATAATATTAACTATAATAATTCTAATACTTAATTATAATAATAATAATAATAATAATAATAATAATAATAATAATAATAATAATAAAAATAATAATAATAATAATAATAATAATAATAATAATAATAATAATAATAATAATAATAATAATAATAATAATAATAATAATAATAATAATAATAATAATAAATACAAATGGGATATACCTTACAAGCCTTTTCTAAAAAAATTGCCATTGCCGGGACTCGAACCCGAGACCTCTCGCTAATCAACACAACACTCAAACCATCCGAACCCGTCTGTCTTTCTGAATTTAAACGAACCACTTATTTATTTAACCCCTACCTGTCTGTTTCCCCTAATTCCTCTTCTTCCTCAGTTTAAAAAAAATTCGACCGGGGCTCAGAATTAAGTAATAGTAAATTACTTTGTTAGTTTTAGGATTTGAAGTTTGTATAAAAACGTTTTATATTTGATTGAGTTGATTAAAAAAAATAAATAAATAACAAAAAAAAAATACAGCAGTTCATGAACAAGTCGTGAACTCATTCATCAATCTCAAATTTTTAGACGTTTTAGATCATGATCAAAGCATGAAAAAGGTGTTAAATCTTTATTAGAAACTCTCTGTAACCTTAATTGAACTGAAAACATTACAACAAAATCGAGTTTTTATTAAGAACACTTCAGTTGACTTTTAGAAAATTACCTTTGACTTCAAAATTCGAATTGGTTATGAAAAATTACGATTTGAAGATTTCCAGATAGCTTGTGAATATGATTTACAACAACACTGCACTTTTAACTTTTGTAATTCGTTAATTAATTGAGTGGTTTGAAAAATGTATCAAGAACAGGGATACTCGTCTGGGTTGTTGGTTATTTGGATTAAATCCAATTGAATAAAGCTGTTAAGGGTTCTTGAAAGTGGGTAGTTGATAATGCGAATCAGTTTGGATCGATTGCAGCTGGAATAGATGGGATTAAATTAAGAATGGAGGTCGACAGCATATACATTATCAGTACAACAGAAATAAAAAAAAATATATATATATATACCAGACATCGACCTGTAACAGCTTTGTTTGTTAATGAATTGTATGGAATCAATCTGTACTGGATTAGGAACATAAAGTAAAAACTACTACAGCTTGAGAACGATTGATAACAGTTTAAAGTTTAAGTTATATATTTATATGGATTCATTTATTTAATTATATGTATACATATTTAATTATCTGTATACTTAATTTATATATATCTGATTAATGTATATCTGGTTATATGTACATGTATCTTTTATATTTAATTATATATACTGTATTATATTTATATATGTATTTATATATACTTGAATTTATATATATAATCTATTTATATATATATATATATATATATATATATATATATATATATATATATATATATATATATATATATATATATATATATATATATATATATATATATATATATATATATATATATATATATATTCTGTATATTTTACGTATATATTTATACTATGCATCTATATATCTGTTCATCAGAATATGTATATATATATATATATATATATATATATATATATATATATATATATATATATATATATATTTATGTATGTATTTTATATATTAAATAAATATAATAGTATTACTAATATATACATTACTATTAATCATTAATATTAATATAAATAACAAAACTAGTAATACTAATAATAAATATAATAATAACATGATGATATAGATAAATCAATATTGATAACTTGTAATAAATATAATAAGTTAATTAATAATAATGATATTAGTAATAAAAGAATTCTTAATAATGAAAGTTTTAATAGTAATATTAATAATAATTATAACAATAATAACTAAAGTTATATTTTACTATTAACTATAATAATAATGATATTAATGATGCTAATAATAATAATATTGGTATTAAACACAACACACCACATGTATCAAGTTTCATATCTATTTCGTTTATATTTAAAAGTATTAATAATACTGATATTAAAATATTAAATGTTTATTTCAATAATGATAATGAAAGTAATAAACTACTTAACAACTATATTTCAGCTTGTAATTAAATTAAGTATCTTAACCTTACATTTTATAAATTTTTAAAACATATATTATATAATAACATATACTGAATATTTTCTCTTTATACATTTTACATATATATATATATATATATATATATATATATATATATATATATATATATATATACTATTATATAATTGTATTTGCATTTTTAGTTATCTCATGAATATATTAATGTGGTTATATATATATATATATATATATATATATATATATATATATATATATATATACAAACAACGGTTCGTGAATTGTCGGGAATGGTCAAAAGGTCAATTGAATATATGAACCCAGTTTCAAAGTTTTCGAGATTCAACATTACAGACTTTGCTTATCGTGTCGGAAATATATAAAGATTAAGTTTAAATTTGGTCGGAAATTCCCGGGTCATCACAGTACCTACCCGTCAAAGAAATTTCTTCCCGAAATTTGAGTGTGGTCGTCATGGCTAACAATAAAAATGTTTTCATGACGAATATGACTCAAAAATTAAAGTTTTATCACCATCAGGTGATTTGAATAAAACAACTCAATTATTCGAAGCGTACGAGTGAAATTATCACAAAAGATTGAAATAGGATAAGTAAAGATTCGTCGTAACTTTTGACAAAGTCAGGGTTGAATTTTGAAAGTAAGTTACATCTTAACTTTTGACGTAGTCATGATTGAATTTAGAAAACCGGATGTGTCTTAACTTTTGACGTTGTTTTGGTTGAATTTCGGAATTTAAGGGATTTGAAGAAAATCTTCGAAATCTAAAAGATTTGATTCTCCTGCGAATAAGGAAATTTAGATTTCTATAATTAATTGCGGTGATCTGCCTCAATTCCTCTGTCTGATATTTTCACTATAAATTTTACCTTTTCCTTCCATTAATTTTCACCACTTCAATACTCAATTCCCAAATTCAAAAGATCGTGAAAATGCTTAATCCAGTTCTGATCCTTGTCCTTATCTTGATTATCGCAACAATCATTCTCCTTTTCCAACTTCTACCGGAGGAATCCGTTTATTTCTACTATGCTTTAGGGATTATTGTATTTATAATCCTCCCGTGTCTTTATATTGCTATACGCACTGATATCCACGGTTTGTAATTTCGGTGTTGTTGTTGGGCTTTATATTTTCTCTTATATTTTGGAGCTCTTTGCCTTTTTATTATCCTCCCGACCTCTAGTAAAGCGAGTAACGGTCCAGAATTCGTAAGTATGGAATTTCGAATAAACATCGTGTTCTAAATAAGAACTAATGTATTAGCACGATTTGATTTATCAAATTACCAGAATCACTGAGAATAGAACTATCAAGAATATTCTTTCTTAATATATTCAGAAGTTAAGCATAATGAAAGAGTTATGTAACATGGCACGTGATGATGTTAGGATCTGCGAATCATCACGTCCCATTAGAAACTCAGCATGACTTACTGTAATATAATCACGTTGATCAAGTGTCATTATATTATACTAACTCATGCATCCGTTCCCAATATTACTTCAATAACATTCATCTTTTAAGCTCGAAAGTTTACAGAATATAGAAACTAATAGTTTCTATATGATGTAATAAAGATAGCACGAAGAGATTAATGATTTCCGATAAGATTAGTTATAAAAATATCTCCAGAAATATGGAGGATATTTATAATGAAAGATACAATAATATCTCGGAATATCTAAGATCAGAGGATGATAGAAACCATTATCTGCAAGGGTTTAGAGTAAGGAGCAAGATATTCACTATAGACTTTAGGAGACATTGAATCATTTGGATTCTTTGAAGTCAAACTTATTCTTTGTGATTTGTCCACGGCTTTCTTCCTAGTTTCGCATAATCTGCTTTTCAGTACTAAATTTTCTATTGAATGTTTCCAATATAATGATACACAGGAAGCACGAGGAGGTATATAATTTTGGACGAGAATATTTATGAAAATATCCTCAGAAATATCGAAGATATTGATGATGATATTTTGGAATTTCTAAGTTCGATGGTTGATGGAGAAAGATTTTTCCACAAGATTTTAACATGATTTCGAAACAAGATATTCTCTAAAGATTTCATCGGATTCAGAATTACCTGAATTCTTTGAATATAGGGTTTAGTCCTTGTATTTATCCTTGGTCCCTTCGTGATTATCTCAATCCGTTTTTCAGTTCCAACTTTTCTGAGCTTTTCCAACATACTATTCTTTATCATCAAACTTCCGATGATTAAGGTCATTTACGGTTGTCTATGGTTTCTGCTGCTTCCTTCAATTTTTTTTTTCAACATTCATAGTATTGATTTGTGACTGAGTGCTTTTCAGAATTTCAGATTGAGAGATCATAATTCTAAGAGATAAATGTCATACATATAACTGTTGATGTAGATATGATGTGAGTTTTCAAAGTACTGATTGCTGATTCCCGGTAATTGGTATGGCAGTTCTCGTTACAAGATGCGGATGAGTATATGATAGGGTTTCAATGAATAAATATAATGATTTGTCAGAGAGATCTAAGCCAAGAAGCAACGAGGTTGCTGGTACGTTTGCTGGTAATATGGTGGAATATAAAAGAATTTTCCGGTATCAAAAGGGTAATCGTATATATATCAGGATTATAGTAAGGCTACTTCGAATGAAAAGTCGAAGTTGACTTGCTGGAGCTGTGACAAAATTGGCTACTTTGGAAAGGGATCGTAAAATTATTTTTGCTAATAAGTGCCAAAGGATTTAACGCGGCTACGTGTTAAACTTTTACTCAGTTGCCGAGAGTTTCTCAGGTGCATAACTATATGCATAAATCTTTCCTTCCGTAGATAAAGTGCGGTTGATTCATCCTATCGATTGAGGTATTTTCAAGAATCATGAAAGGTTTGAACGCATATTGTAATCGTCAAGATACAAATGGGGTTTAATGTGACGACCCGGAAATTTCCGACCAAATTTAAACTTAACCTTTATATGTTTCCGACACGATAAGCAGAATTTGTAATGTTGAATCTTAAAAAGTTTGGAACTACATTCATGTAATCAATTACCCTTTGACCGTGTTCTACGATTCACGAACAATTATGTGTATATAGATATGTATATATAATATATAATATTAACTGAAAACATTAACAAAGTATTAGATATATGATACTTTACATGAACATATTTGTTTCGATATATTTATCGACAGAATTAAGAGATAATGTCAAATGATTGAATTATCAGATACATTATGATATGATTACGGGCCTATGTTATAAGGTCCACTGTGATTTAAGAAATCTATTCTTTTTGACAACTCATTACTTAACCAGTATGATAAAGATAACGATATTTATATTTTATTTTATTAAATATATATAACGATTTAAATTAATATTATATATTTTTATACGCGTATTATACGTACATAGTTTTATACTTTTACTATACTTTAACTTTACCTTTACTTTACTTTTACTTTACTTTAACTTTAATAATTCATACTCTAATAATTCACTTTAATAATTCATACTTTAATAATTCACTTTAATAATTCATACTTTAATAATTCACTTTAATAATTCATACTTTAATAATTCACTTTAATAATTCATACTTTAATAATTCACTTTAATAATTCAAAAATCTATTATAAATAGAATTCAATAGGTTTCAATATTTCATAGAAACTTGAAAATATATTTCTCTAAACTCTCTCAATCGAATTACATATATATATATATATATTTACTTAGTACTATTTCAAGATATTATTAGTATACATAAAATACTACGACGGAGTTATATTCAGACGATTTCAAAATAAGTTTTCAAATGGGATATAGCTAAGGAAATTATGGGTTATAGCTATGAAGGTTATGGGTATTGATCGAGGGTATTGCTCGTGAGGTCAACCTAACGTTTATCATTTTTGTTGCGTCTACGTACTTTCCTGCAATATTGAATCACAATATTGATACGTGAGCATTCATATCTTATCTTTTATATATTAATAGTGTATCCCTGACAAGTGCTCGAGTATATATGATTATGCATGTTTGTATGCTTAGTTTCGTCGTTAAATAGTTTATGATAAATCACGAATTTGATACATATGCTACTGAGATAAGTTATATGATATGCATGTCGTTGAAAAGCTGAAGAAAAAATTAATAACTTTTCATTTAGAAATCGTGTGGTTTCGATAAACGGATTAAAAGATATGGTCAACTGAATTATCATTAATTTTAATATTATTATTAAAACGATTATTATAACTGTTATTAGTTGATGTTATTACTAAAATTATCTTTATTACTAAAAATTAATATTTTTATTGAAACTGTCATTTTATTATTTTTATCATTATTATTATTATCAATATTATTTTATCAAATAAATATGCGTACAAAGATATTTTTACCACACGTAATGTAATTACATTAATAATACATACCACTATATTTTTATGATATTAAGTGAATTTTATAAATTTTATTACTTGAGATATATAAAAGTATATTTTTATCATATATGAATTTTAATATAAATTTTTATTTATTAATAAATGACTTGTATTATTTAGTATAATAAGATCTGATAAATATATTTAAATATATAAAACTACTATATATAAGTTATATAATAAACATGTATAGATTTTGAAAGTCATTTTGGGTCAAGTTGACTTTTGTTGACTTTTGCATGTCGGTCTCGAGCATTAGGATTGTGATACACTACGACTTGACCTAAATTGTTAGACAGATATTGACCAACATATAAATATATATACTTAATATAGGTTCGTGAATCCGAGACAAACCCTGCACTTGTTCAGTGCCGTCATATACATAATTGCTACGAAATACAGTATTGTGAGTTTCATTTGCTCCCTTTTTATATATATTTTTGGGCTGAGAATACATGCGCTGATTTATAAATGTTTTACGAAATAGGCACAAGTACTAAAACTAATTCTATGTGGGTTTAAACTAGAAATATACCCTTAGCTTGGTAACATTAAACTACTTGTCTATGTACGGTAGGCGCGAATCCTAAAGATAGATCTAATGGGTCTGACAAACCCCATCCTGACTATGGGATGCTTTAGTACTTCGAGGTTATTTTAAACACACCTGATCTGGTGTACTTCAGAGGGTAAAACTTGAACGTTAAGGCTTGTTACCGGGTGCCTACAACTTATAGAATACTTTTATACACTTGCGAGTGTACGGATATTTATAGAAACTAAAATCTTGTGGTCTATTACTATTACGGAAATGATGGATTATGATAAACTAATGAACTCACCAAATTTTTGGTTGACACTTTAAAGCATGTTTATTCTCATGTATTAAAGAAATCTTCCGCTGTGCATTAGCTCATTTTAAGGATATTACCTGGAGTCATTCATGACATACTTTGAAAGACGTTGCATTCGAGTCGTTGAGTTCATCAAGATTAATATTAAGTCAATTATAGTTGGATGTAATATGAAATGGTATGCATGCCGTCAATTTTTGATGTAAAGAAAGTTTGTCTTTTAAAAACGAATGCAATGTTTGTAAAACGTATCATATAGAGGTCAAATACCTCGCGATGTAATCAACTATTGTGAATCGTTTATAATGTATATGAACGGGTCCTTTCAGTTGGTATCAGAGCGGTGGTCTTAGCGAACCAGGTCTTGCATTAGTGTGTCTAACTGATAGTTGTTAAGATGCATTAGTGAGTCTGGACTTCGATCGTATCTGCATGTCAAAATTTTTGCTTATCATTTTATTCGGAAATCATCTACTTACCATCCTTAGGAAATTACGTGCTTATCATTCTTAAGTCTAGACGCGTTTTCCTACATTTATTGCATAATAGTATATAGACGAATTCTTATCTTAGCATATCTGTTACTGTGAACTTTGACTGACATCTTTCAAAGATTCCTCCGTAATTTATGGGATTTTGGTATTATATATACATATGTAAATTATGTATTGAAGAATACCAAATCTAAATTCTACAATCTATTTCATACCAAAAAAAATTCTTTCCCTGATCATACAAGATGGATCCCTTAACCAGTTCGAGTTCCTCGGATTCCGACAGCTATGCCGATATGGATTTCCACATGAGCTCCGAAAGCAGCGTGACCGGAATGAATCAACCAATTAGCCATCATCTATTCTGGATGAATTGGGGATGGGTTCGTAATCTACTTAACCATTGGAGACAAGAAGAAGGCGATCCCTTTCATCCACCACATTGCCCTCTTGGCAATGAACCTGAAGCACTTACCGGCGAACCTGTCCGAAACACCATTTTCTCTCTCATTTCCAGAGTATCTCGTCATGATTGTATACTACACCAAATTCTAGATCTTATTTATCCGCTCATCCGAACCGACAATTACCCCGGTGTAATAGAAGAAGTCAACGAGCTTCGCGCTCGGATAGTGGCTTTGGAGAATATGGTGCAAAGGTTACAAACACCAGCAGCAGCACCAACAGCATAACCAGTACCACCATCAACAACATCAACAGTACCATTACCACTACCAACAACAACCGCATCGCAAACCTCAACTTCACAATCTGTCCCACGAGCATCGACGTCATACGCCATGTAGATACCAAGGAATACCACAACGATGAAGTATTGATTCATAACTTCATTGGGGACACATTCTACGGCGATTATGTAATTTCTAAAGTTTAGAAATTATCTATCCTCGCCTTAACCATAAATCAAATGAGTTTAATTTAATATTAACTCATTAAATCAATATTACATCTGAAGAAATATACACATATATATTTCCATAAATACTGTAATAAAATTCTTTTGTACAAAATATTAATTGTGAATTTTTTTTAACGGGTAGGTAATACCCGAGAGATATATAAATTCACAATTAATATGTTACATTCTTCGAATCTGATTCAGCAAATCATCCATTATACTCCCTACTTTCACAACAATATACATTCTTTTATAAAAATCAAAACAACCATACTCATTCAAAATCTAATTACATATTCTGATTTTGAAATCTCAGAATTCGATTCAAGATATAACTGAAATCGTCACTCTTAGATTCCTACATCTTTCAAAACTATACTTTGACTTCAAAACTGTCCTAGAACCTCATTTCTATTCATGGAACTCACAAAAATATTTGTATCATTCAAAATCTTAGAACATCATATGTATATTAACAATTACAATATGTGTTCAAACACTTCGAAATTTCTAAAGACATGCGAGATGATGATCCAACCACATATTACCCACTGTCATGCATCTGAAAAGCTCTCGAAACCAAAGTTATAGTTTAACACGTATCCATGTCAGATCCTTTGATATTTATTACCAAATATAATTTTTCAATGTCTTTCCAAAATAGACAGTTTTGTCACAGCTGCAGCAAATCACCTTCATTTGTTTATACGAATAAACCTTATTATAACAATTACCCCTTCATCATTGTTACCGGGGAACCTTTCATATCTCGCCACATTAGCAGTAAACTTATCAACAACTTCATTAACCTTTGACTTAAGCCTCTCCGAAAAGCCACTATACTTATTCATTAAAACCCCATCATGTACTCACCTACATCCTGTAAAAATAATTGTCACACCAACTACTGGGAATTAGCAATCAGTATTTTGAATTTCGCGACAATTTTACGTCAATAGTTATACATATAACGTCTATCTCCTAGACTTACATACTTCGAATGTGAATTTTCTGAAAAACATCCCAAACCATGAACTAGTTCTTCGAAATTGGAAAAATGCTGATGAAGCAGCAAAAACTGTAAACGACTTTAACAGTCAAAAGTTTGATGATAAAGAATAGTATGGTGGTAAAGCTGAGAAAAAGAGAAGGTTTGAAACTGGAAAACGGATTGAGCAGACAATGAAGGAGGCTGTGGATAAATCACAAAGACTAAACCTGCCTTCAAAGGATCCAAATGATTCAGTGTCTACTGAAATCGTTAGCAAACAACTTACTTCTTATTCTAAACCTTCACAGACAAATCTTCTTCATCATCCATATTATCGTATCTTTTATTATAATATCTTCGATATTCCTGAAGATATTTTCACAACTATTCTTATCTGAAATCTTTTATCTCTTCACAATATCTGCGTTACAACATAAAAAGAAACTGTGTTAGTTTCTAAATTCTAAAAAAAAAAAAATTTGAATTTAAAATAGGAATGTTTTTGAAGTACTATTGGGAACTGAAGCATGAGTTTGTATAATATAATGGCACTTGATCAACGTGATTATATTACAGTAAGTCATGATGAGTTTCTAATGGAACGTGATGATTCACAGAACATACCGTCATCATGTACTGTTTACACGACTCTTACATTTTACCCAATTTCCAAACATATTAAGAACATATCATCTTGATAGCTCTATATTTTCGGATATTCTGGTAATTTTCCAAATCAAGATCGTGCCATTACGATTTTCTTCTTGGAACATTAACTATGTTCATCCAAAAATTCATATCTACGAATTCTGGACCATTATCCGCTTGACTTAAGGTCGAAAAGAGAAAACGAAAGCATGAAGCTCCGAAATATAATGGAGAATATAAAGCCCGATAACAACCCCGAAATTACAAACCGTGTATATCAATGCGTATAGCAATATAAAGACACGGGAGAATGAAAAACACAATAACCCCAAGGTAATGCTAGAAGAAAATAACTTCCTCCGGTGGTAGATGAAAAAGAAGAATGACATATATGAAAGTTAAGAGTATATCAAGAATCAATACTGGATGAAGCATATTAACGAATGCTTTAAAGTATGAATTGGGGAGAAAGACTAGAAGGTGTGAGATGTGGAAATAAAGAAACGAAGGGGGTGGAATTATAGTAAAATATCAGACAGAGAAATCGAGACAGATTATCGCATTTAATCAAAGAAGATCCTGATTTCCTTAATCGCCAAAGAACCAAATCTTATTGCAAAGATTTTCTTTAAATCCCATGAATTCCGAAAATCAATCATAACTACGTCATCGGTTAAAACGAATATACGTTTACTCATTTCACTCTCTTGCGATAGCTTCACTTATACTCTTCGCGTAATCAAATTATTTTATCTATATTACTCAATGATGATAAAACTCTATTTATCAACTCATATTCATCATGAAAACATTTTTATAGTTAGCCATGACGACCTCGATCAAATTTCGGGACGAAATTTCTTTAACGGGTAGGTACTGTGACGACCCGGAAATTTCCGACCAAATTTAAACTTAACCTTTATATGTTTCCGACATGATAAGCAGAATTTGTAATGTTGAATCTTAAAAAGTTTGGAACTACATTCATGTAATCAATTACCCTTTGACCGTGTTCGATGATTCACGAACAATTATGTGTATATAGATATGTATATATAATATATAATATTAACTGAAAACATTAACAAAGTATTAGATATATGATACTTTACATGAACATATTTGTTTCGATATATTTATCGACAGAATTAAGAGATAATATCAAATGATTGAATTATCAGATACATTATGATATGATTACGGGCCTATGTTATAAGGTCCACTGTGATTTAAGAAATCTATTCTTTTTGACAACTCATTACTTAACCAGTATGATAAAGATAACGATATTTATATTTTATTTTATTAAATATATATAACGATTTAAATTAATATTATATATTTTTATACGCGTATTATACGTACATAGTTTTATACTTTTACTATACTTTAACTTTACCTTTACTTTACTTTTACTTTACTTTAACTTTAATAATTCATACTTTAATAATTCACTTTAATAATTCATACTTTAATAATTCACTTTAATAATTCATACTTTAATAATTCACTTTAATAATTCATACTTTAATAATTCACTTTAATAATTCATACTTTAATAATTCACTTTAATAATTCATACTTTAATAATTCACTTTAATAATTCATACTTTAATAATTCACTTTAATAATTCAAAAATCTATTATAAATAGAATTCAATAGGTTTCATTATTTCATAGAAACTTGAAAATATATTTCTCTAAACTCTCTCAATCGAATTACATATATATATATATTTACTTAGTACTATTTCAAGATATTATTAGTATACATAAAATACTACGACGGAGTTATATTCAGACGATTTCAAAATAAGTTTTCAAATGAGATATAGCTAAGGAAATTATGGGTTATAGCTATGAAGGTTATGGGTATTGATCGAGGGTATTGCTCGAGAGGTCAACTTAACGTTTATCCTTTTTGTTGCGTCTACGTACTTTCCTGCAATATTGAATCACAATATTGATACGTGAGCATTCATATCTTATCTTTTATATATTAATAGTGTATCCCTGACTAGTGCTCGAGTATATATGATTATGCATGTTTGTATGCTTAGTTTCGTCGTTAAATAGTTTATGATAAATCACGAATTTGATACATATGCTACTGAGATAAGTTATATGATATGCATGTCGTTGAAAAGCTGAAGAAAAAATTAATAACTTTTCATTTAGAAATCGTGTAGTTTCGATGAACGGATTAAAAGATATGGTCAACTGAATTATCATTAATTTTAATATTATTATTAAAACGATTATTTTAACTGTTATCAGTTGATGTTATTACTAAAATTATCTTTATTACTAAAAATTAATATTTTTATTGAAACTGTCATTTTATTATTTTTATCATTATTATTATTATCAATATTATTTTATCAAATAAATATGCGTACAAAGATATTTTTACCACACGTAATGTAATTACATTAATAATACATACCACTATATTTTTAAGATATTAAGTGAATTTTATAAATTTTATTACTTGAGATATATAAAAGTATATTTTTATCATATATGAATTTTAATATAAATTTTTATTTATTAATAAATGACTTGTATTATTTAGTATAATAAGATCTGATAAATATATTTAAATATATAAAACTACTATATATAAGTTATATAATAAACATGTATAGATTTTGAAAGTCATTTTGGGTCAAGTTGACTTTTGTTGACTTTTGCATGTCGGTCTCGAGCATTAGGATTGTGATACACTACGACTTGACCTAAATTGTTAGACAGATATTGACCAACATATAAATATATATACTTAATATAGGTTCGTGAATCCGAGACAAACCCTGCACTTGTTCAGTGCCGTCATATACATAATTGCTACGAAATACAGTATTGTGAGTTTCATTTGCTCCCTTTTTATATATATTTTTGGGCTGAGAATACATGCGCTGATTTATAAATGTTTTACGAAATAGGCACAAGTACTAAAACTAATTCTATGTGGGTTTAAACCAGAAATATACCCTTAGCTTGGTAACATTAAACTACTTGTCTATGTACGGTAGGCGCGAATCCTAAAGATAGATCTAATGGGTCTGACAAACCCCATCCTGACTATGGGATGCTTTAATACTTCGAGGTTATTTTAAACACACCTGATCTGGTGTACTTCAGAGGGTAAAACATGAACGTTAAGGCTTGTTACCGGGTGCCTACAACTTATAGAATACTTTTATACACTTGCGAGTGTACGGATATTTATAGAAACTGAAATCTTGTGGTCTATTACTATTACAGAAATGATGGATTATGATAAACTAATGAACTCACCAACCTTTTGGTTGACACTTTAAAGCATGTTTATTCTCAGGTATTAAAGAAATCTTCCGCTGTGCATTAGCTCATTTTAAGGATATTACCTGGAGTCATTCATGACATACTTTGAAAGACGTTGCATTCGAGTCGTTGAGTTCATCAAGATTAATATTAAGTCAATTATAGTTGGATGTAATATGAAATGGTATGCATGCCGTCAATTTTTGATGTAAAGAAAGTTTGTCTTTTAAAAACGAATGCAATGTTTGTAAAACGTATCATATAGAGGTCAAATACCTCGCGATGTAATCAACTATTGTGAATCGTTTATAATGTATATGAACGGGTCCTTTCATTTAAGATGAAATCAAGTGGCAAACTTGAAGAATTGTTTAGTTTCATATGTTATAATCAATATTTTAATTCATTTTTAATTGTCCAATGTTGATGGTTCTTAGTTGATAGTCTACAGTTAGCAGTTCAATAATACATAATATTCGAATTAATTAATACATATCGTGACCCGTGTACAGGTCTCAGACTCGATCACAACTCAAATTATATATATTATTTGAGAATCAACCTCAACCCTGTATAGAGAACTCGATCATTACTACATATAGAGTGTCTATGGTGATTCCAAATAATATATATAGATGCGTTGATATGATATGTCAAAACCTTGTATACGTGTCCCGATATTTAAAGTGCGTAAAATAAATAACAGAATTTAAATGACTATAAATTAAATGCGTAAAGTAAATAACAGAAATTAAATGACGATAATAAAATTGCGATAAATAAACTGCGATAAAAAAATGTAATCAGTTAGCTAGGAACAGTTAGCGTGGATTCTTAACAAAATTCCTCGTAGTTAATTTGTTTGTTTCTAACAAATTTTATTTTGTCAAATTTTTTCTACATTATGCCACTTGTTGAATTCTGATAAATCAAAATCCAAATATGAAATTGGATGAATATGGTTATTCTGGGGTGAACGGATTTGTATATCGGTGGATGTAAGTAGGATAGTAAATGGATGTTGAATCAGATTCGAAGAATGTACAGTATAACCTATTAAAGTGAAATCTAAATATTCCTCGGGTATTACCTACCCGTTAAAATATTTTCACCATTAACAGTTTATACGAAAGAATTTTTAATTACAATCTTTATGAAAATAAACTTACAGATATATTTTCTTCAGATGTAATCATAGATTTAATGAGTTAATATAATATTAAACTCATTTTATTTACCGTTAGAATTAGAATATATAATCTCTAAAACATTGAAGATTACATAATCGTCATGTCGAACGAAGATAAATGATGTAGAACGATTCGCAGATTGATGATTATGCTAGAGGTACATAATTAGATGTTGAGGTGTATGATGTGAACTTGAGTTGTTGGTGGTACTGGTATTGATATTGGTGCTGGTGATGTTGCTGAAGCTGGTACATTTTGCACCATATTCCCCAAATTGATTACTAGAGCGCGAAGTTCATTGACTTCTTGTATTACTCCGGGATGATTGTCGGTCGGAACGAGCGGATGAATAAGGTTTAGAATCTGAGTTATGATATAGTCGTGGCAAGATATTCGAGAAATGAGGGTGAAAATGGTGTTACGAACAGGTTCGCCGGTAAGTGCTTCAGGTTCTTTGCTAAAAGGTGAATTCGGTTAGTGGAAGGGATCGCCTTCTGCACGTCTCCATTGATTAAGTCGACTATGAATCCATCAGATGAATTGGGGATGGATGATTGGTTGATTCATTCTGATGTCGTTGCTTCCGGAGCTTAGATGACTATCCATTCTGAATAATTGTCGGGATAACTATAGGAATAGATGTCGGAATCCGAGGGACTCGATCTAGTTAAGGGATTCATCTCGTATGATCAGATGAAGGATTTTCAATAAGAAATAGATTATAAAATGTAGATTAGTACCCTGCAATACATAATTTACATATGCATATATAATACTAAATCCCATAAGTTACGGAGGAATCTACAGAAAATATCAGGCAAAGTTACAATAACAGATACGCTAAGATATGAATTAGCAGATATGTTAAGATATGAATTTTGTCTATACACTAATCATGAAATCAATGCAATAAGATGTGTCTAGACTAAGGATGATAAGCAAGTGATTCTCTAAGAATGATAAGTAGGTAATTTTTGATACGAAATGATAAGCAAAACTTTTGACATGCAGACACGGTCGAAGTCCAGACTTACTAATGCATTCTAACGACTATCAGTTAGACACACTAATGCAAGACCCGGTTCGCTAAGACCACCGCTCTGATACCAACTGAAACGCCCCGTCCTAATCCATCCGGACTAAGTCCATATCGATTATAAACGATTCACAACAGTTGATTACATCGCGAGGTACTTGACCTCTGTATGATACATTTTACAAACATTGCATTCATTTTTGAAAAGTCAATCTTTCATTACATCGAAAGTTGACGGCATGCATACCATTTCAATATATCTAACTATAATTGACTTAATGATAATCTTGATGAACTCAACGACTCGAATGCAACGTCTTTTGAAATATGTCATGAATGACTCAAAGTAATATCTCTAATATGAGCAAATGCACAGCGGAAGATTTCTTTCGTACCTGAGAATAAACATGCTTTCAAGTGTCAACCAAAAGGTTTGTGAGTTCATTCGTTTATCATAAATAATCATTTCATAATTTTAATAGACCACAAGATTTCATATTTCCATTTCTCATAAATAAGCGTCCCATGCATAGAGACAAAATATCATTCATATGGATTGAACACCTGGTAACCGACATTCACAATGTACATATATGAATATCCCCATCATTCCGGGATCCTCCTTCGGACATGATATAAATTTCGAAGTACTAAAGCATCCGGTACTTTGGATGGGGCTTGTTGGGCCCGATAGATCTATCTTTAGAGTTCGCGTCAATTAGGGTGTCTGTTCCCTAATTCTTAGATTACCAGACTTAATAAAAAGGGGCATATTCGATCTCGATCATTCAACCATAAAATGTAGTTTCGATTACTTGTGTCTATTTTGTAAAACATTTATAAAAGCGCATGCATTCTCAGTTCCAAAAATATATATTGCAAAAGCATTTAAAAAGGGATTAATGAAACTCACCTAATGTATTTTGTAGTAAAAATACATATAACGACAATGTTCTATTATAGGGTTAGCCTCGGATTCACGAACCTATACCATATGTATATATATTAATACACACATAATTGCATTCGAATGAGTTTATATATTATTATTAGTGATGTATGTGTTATATTTAATAATTTATAATTTTATTAATTATTTATATATTTTCGTTTTATATATAGAATTATTAATATAGTTAAGTTATGTAATTTAAATATATTTTTATATCTATATTCTTTATTTTAATAAATATAATCTTAACAACGTCATTTAATACTTTTATCTTCATAGTTACTATTATTTTAATAATAGTAATATAGGTAATACTTGATAATAGTAATAAAAATAATAGTTTTAATGATAACAAAATAATAATTTTTGTAAAACTAATAATAATAATAATTATAATATCAATAATATTTTTATTGTTAAAAAAAAATAATGATACTAATACTAATTTTAAAGAAAATACTAATAAATTTTATTAATTTTATATTAATGATAGCAATAATAACAATCCTAATCATATTAAGAATAATAATAGTTATACTATTAGTAAATTGATAAAGTTATATTTTAACTGATATTAGTAATAACATTACTAATAAAGAATTCATATTTGTATCTATAATAGTAATAGATGAATTTCTACCGTAATACTTGTATATGTACTAATAATCTTAGTAATTATAATACTAATAATATTAACAATAATATCAATATTAATAATAATCATAATCTTCATAATAATACTTGGTACCAATAATATTAACCATAATAATTCTAATACTTAATTATTATAATAATAATAATAATAATAATAATAATAATAATAATAATAATAATAATAATAATAATAATAATAATAATAATAATAATAATAATAATAATAATAATAATAATAAATACAAATGGGATATACCTTACAAGCCTTTTCTAAAAAAATTGCCATTGCCGGGACTCGAACCCGAGACCTCTCGCTAATCAACACAACACTCAAACCATCCGAACCCGTCTGTCTTTCTGAATTTAAATGAACCACTTATTTATTTAACCCCTACCTGTCTGTTTCCCCTAATTCCTCTTCTTCCTCAGTTTAAAAAAATTCGACCGGGGCTCAGAATTAAGTAATAGTAAATTACTTTGTTAGTTTTAGGATTTGAAGTTTGTATAAAAATGTTTTATATTTGATCGAGTTGATTAAACAAAATAAATAAATAACAAAAAAAAAAAATACTGCAGTTCATGAACAAGTCGTGAACTCATTCATCAATCTCAAATTTTTAGACGTTTTAGATCATGATCAAAGCATGAAAAGGTGTTAAATCTTTATTAGAAACTCTCTGTAACCTTAATTGAACTGAAAACATTACAACAAAGTCGAATTTTTATTAAGAACACTTCAGTTGACTTTTAGAAAATTACCTTTGACTTCAAAATTCGAATTGGTTATGAAAAATTACGATTTGAAGATTTCCAGATAGCTTGGGAATATGATTTACAACAACACTGCACTTTTAACTTTTGTAATTCGTTAATTAATCGAGTGGTTTGAAAAATGTATCAAGAACAGGGATACTCGTCTGGGTTGTTGGTTATTTGGATTAAATCCAATTGAATAAAGCTGTTAAGGGTTCTTGAAAGTGGGTAGTTGATAATACGAATCAGTTTGGATCGATTACAGCTGGAATAGATGGGATTAAATTAAGAATGGAGGTCGACAGCATATACATTATCAGTACAACAGAAATTAAAAAAAATAAAAAAATATATATACCAGACATCGACCTGTAACAGCTTTGTTTGTTAATGAATTGTATGGAATCAATCTGTACTGGATTAGGAACATAAAGTAAAAACTACTACAGCTTGAGAACGATTGATAACAGTTTAAAGTTTATGTTATATATTTATATGGATTCATTTATTTAATTATATGTATACATATTTAATTATTTGTATACTTAATTTATATATATCTGGTTATATGTATATGTATCTTTTATATTTAATTATATATACTGTATTATATTTATATATGTATTTATATATACTTGAATTTATATATATAATGTATATATATATATATATATATATATATATATATATATATATATATATATATATATATATATATATGTATCTATATTCTGTATATTGTACGTATATATTTATACTATGCATCTATATATCTGTTCATCAGAATATGTATATATATATATATTTATGTATGTATTTTATATATTAAATAAATATAATAGTATTACTAATATATACATTACTATTAATCATTAATATTAATATAAATAACAAAACTAGTAATACTAATAATAAATATAATAATAACATGATGATATAGATAAATCAATATTGATAACTTGTAATAAATATAATAAGTTAATTAATAATAATGATATTAGTAATAAAAGAATTCTTAATAATGAAAGTTTTAATAGTAATATTAATAATAATTATAACAATAATAACTAAAGTTATATTTTACTATTAACTATAATAATAATGATATAAATGATGCTAATAATAATAATATTGGTATTAAACACAACACACCACATGTATCAAGTTTCATATCTATTTCTTTTATATTTAAAAGTATTAATAATACTGATATTAAAATATTAAATGTTTATTTCAATAATGATAATGAAAGTAATAAACTACTTAACAACTATATTTCAGCTTGTAATTAAATTAAGTATCTTAACCTTACATTTTATAAATTTTTAAAACATATATTATATAATAACATATACTGAATATTTTCTCTTTATACATTTTACATATATATATATATATATACTATTATATAATTGTATTTGCATTTTTAGTTATCTCATGAATATATTAATGTGGTTATATACATATATATATATATATATATATATATATATATATATATATATATATATATATATATGTGTGTGTATATATATATATATATATATATGTGTATATATATATATATATATATATATATATATATATATATATATATATATATATATATATATATATATATATATATATATATATATATATATATATATTTACAAACAACTGTTCGTGAATTGTCGTGAATGGTCAAAAGGTCAATTGAATATATGAACCTAGTTTCAAAGTTTTCGAGATTCAACATTACAGACTTTGCTTATCGTGTCGGAAATATATAAAGATTAAATTTAAATTTGGTCGGAAATTCCCGGGTCATCACAACTGGTCCGACACGATCTATAATCTTGAATGGTCCAATGTACCTTGGATTTAGTTTCCCTCGTTTACCAAATCGAACAACGCCTTTCCAAAGTGAAACCTTAAGCATGACCATTTCTCCAATTTCAAACTCTATATCTTTTCTTTTACTGTCCGCGTAGCTCTTTTGTCGACTCTGGGCGGTTTTCAATCGTTGTTGAAATTGGATGATTTTCTCGGTAGTTTCTTGTATTATCTACGGACCCGTAATCTGTCTATCCCCCACTTCATTCCAAAAAATCGGAGACCTGCACTTTCTACCATAAAGTGCCTCAAACGGCGCTATCTCAATACTAGAATGATAACTGTTGCTGTAGGAAAATTCTGCTAACGGTAGGTGTCGATCCCAACTGTTTCCGAAATCAATAACATATGCTCGTATCATGTCTTCAAACGTTTGTATCGTCCTTTCGCTCTGCCCATCAGTTTGTGGATGATAGGCAGTACTCATGTCTAGACGAGTCCCCAATGCTTGTTGTAACGTTTGCCAGAACCTTGAAACAAATCTACCATCCCTATCAGAGATAATAGAGACGTGTATTCCATGTCTTGAGACTGTTGGGATTTAACAAGTTACAAAATATGCTTAAAACATTTTAAGAATCATATTAAAGCGGAAGCATGTAAGAATTACCATTTAGAACTTGTTAATCTTTAACCAATTAAAGTTAAATCCCAATAAGGATCAAGTTGTGTTATATACTTAAAAACTACAAGCAAGTAAAGAGATTATAACTACTCCAAGCTTGCTAGTAAGGAATGAAGATGATGATGTTGAATGGAGCTCCAAAAGTGTGAAACCTCAAGTAGTTATACCCCAAACTTTGCACCAACACCCTAGCTTTTAGTTAGGATTTATTTGACACTTAATATGAGCTTGCATAAACAAGTGAAGAACCCTTTTCCTCCCTCAAAAGCTCACGACATTCAGCAGCCTCCAAGAGAAGTTTTATGCAGTTTTTCTTGATGTGTATTTTGTATTTGCTTGTGTTGTAGTGACTATGAGTCAATGGACATGTTTTATAGAATGATGCAAAAGCATGGCATACTAAAGAAGGAATCTGTAGCATGTGCACTTGACTCCCAATGCCACTACCAACAAGTTTATAAAAAATTGGTTTTATAAAAGAATTAGTTTTTATAAAACCTTTTAATTTTTTTTATAAACTTCCATATATTTATATATATATATATATTATATAAGACCAAATTATATAAAATGTAACATAATTTATTAATTATTTAACCTATAAATAATTAAATCCATAATATATATAAGTTATTCCATAATTTATATATATATATATATATATATATATATATATATATATATATATATATATATATATATATATATATATATGTATGTATATATGTACACATCAAGTAATATCTCAGAAAACCGTTTTTCTTAAAGTTCAAGTGTCGCGTATTTAATCAATGATCCAATCGTTAAGATTAAATACGTACAAGGTGTCGGTAAGTTTGTTATTGGGTATGACCCGACTTGGATCATAACACATTAGCCACATTAATTTAATATGTCTCTCGGGCATACGGAATACCTTCAATCTCCCACTTGCACGAGAAACATAAGAAATTAATGCAAGTGATGGTTACCACCTAACGACCGTCCATCACCTCCAATATGTTATGACTTTGTGCCATTCAATAACATCATCCCTTTCGAGTCCCCATCTCGAATATGAATAGGTGAATCTTTCATTATATCCTTTCATCCTAGATGTCATGTTAAATCCAAGAGACATAGAGTGATCACTCTCTTTTAGATTTAACTTTATCAGGCCTTAGACATCTGACTCTCAACGAATAAGAGGGACAAATTCCATCTTGACTACATATGTCCTAGATATATACTTTGTATTACACCTGAGATCTTCCTTATGGACTACCATATTTCAGAATAGCGAAGGAAAGAATCAAGGCACAATACTTAGTGAATATCCGAACCCAATATGTATCTCAGGTCAGAGGATACAATGATATTCGCCTTTACTCAAGATTACATGTGATCAACCACAAAGGCTCCATTTAGTAAATCTCGAGAGCGGGTCTTCCAATATTTGTATCCCATAAATACCTATGAACCTTGGTTGCAACCTTGCCCCACATTCATCCCGTGAATTTATACCAATCCAAGTTCATAATAGTTTAAACTTCACACTTGTTCCCACAAATGTGATCGACTACGGAATTTAGAATAATTTCTTATTCATGGATAAAATATGCAAAATAGAAACTTGACTCAGAATAAATTAATGCCATAATTATATTAATGAGTTTGAACAATTTCATTCAGTTACAATACTTAAAACAGATCATGACCAATCACTAGAATATCGAAGCCCTAATGCACAAACATGTCCTGCATGTTTTGCTCCATGTAAGAGCTTCGTGAGAGGATCCGCTATATTAAGATCTGTGTGAACTTTGCGAATACATATCTTTCCCTTTTCAACTTCATCCCTTATGTAGTTGAATCTTCGCTCAATGTGACGAGTCTTTTGGTGAGCACGAGGTTCCTTGATTTGAGCAATCGCACCCTCGTTGTCACAAAATATCTCGAGAGCGTCCTGAATGGAAGGGACTACTCCTAATTCGTCGATGAATTTCTTCATCCATGCAGCTTCCTGAGCTGCCAATGATGCGGCGATGTACTCCGACTCTGTAGTGGATAAAGCAACAACATCCTGTTTTGAACTCTTCCAAGAGACCGCACCCCCATTTAACGTGAAGACATAACCGGATTGTGATCGAGAATCATCTCGATCCGTTTGGAAACTCGCATCTACGTAACCTTTTATAGCGAGTTCCTCCTCACCAGACCCATATATCAGAAACATATCCTTAGTCCTCTTAAGGTATTTCAATATACTTTTGATAGCAATCCAATGACTGTTTCCTGGGTTATTCTGGTATCTACTTGTCAGGCTAAGAGCGCATGACACATCCGGTCTAGTGCATATCATTGCATACATGATTGACCCAATGGCAGACGCATATGGGACTTTCTTCATTCTCTCATGTTCATCTTTCGTGGTGGGGCACTGAGATGAACTGAGAAGTGTTCCCTTTTGAATAGGTACCAAATCTTTCTTAGAGTTCTCCATCTTGAACCTTTTCAAGATCTTTTCAATGTATGCACTTTGATTCAAACCTATCAGTTTCTTAGATCTATCCCTGTAGATCCTAATCCCCAAAACGTATTGTGCTTCTCCAAGATCCTTAATAGAGAAGCATTTACTTAGCCAAGTTTTAACACCTTCCATTACCGGAATATCATTTCCAAATAACAATATATCATCAACATATAGTACAAGGAACATGATAGTGCTCCCACGAGCCTTCTTGTATACACAAGCCTCATCACCATTTTTGATGAAGCCAAATTTCTTAGCCTCCTCATTAAAACGATGATTCCACATTCTGGATGCTTGTTTCAATCCGTAGATTGATTTCTTTAACTTGCATACCTTATTAGGATATTTCGGATCCACAAAACCTTCAGGCTGAACCATATAGACATCTTCCTCAAGATGTCCATTTAGGAAAGCGGTCTTGACATCCATCTGCCATATTTCATAATCATAATGAGCCGCAATGGCAAGTAATATCCTAATAGACTTTAGCATTGCCACAGGCGAAAAAGTTTCATCATAGTCAACCCCTTGAGTTTGAGTGAAACCTTTTGCTACAAGTCTAGCTTTATATGTATCCAAGTTTCCATGTATGTCGGTTTTCATTTTGAAAAGCCATTTACAATCAACTAGCCTACAGCCAGGAGGTTGCACAACAAGTTCCCAAACTTGGTTGTCATACATGGATTGCATCTCAGCGTTCATGGCTTCCTGCCATTTATCTTTATCAATCCTTGATAAAGCATCTTGGTAGTTGGTTGGTTCATCCAAATCAACCACATAGCAACCATCCATGAGAAACCCATATCTCTCAGGAGGATTACTAATCCTACCAGATCTGCGAACGTCTTGTGTATTTTGATTATCCATTTGATCATTCTCAACATTTTCATGTTGAGTGCTAGTGTCAACCAATTGTGTATCATCCAATTTATCTTGAACCTCCTCAAGATCTACCTTCCTTTCACTATTACCTTCCATTAGGAACTTAGTTTCAAGGAATTCAGCCTTCCAAGCAACAAATACATTCTGCTCGGAAGGATCATAGAAATAATATCCCATATCATCCTTGGGATATCCTATGAAGATACACTTCGTGGATCGAGCATTCAACTTATTAGGGACGTAACGCTTAGGATAAGCTTCACATCCTCATACCTTTAAGTATGATAGAGATGGAGGTTTTCCAAACCACATCTCATGAGGAGTTCGTTTCACTTTCTTGGTTGAGGCCATATTTAAAATACGAACCGCGGAGCATAGACAATAACCCCAAAATGATAGAGGCAACGAGCTTCTAGCCATCATAGATCGAACTATATCCATTACGGTTCAGTTCCTCCTTTCGGAAACTCCATTAAGTTGGGGTGTTCCAGGAGGAGTGAGTTGCGAGATAATCCCACAACTTTTAAGATGATCTTGGAAAGCATCGCTTAGGTATTCTCCTCCTCTATCGGTACGAAGTACCTTGATTGTCTTATTGAGTTGATTTTGAACTTCGTTTTGATATTCCTTGAATACTTCAAAAGTTTCGTCCTTATGTCTTAACAAATAGACATATCCGAAACGACTAAAGTCATCAATGAAAGTAACGAAGTATCTTTCACCATTCCTAGTTATGGGCTTAAAGGGTCCACATACATCCGAATGTATTAATCCCAATAAGTCCTTAGCCCTTTCATAGGTCCCTTTGAAAGGTGCTTTAGTCATTTTGCCTTGTAAACAAGATTCACATACATCAAATGAGTCTAGTTCATTTGATTTCAAAAGGCCATTCTTTTGAAGTGTATGCATTCGATTCTTGTTTATGTGACCAAGGCGACAATGCCATAAGTAGGAATCACTCAAATCCCTTTTGAGTTTCTTAGTGTTTGCATGGTATATTGAGCTATTGCATGATGTGTCATCATGAACCAATTCATAAATACCATTCGAAGGCGAAGCCTTAAAATAGAACACATTATCTAAAGAAACATGGATATCATCATTAATGAAATTAAGATTAAAACCATATTGTTTCAAACGGGATACAGAAATAATGTTTCGAGATAAATCGGGTGCATACAAAACATTTTTCAAAACAAGCTCCAAACCACTTGGTAGCTTTAAAACAAAGTCTCCTTGAGCTTTCACTTGCACTCTTGCTCCATTTCCCATGAAGAGACTTGTCGTTCCCGCATATTGATCACTTCTTTTGAACCCCTGCAAAGTATTGAAAATATGAGTTCCACATCCTGTGTCTAATACCCATGTATTAGAAGAAGTAATACTAAGCTCAATGTATACCATATATACATTACTTGAGGTTTGCCCTGCATCCCTCTTTTCCTTCAACTCCTTAAGGTAGGCCGGGCAGTTTCGTTTCCAGTGACCCATTTCACCGCAACCGAAGCACGGATCTTCCTTGGGGTTAGCTTTACCGACAACCTTTTGATTCTTGTTGTTGTTGGTTAGGGTAACCATCTTCCCCTTGCCCTTGCCCTTGCCTTGGTAGGCGGGTCCTTTCCTCTTAGCCGCCTTCGGCTTAGAAGTGTTATTGTTTTTAGACCCGCCTTCATTGATCATAAAAATGGGTGAAGCCCTTTTACCCATGCTCGCTTCGGCCGTCTTAAGAATGGCATGTAATTCGCCAATGCTTTTATCCCAACCATTCATGTTATAATTTAACACGAATGTGTCAAACCTCTTTGACAATGAGTTAAGGATAAGGTCCGTGGCTAATTCATTAGACACGTTGCAATTTAGACGGTTCGCTCGATCAATTAGGCTTTTCATCTTAAGGACATAAGATGAAACGGATTGGGTGTCGTCCATCCGACATGCATGGAGCGCTCGGACCGTTTCAAAGCACTCGACACGAGCTTGTTGAAGGAACATCTTCTTCAACTGTGTGATAATGTCATATGCACTATGATGCTCGAAGTCCTTTTGGAGTTCGGGTATCATAGTCCCAAGCATGAGGCAAGAAACTTGCAACGAATCGGTGCAATATTTCTCCCAATAAGCCATGTCTTCTGTATCATCCTCATCCGGTTGATCGGGAATGGGGTCTTCCAACACATACGCCCTATCCTCAAGTTTGAGGACAATTCTTAGATTGCGGAACCAATCCATGAAGTTCGTATGGTTGAGTTTTTCTTTTTCGAGGATTAACCTCAACGATAGGTTGTTAAAGTTGATAGGTGCGTTTGGAATGTTGTTGTTGTTATTGGCGGCCATCTACAAAATTTAACAAAGTTGTTTAAGTATTATTTTAATTTAACAATCAATACCCTTTAAATTCAATTGATATTTATTAAATTTTAGAATCCAACGGTAAACCAAATTTCGGTTAGGTGACCTTTATCCCGTCATTTGATTTAGCTAGGTAGTCATTATATGACAATTGCAATCCTTTTGGAACTTCTAAGTTATGGGATCATGCAATCCTTTTGCATGGCATATTTATCCCATCAACGCCTATTTATTCCTCATGCTTCGGTGACCCTAAGTTCATGATTCCCAAATCAAGTCGTCCTACTTGTGTAAACGTGTATATTTAACATACAAGTGGTTAGGTGACCTTTATCCCACAAGTGTGCGAAATTCACCTTAATCGTATTAGTTTGCTCATAACGGTTAGGTGACCTTTATCCCATTATGAGTTCCCTAATATTTTTAAGTGTTTGCACAAAAGGATGGCGTTTAACTTGTTTACCTTGTTAATTAAGGGATTTTAAGTTTTCTTTAATTCTAGTTTGAGAAAACATTTATGCCATACACCAACATGCATTTAGTGTATGGTTTATTTGAAAATCCATTTTTCATGTTGTGTAATATAAACCATTTTATATATGTGATTCAATAACCATTTATTATAAACCTTTTAGTGTTGTTAATAACCATTTATTAATGTCCTTTTGCCATTTCAATTTAACCATTTAAATTGTCGTTTTGCATGTGTTTAATAACGTCTAATTTAACCAATTAAATTTTAGTTTTGTTTGTTGTTAACTTGTGTGATTAACTTGTAGCATACAAACATACAATCCACATAATCATACAAAACAACCACGCATGCAAAATAATATGTTCACAATCAAGCCATTTTGGTGAACATTTGTTTAGCCAAAAACAAATGCCACCGGTAAAGGGGTTATAACACAAAGTAGGAGATTTTAAATCTCCCACTTAATCTTGCATCCAAATGCTTCTTCATGTGTTCTTCAAGTCTTCATCATCTTCATCATTTTACAAAATATATCCTAATACATTTTGTCTAAAAAATGAAAATACAACCTAATCTATTTTACATACCAAATATAAAATAAATTACATAACCAAAATAATAATATTACAAACCAAATTGAATAAATATTATTACAAACCAAATGAATGAATAATTAATCAACCAAACATGCATACATTCAAACATAAGGTCAAGGCTTGATTGTGAACTTCAACATACAACAAAATATGACCAAATTTCAAGTTTCAAACCCATTTAAAACTTGCTAAAATTTGGCCAAAAATGGAAACCCACCCAAACATATAATTTTTGCATTTTACTATCATGCATGTACATAAAATGAAAAATATATAGTGAGTTTAATAACTATCTCGAAGCATATTTCAACAACTTCAGCTCTAGATACCATTGTTGGGATTTAACAAGTTACAAAATATGATTAAAACATTTTAAGAATCATATTAAAGCGGAAGCATGTAAGAATTACCATTTAGAACTTGTTAATCTTTAACCAATTAAACTTAAATCCCAATAAGGATCAAGTTGTGTTATATACTTACAAACTACAAGCAAGTAAAGAGATTATACCTACTCCAAGCTTGCTAGTAAGGAATGAAGATGATGATGTTGAATGGAGCTCCAAAAGTGTGAAACCTCAAGTAGTTATACCCCAAACTTTGCACCAACACCCTAGCTTTTAGTTAGGATTTATTTGACACTTAATATGAGCTTGCATAAACAAGTGAAGAACCCTTTTCCTCCCTCAAAAGGTCACGGCATTCAGCAGCCTCCGAGAGAAGTTTTATGCAGTTTTTCTTGATGTGTATTTTGTATTTGCATGTGTTGTAGTGACTATGAGTCAATGGACATGTTTTATAGAATGATGCAAAAGCATGGCATACTAAAGAACAAATCTCTAGCATGTGCACTTGGCTCCCAATGCCACTACCAACAAGTTTATAAAAAATTAGTTTTATAAAAGAATTAGTTTTTATAAAACCTTTTAATTTTTTTATAAACTTCCATATATTTATATATACATTTTATATAAGACCAAATTATATAAAATGTAACATAAATTTATTAATTATTTAACCTATAAATAATTAAATCCATAATATATATAAGTTATTCCATAATTTATATATATATGTACACATCAAGTAATATCTCAGAAAACCGTTTTTCTTAAAGTTCAAGTGTCGCGTATTTAATCAATGATCCAATCGTTAAGATTAAATACGTACAAGGTGTCGGTAAGTTTGTTATTGGGTATGACCCGACTTGGATCATAACACATTAGCCACATTAATTTAATATGTCTCTCGGGCATACGGAACACCTTCAAAGACAACCTCCTACAAATACAATCGCGCCAACTTCTCCATTTTGTCATCTTCTCTCATTGGCAGAAAGTGTACTGACTTGGTGAGACGATCAACTATTACCTAAATAGTATCATAACCACTTGCAGTCCTTGGCAATTTAGTAATGAAATCCATGGTAATGTTTTCCCATTTCCATTTCGGGATTTCAGGTTGTTGTAGTAGACCTGATGGTTTCTGATGTTCAGCTTTGACCTTAGAACACGTCAAACATTCTCCTACATATTTAGCAATATCGGTTTTCATACCCAGCCACCAAAAGTGTTTCTTGAGATCTTTATACATCTTCCTCGCTCCGGGATGTATTGAATATCTGGTTTTATGTGCTTCCTTAACTACCATTTCTCTCACATCTCCAAACCTTGGTACCCAAATTCTATCAGCCCTATATCGGGTTCCGTCTTCGCGAATATTAAGAAATTTCTCTGATCCTTTGGGTATCTCATTCTTCAACTTTCCTTCTTTTACAACCCCCTGTTGCGCCTCCTTTATTTAAGTAGTAAGGTTAGTACGAATAATTATATTCATAGCTTTTACCCGTATAGTGTAACGTCCTCCCAATAGGGTCTGGAAGACACGTTACTAATATCAAATAAACCAACATATTATAATACGAGAACAATACTAAATGAGAAAATTTAACTTTATTGAGTACGCAGCGAAAAATGAAATGTCGTTACAATAATGGAAATAACGATAAAGTAATTGTTAATATGCAGAAGTAATAAATGCGATATCTCTTGATCCTAAGTCCAAGTAGCATCACATAAGTAGTAGATAAGAAAGCTTGAATCAAACAGCACCTGAGACAAAACATGCTAAAGTGTCAACCAAAAAGGTTGAGTGAAGTTCATAGGTTTAACAAAAGTAGTTATCGTTGTTTTTAGACCACAAGATTTAGTTGTAAAGTTGATTTCCCGCAGGATCAAAAAGTAGATCTCGCAGATCCAAAAGTTATGCCAGTGCGTGATATTTAGACTAAACATTCAAGTTTGCCCCATGACAAGTTGTGTCTGTCCTTGTCAGTTTAATTTCATTATCAAGTAATACAAAGACTTAGTCAAATGTATCGGGGATGTTACTCCCGATAGGCCTACCCCCAATAAATAAGCATGCCGCAGCACTTAAAAATATCACTGTTGGGACTTAGTCGGACATAGCCGGGTATAGCATAGTTTAGTAGTTTGGTACTTGTGTCTAAGTTGTAAAATATAAAAACAGCATGTGTCTCACCCCAATAAAAGTAAGTAAGTTTGCTAGCAATAAAGAGTGGGGCTATGAATTCACCTTAGTAAGTAGAGAGAGAGTTATTCCTCATAATAAAGAGTTGAACGAGTGAGCAGGAAAGTCAACCTATTGATATTTAAGAGTAGTTAAGTGTTTTGCCCATGTTTATGTTTAAGTATGTGTTTAAGTAATTTGTTTTACTAAGTTTCTATTCTTAGTAAGTTACTATTTTTATAAAGTTTTCATTTTTAGAAAGTTTCTTATTTTACTAAGTTTCTCTGACTAGAGAGTTTCTACTTTTATGAGTGTTTTCCATTTTAGGATACTTGCCGTATTAGATAAGCTTCCAATCACCCCTTTCCCTTCGAATGGGTAATTTAGATCTAGGGGCTTGAGCCATAGGACCCTTTAAATCGAAAATCCAAACCCTCTGCCTAGAATCTCGTAGAAACCATTCGTCAAGAAAGTTCGAAGATCTATACATCTCTAATACATATCCCAAAATGTTTTTGTGCTACAATATAAGTAGTAGGTTATAGGTGCTAGTAATAGTAATAGTGTATACATGTTAAGTACTAGTATAAGAAGTATTAGGGTTTAAGGTTTTAATATGTATATGTATATATAATTCGTATATATATATGTATATATATATAAAAATATATATATTTTTTTACATGTATATATGTATATATAAATCTAGCTGTGTTTATGTATATACTTATGAATAACAAGTTTATAATATGAATATGAATTAACAAAAATTAAAGTTTATGTAAATAGTTTAGGGTTTATGTTATACCTTTGAAGATTCACGATAATTAACAAAGAAAAGATGAACACGATGAAGATGGAAGATCAAAGCCTTAAAAATCTTGAAGAACTCCTTGAAGATTCTTGAAAAATACGAAGAACAAGCTTGAAGATTCGAATACCACAAGAGAGGGAGAGGGAGAGATTGTTTTTGAGAGAGGATTTTGGTGTGATTTGTGAATGAGAAACTAGGTGTTTATATAGTGCAAGTATTAGAGTGTTAGTCAACATAAGAATGTTCTAATTAATGATTTTATTTTGTTTTATAATTTTTAGTCAACAATAGGTGGTACTAATTTATAATTAGTCAACATAAGGATGTACTAGTTTACACTTTATTTTTAGTCAACATAAGGATGTAAGATTTTTTTAGTCTCATTATTATTACTATTATTATTATTATTTTTACATTTACTACATGATAAGTATTATTTTCTTTTTACTAATTCATGACTTGTATATATTTAGTTCCCAATTGTTTTATTATTTATATAAATGTCACTTTTTATTTATTACTTATAGGTTATTAGTTATAATATTACATAAATGCATAAATTTTAGTTAGTAGTGAGTGTCTACTAACAGTTTATTATTTTCATCTTTTATTAACTTGTCAATATTTGCACAAAGTTAATTAATATGTTTTCTAACTCTTAACACTTAACAATTGTTGATTAAAGTTTAATCATTAAGTTTTAATTATATTGTTTGGGCATTTAATATTGGAAAAATATAGAATGGAAAAATATAGAATGGAAAAATGAGGGTCGTTATAGTACCTCCCCGTTATTAGAAACTTCGTCCCGAAGTTTTAGGTAAATCTCTCGTTTGCATCAGCAGTTGAGAAGAGATAGAGGTATTTCCGTATCGTATGGTCTTCGCATTCCCATGTATGTTAGGGGCTGCTACGCGAATCCCAACGGATTTTAATAGAGTTTGATTTTCACGTTCCCTAGTACAATCGGGGCCCTTTCGTGAATTCCAATGAGTGTTAACAATAAGTATATTGCTTTGTTTACACGTTTGATCTCATGATCCTTAACCTTATTAGGTCGTTTACAAAGTGCATTAAGTGCGGAGATTTTCCAAGGAATAACAAGAGTGTCGTTTGACTAGTTTTCCTTTAAAAGGTAAGATGATGCTATATCAGCATGAAATGTATCGTTGAGCTCATTAAGATTTTAAGTGTTTATGCCGCAATAGTAGGGCAGATAAAATAGAGTAGAGTACGTAAAGATTTCAGTTACGTAGTTTGATGTATGGCTGGTGCTTGTTAGGGATAGTACCAGTTTCAAGTTACGAAAAGTAACCATGATACCTTTAGTTTTCAAGAGATGTCTAATAGATAAATGAGACATTAGTTGAGGATTCATTGACCTCAGGATAATACGAGTGATTAAATGAAAGACATCATTCAGTATACATGAGAACTTGTCTTTAGAAATAGTTTCAGAATGTAGCTTCAAGATTTATGATTTCAGCTTCATGTCGAATCATAGATCTAGACTTGACTAGAATAACATCTAGTTGTAATCCAAGAAGGAAGAAATGTGTAGAGTATCTTCATAAATGTTTAAGGTAACTCCTTCAGAGTTAGAAAAGTGTTTTCGCACCAATGGCGGGTCGGTCTATTATTTACTTATGAGTTTAAACGCGGATTCGAATAAAGGTGAATCATTGTTTATAAGATATTGTTTCTATCATGAAGGAACCTCTGCTTCCTTTTTCAAAAGATCGTAGTACTGATGTTTACAAGGGTGTTGTGGTTTAGCCGTGAGATACCGGAAGTAGGATCTTCTTAATGATTAGCATAGAAATGAAGAGATGACGTATGTAAAGAGGTAAGTCTCGTTCTTACACGGAGAATGAGAATAAAGGTGATCCAAACACATTGGAGAGAAATACGAAAGTTTTAATAATGAGCCAAAGTAATTTTTTAAAAGTTGTGACATTCGATATAACAATATAAACGAAGCGGAGCTATTAGTAAGACTTGAGTTATGTACATCACGTACTATTTACGTGAAATAATTTGACCAATACGAAAAAGAGTTGATCAAAAGAATGTTTAATTTGATAAAACAAAGGTAAATTGATAAAAATACGAAAGTGTTTTTATAGTTAGTGAAAGTAATTTTTAGAGAAGGTGACGAAATGATGTCCATAGTAAAACTAGGGTTTCGTAAAATTTGTAAAGTAATTTCGATTTAATCAAAGTGAAAATTTGTAGAAACGAAAGTATTTATTTAATATGTACTAGTCAAAGTACGTAAAGTTAAATTTATGTATAAGATTTTATAAATCGCATAAGTGAAAAAATCATTTTTTTTATAAATTCCAAGATAGTTTGAAAATAAAGACTCGTGTAAGAAATCTTTGGAAAACAGGGTACTTGTATTTAAGAGTTTATCTGTTTGAGAAAAATTGATTGAAGATTTTAAAATTCCGGAGATAATTGTGTAATAATTGTTTCGAGGTAGTGAAAACTAATGAATTGGCTTTTATCAGGGCGTGAGTCTTTGGGCTCGGAATGTTAGCGTTGAAGTAAGAAGGATGATAATGTGATTATCATCAATTGAGTAAATCCCTCGGATTTAGAGTTATGTATGAAGGAATATCAAATAAGATTTGCAACTTTGAATCGTTCGAGTGATCTTGAGGGTTCGAGATCTCGACATAAATAATCTGGCAGTCGCAGAGACAAGTATAAACAAATGCTATAGCAGTGACTATCAACTATGTAATGATCGTCTGAATTTAGCCTTAGTTGGTCTGAGAGGAGGATACGTTAAAGTATGATGGAATCATTTCAGTTGTTACAGTAGTATGTTATGAGGTTAGCTCCAGCCACAACTTGAGATAGTGTATTTCACCTTTGATTTTCGAGTTGACAATGATTGATTATTGTTTGAGTATGACACCATTACTTGCATGGTGCCAAGTAGTCTATTATAAGTAGATGCACGAGTGCAAAAGTTTCTTGACTATAATAGTCAAAACGATACACGTATGGAGGTTCCCTTCTTCAAAAGGTTATGCATATGAGATATTCGTCATCTCGATATAGATAATGTAATATTGGACATGTTATTTGTAATACCGATGTTTGAGGGTTCAAATGGGTTTTTGAATGTCATATATAAATTTACACCAAAAGTGTATTAATAGAAGGGATTTGGATATAACAAGTGATAATTAAGTATCAATGATCATGAGGTATTCATTTAGGATAATGAACATAAAATCTCAAGGTTTGATTGTTCACATCCTTTGTGGTATATGAAAGATCGTTAAATGAGTATGAGATGGATTTTCGTATATCTACAAATATTGAGATGATCATTTTTCACCCTTAATGCCCTTGCATTTGGGTTTTTGAACAGATAGTTTGAGAATTTTTTCCTTGATTCACTTTTTATTCCATATGTCATGATATTGGAATATTCCTATGAATTACCAGAATATAATCACGTTGGCCACCGTCATTATATTTCACTAATTCATATTTCCATTTCAATATCACTTCATAAGGTCAGGATATGTGATCAATGATGATTTATAGTGTGTTAAGGATAGCAGTAATCTTAGCTCGATCGACAACATGTCGGTTTTAAGCCAAAACTTGCACTTGGAAAAGTTTGCGTAGAGTTGTTCTTTTTCTTAAGAGTTCAAGAATGAATTTTCAAATGTTGCTCATGTTCCTTCTCACTCTTGGAGTAGATCGAAATGTCATCCATGAAAATAGTTATGAACTTGTCTAGTTTTAAGTTGTAGTCTTTATAGACTTGGTCAACCTTCATATCTTTGAAAGTTATGGAAGTCGTGAAAGTTAGGAAATGGACGTAGTCAGACATCGTGGTTAGAGTTGGTGTAGTTGGGTTAACCATGATTCTTCACTACATAAGGGTGTATAGAAGTTTGATAAATCTGATAGGTCATAAGTTTGAAAAATTTTTAAGCGAGATAAAGATGAATATGATATTAACAAAACACTTTATTTTATTAAGAACGAGGCATTAAATAAGCCTTTATTACACGAGTTGAAAATAGGAATAGTTAAGGCATAGCCTTTACATGGATAAGAATTTGGAAAGATAACTAGGAAATATTAAGATTGAAGTAGTCTTCATATTCCTTATTCTCGTCCTCAACCTTCTTCATAAACTTCTCAACTTTCTCATTCTTCGCCTTTTGTTTCTCATGCAGGAACTCGAGAAACTTCATTGTTGATTACATGGTACTTGTGGTCCCTTATAGAAAGTTGATTATTCACGCGGTTTTCCTCCATCTTCAATCTAAGGTCAACATCTTCTCTTAGGTAGGAGAGAGATTGCTTTCCCCATCGGGTATTTCTATCACCTTCATACTTCACCAACTTTATCTCTTTCTTTAGTTCAGCATTTTCCTCCATGAGCTTCTTGATCGCTAGGTCTTTTTCCTTCATTTGAACATCGATCCTTGCAATACGGCGAATTAGGTCATCGGTAGTTTTTCGCAGATTCATGAGCTCGTACTTGGCATCAACTTCATCGTAGAAAGGAGATCGGGATCTTTTCTTTGACGGGACATCTTCTTTGAAATTAGCAGGGCGTTTCCCTTTACTTTCCGATCTTGGAGTCGGGTGGTAACTGGGAGAATTAGGTAAAGTATCTGGACTATAGTTTGGTGAGAGAGGACCACCAAAGCCATAAGGTGGACTTTGGACTGGTCTTTCAGTGGAAGACCTTTCAGTATCTTTTTCGGTTGGCTTGAAAAGATTCATTTTAGTCGCTTGGTAAGAATTAGACATCCTAACATTAGGAAGGAGATTTTTGATTAGTTTTAATATAAGATTTTAAAGCAAATGTTTTAAGATTACAAGGCAATCCTAAGTGCTTTAATGTCTAAGGCAGGAAAGGTTATAGTTTTCTAGATTGCTAAGGCACCCTAGCTAACAAGTAAGGCACACATAAAAATGCAATCCTGGTTCTCTATAATAGCCTGGTTATGCTCTGATACCAATCTGTAACGTCCTCCCAATAGGGTCTAGAAGAAACGGTACTAATATCAAATAAACCAACATATTATAATACGAGAACAATACTAAATGAGAAAATTTAACTTTATTGAGTACGCAGGGAAAAATGAAATGTCGTTTCAATAATGGAAATAACGATAAAGTAATTGTTCATATGCAGAAGTAATAAATGCGATATCTCTTGATCCTAAGTCCAAGTAGCATCACATAAGTAGTAGATAAGAAAGCTTGAATCAAACAGCACCTGAGACAAAACATGCTAAAGTGTCAACCAAAAAGGTTGAGTGAAGTTCATAGGTTTAACAAAAGTAGTTATAGTTGTTTTTAGACCACAAGATTTAGTTGTAAAGTTGATCTCCCGCAGGATCAAAAAGTAGATCTCGCAGATCCAAAAGTTATGCCAGTGCGTGATATTTAGACTAAACATTCAAGTTTGCCCCATGACAAGTTGTGTCTGTCCTTGTCAGTTTAATTTCATTATCAAGTAATACAAAGACTTAGTCAAATGTATCGGGGACGTTACTCCCGATAGGCCTACCCCCAATAAATAAGCATGCCGCAGCACTTAAAAATATCACTGTAGGGACTTAGTCGGACATAGCCGGGTATAACATAGTTTAGTACTTTGGTACTTGTGTCTAAGTTGTAAAATGTAAAAACAGCATGTGTCTCACCCCAATAAAAGTAAGTAAGTTTGCTAGCAATAAAGAGTGGGGCTATGAATTCACCTTAGTAAGTAGAGAGAGAGTTATTCCTCATAATAAAGAGTTGAACGAGTGAGCAGGAAAGTCAACCTATTGACATTTAAGAGTAGTTAAGTGTTTTGCCCATGTTTAAGTTTAAGTATGTGTTTAAGTATAGTTTGTTTTACTAAGTTTCTATTCCTAGTAAGTTACTATTTTTATAAAGTTTTCATTTTTAGAAAGTTTCTTATTTTACTAAGTTTCTCTGACTAGAGAGTTTCTACTTTTATGAGTGTTTTCCATTTTAGGATACTTGCCGTATTAGATAAGCTTCCAATCACCCCTTTCCCTTCGAATGGCTAATTTAGATCTAGGGGCTTGAGCCATAGGACCCTTTAAATTGAAAATCCAAACCCTCTGCCTAGAATCTCGTAGAAACCATTCGTCAAGAAAGTTCGAAGATCTATACATCTCTAATACATATCCCAAAATGTTTTTGTCCTACAATATAAGTAGTAGGTTATAGGTGCTAGTAATAGTAATAGTGTATACATGTTAAGTACTAGTATAAGTAGTATTAGGGTTTAAGGTTTTAATATGTATATGTATATATAATTCGTATATATATGTATATATATATATATAAATATATTTTTTTTACATGTATATATGTATATATAAATCTAGGTGTGTTTATGTATATACTTATGAATAACAAGTTTATAATATGAATATGAATTAACATATATTAAAGTTTATGTAAATAGTTTAGGGTTTATGTTATACCTTTGAAGATTCAAGATAATTAACAAAGAAAAGATGAACACGATGAAGATGGAAGATCAAAGCCTTAAAAATCTTGAAGAACTCCTTGAAGATTCTTGAAGAACACGAAGAACAAGCTTGAAGATCTGAATACCACAAGAGAGGGAGAGGGAGAGATTGTTTTTGATAGAGGATTTTGGTGTGATTTGTGAATGAGAAACTAGGTGTTTATATAGTACAAGTATTAGAGTGTTAGTCAACATAAGGATGTTCTAATTAATGATTTTAATTTGTTTTATAATTTTTAGTCAACAATAGGTGGTACTAGTTTATAATTAGTCAACATAAGGATGTACTAGTTTACACTTTATTTTTAGTCAACATAAGGATGTAAGATTTTTTTAGTCTCATTATTATTACTATTATTATTATTTTTTTTACATTTACTACATGATAAGTATTATTTTCTTTTTACTAATTCATGACTTGTATATATTTAGTTCCCAATTGTTTCATTATTTATATAAATGTCACTTTTTATTTATTACTTATAGGTTATTAGTTATAATATTACATAAATTCATAAATTTTAATTAGCAGTGAGTATCGACTAACAGTTTATTATTTTCATCTTTTATTAACTTGTCAATATTTGCACAAAGTTAATTAATATGTTTTCTAACTCTTAACACTTAACAATTGTTGATTAAAGTTTAATCATTAAGTTTTAATTATATTGTCTGGGCATTTAATATTGGAAAAATATAGAATTGAAAAATGAGGGTCGTTATATATAGGTTCTCTGTCCTTTCTACTCAAAGCGTCAGCTACCACATTCGCCTTCCCCAGGTGGTATCGAATATCAAAATGTTAATCATTCAACAGTTCAATCCACCTGCGTTGTCTCATATTCAGTTGCTTCTGATTAAATATATGTCGGAGACTTTTGTGGTCAGTATATATAATACTTTTGACCCCATATAAATAATGCCTCCAAGTCTTTAATGCAAAAACAACAGCACCCAAATCCAAATCGTGAGTCGTATAATTTTGCTCATGAATCTTCAATTGTCTAGACGCATAAGCAATCACCTTCGTTCGTTGCATTAATACACAACCGAGACCTTGCTTTGATGTGTCACAATAAATCATAAAATTATCATTCCCTTCGGGCAATGACAATATAGGTGCCGTAGTTAGCTTTTTCTTCAATAACTGAAACGCCTTCTCTTGTTCATCCTTCCATTCAAATTTCTTCCCTTTATGCGTTAACGCAGTCAAGGGTTTTGCTATTTTGGAGAAATCTTGGATGAATCTTCTGTAGTAACCAGCCAATCCTAAAAATTGACATATATGCTTCGGAGTTTTTGGGGTTTCCCACTTTTCAACGGTTTCGATCTTTGCCAGGTTCACCTGGATACCTTCTTTGTTCACTATGTGACCGAGGAATTGAACTTCTTCCAACCAAAATGCACACTTTGAAAACTTAGCGTACAGTTTTTCTTTCCTCAATACTTCTAGCACTTTTCTCAAATGTTCTTCGTGCTCTTGATCATTCTTTGAGTAAATAAGTATGTCATCGATGAAAACAATGACAAACTTGTCAAGATATGCCCCACACACTCGGTTCATAAGGTCCATGAACACAGCTGGTGCGTTAGTCAATCCAAACGGCATAACCATAAACTCGTAATGACCATAACGCGTCCTAAAAGCAGTTTTTGGAATATCATCCTCCTTTACTCGCATTTGATGATATCCAGAACGTAAATCGATTTTTGAATAAACCGACGAGCCTTGTAGTTGATTAAATAAGTCATCAATTCTCGGCAGTGGATAACGGTTTTTGATGGTAAGTTTATTCAACTCTCTGTAGTCAATACACAACCAAAATGTACCATCCTTCTTCTTGACAAACAAAACAGGAGCTCCCCATGGTGATGTGCTTGGTCGAATTAAACCACGTTCTAATAGTTCTTGCAGTTGGCTTTCAAGTTCATTCATCTCGCTGGGTGCGAGTCTGTAAGAAGCACGAGCTATTGGTGCAGCTCCTGATACAAGATCTATTTGAAATTCAACAGATCGATGTGGAGGTAGTCCCGGTAATTCTTTCGGAAATACATCTGGAAATTCTTTTGCGACGGGAACATCATTGATGCTCTTTTCTTCAGTTTGTACTTTCTCGACGTGTGCTAGAACAGCATAGAAACCTTTTCTTATTAGTTTTTGTGCCTTCAAATTACTAATAAGATGTAGCTTCGTGTTGCCCTTTTCTCCGTACACCATTAAGGGTGCTCCTTCTTCTCGTACAATGCGAATTGCGTTTTTGTAACATACGATCTCTGCTTTCATCTCCTTCAGCCAGTCCATGACAACTATTACATCAAAACTCCCTAACTCTACTGGTATCAAATCAATCTTAAATATTTCGCTACCCAGTTTAATTTCTCGATTCCGGCATATATAATCTGCTGAAATTAATTTACCGTTTGCTAATTCGAGTAAAAATTTACTATCTGACGGCGTTAATGGACAACTTAATTTAGCATAAAAATCTCTACTCATATAGCTTCTATCCGCACCCGAATCAAATAAAACGTAAGAAGATTTATTGTCAATAAGAAACGTACCCGTAACAAGTTCCGGGTCTTCCTGTGCCTCTGCCGCATTAATATTGAAAACTCTTCCGCGGCCTTGTCCATTCGTGTTCTCCTGGTTCGGGTAATTTCTAATAATGTGGCCCGATTTTGCACATTTATAACAAACTACATTGGCATAACTTGCTCTGACACTACTTGCTCCGCCATTACTCATTCCGACACCATTTGTTCCTTTCGTTCTGTTAACCCCTGGTCCGTAGACCTCACATTTCGCCGCGCTATGACCATTTCTTTTACACTTGTTGCAAAATTTGGTGCAGAACCCCGAGTGATACTTTTCACACCTTTGGCATAGCTGCTTCTGATTGTTGTTGTTGTTGCGGTTGTTATTGTTATTAGGATGATTGTTGTAGCTGTTGTTGTTATTGTTGTGCCGTTTGTTGTAGTTGCGATTGATGTTGCGATTGTTGGGATAGTTGTTGATGTATTGGTGACTCTTATCACCGTTTTCCTCCCACTTTCTTTTGACTAGCTTCACGTTGGCCTCTTCAGCCGCCTGTTCTTTAATTCTTCCCTCAATCTGGTTCACTAGTTTGTGAGCCATTCTACATGCCTTTTGTATGTAGGCAGGCTCGTGTGAACTTATATCTTCTTGGATTCTCTCCGGTAACCCTTTCACAAACGCGTCGATCTTCTCTTCCTCATCTTCGAATGCTCTCAGACACAATAGGCACAATTCTGTGAATCGTCTTTCGTACGAAGTAATATCGAATCCCTGTGTTCGTAACCCTCTAAGTTCTGACTTGAGCTTATTGACCTCAGTTCTAGGATGGTACTTCTCGTTCATCAAGTGCTTGAATGCTGACCACGGTAGCGCGTAAGCAGCATCTTGTCCCACTTGCTCTAGATAGATATTCCACCATGTTAACACAATACCTGTGAAGGTATGCGTAGCGTACTTCACTTTGTCTCCTTCAGCACACTTACTTATGGCAAACACTGATTAAACTTTCTTGGTCCACCGTTTCAATCCGATTGGTCCTTCGGTCCCATCAAATTCTGAAGGTTTGCAGGCAGTGAATTCCTTGTAGGAGCATCCTACACGATTTCTTGCACCGTTAGCTGTATTGCTAGATTCAGAGTTATTGTTGGTATGTAGCGCGGCCTTTACTGCGGCTATGTTTGAAGCAAGAAATGCATGAAATTCCTCTTCGCTCATATTCAAGGTGTGTCGAGTAGTCGGTGCCATTTCCTTCAAAATCGTCAAATGAAACAAGTTAATCATACAGAATATTAAGAGTAGTCAATAGTATCTCGTAGCATAATATGAACTCATTTATAAAAGCTTTTTCTTCATATTAGCGTTTTATAAGTTTAAATTCGGGTACTACCTACCCGTTAAGTTCATACTTAGTAGCTAATATACAATTCAACTACTACAATTCCATATGAAAAACTGATTATAATAATATATCACATACAAATATTCTTCAAACTTACAACTTCGCTATATTACATATAACATGAAATATAGTACACTATGATACATGACAGTTTTGGAGATAAATCTAGTTAATACGCAAGTTGTTCAGCAAAGGAAATAAAGACACGCAATTCATAAGTCCAGAAACAAGTCATGCATTTTGGGTTTACTAAGACGACTTCCCATCCTTGGTCTTGTGGAAAATAACCGTTATGACCATTGGCTAGGCAGCATGTTGTAATGTCATCAAAAAGACGAGGGTTTTGTAATGTCCAACAGCCCCGTAATAATCTAAAAACCTTGTTTCTCACCCCAACTACTGAATCCGTCACTTGTGGGAAAGTTTTATTTAAAAGCTGCAATCCGATATTCTTTTTCTCACTTTGGTAAGAAGCGAACATCACAAACCCGTAAGCATAACATGCTTCTTTATGTTGCATGTTAGAAGCTCTTTCTAATTCACGAAATTCTATGTTGGGATATGTTGAGTCAAAATAGGTTCTTAACCCGTAGCGTAAAATTGCATTTGGGTTCCCCGCATTTAACGCTTTAAGGAAAACACGGCGTAACTTAAAGTCTCCCCAATGTGATATACCCCACCTATCAAAGGAAAGCCTTTTATAAACTAAGGCATTTCTGGAAAGTCTTTCAAATGTTTGACAAGTTAATTTCGCCATAACTAAATGTGCTGATGAATTCTGACCGACTCTAGACAAGATTTCCTCAATCATATCCTCTGGTAGGTCTTCTAAAATATTCGGTTGTCTACCCTTAACGTCCATTTGGTTTTTATACTGTAAAATAGACAAGGATTAGATTCGTAAAAACAAACAATACAAGCAGTTTTTACATAGAACATAAAAGTACAAGCACACTACAATACATTTATTACACAACATGCTCACACCCCTCTAATCTGAATCACTGGTTTCTTCTTCTTCGGACTTGGTTCCTTTTCCTAATTTTCTAGGGATATATGATGTTCCTCTAATACGAGCCGTCGTTTTCCACATTGGTTTAGAAAAACCTGGTGGTTTAGAGGTTCCCGATTTATTGTCACGATATTGAAAATACGGGTGTTGACGGTACATATAAAGTTCATCGGGATCGGAATCAGATTTCTCTATTTTGAAGCCTTTTCCCTTATTCTTTTTTTTGCCTCATTAAATTGGGTCGGGGTAATTTCTATAACATCATCGGAATCCACATCAGGATCCGATTCATCGGAAAATTGGTAATTTTCCCAATATTTTGCTTCCTTAGCGGAAACACCATTGACCATTATTAACTTTGGTCCATTGGTTGAGGATTTTCTTTTATTTGACCGGTTTTCTGTGGTTCCTACTATTCCCCCCTCCGGAACCTCTTCTTCTTCTGGTTCCTCTTCTTCCGGTTCCTCTTCTTCCGGTTTCGTTTCCTCTTCTTCCGGTTCTTCGGGAACTTGTGAATCTTGCCAATATATATTCGACTCTTCGTTATTATTAGGTGAGTCAATGGGATTTGTGCTAGAGGTAGACATCTATCATACAATATCAAACATGTTAAGAGATTAATATATCACATAATATTTACATGTTAATAATATATAGTTTAAAACAAAAATGTTAAGCAATTATTTTTAAAGAAAACACGGTCGAAGTCCAGAATCACTAATGCATCCTAACAAACTCGATAAGACACACTAATGCAAATTTTTTGGTTCTCTAAGACCAACGCTCGGATACCAACTGAAATGTCCCGTTCATATTGATTATAAACGTTCCATATTAATTGATTTCGTTGTGAGGTTTTGACCTCTATATGAGACGTTTTTCAAAGACTGCATTCATTTTTAAAACAACCATAACCTCTATTTTATCAATAAAGGTTTTAAAAGCATTACGTAGATATTACATCAAAAATATACTGTTTACACATGACCATTACATAATGGTTTACAATAGAAATATATTACATCGACATATGTTTCTTGAATGCAGTTTTTACACAATATCATACAAACATGGACTCCAAATCTTGTCCTTATTTTAGTATGCAACAGTTGAAGCTCTTAGTATTCACCTTAGAATAAACATCCTTTAAACGTTAACAAAAATGTTGATGAGTTATAGGTTTAACCTGTTGGGATTTAACAAGTTTCATGATACATAGAACCTTTTAAGAATCAAATTAAAGCGGAAGCATGTTGTTATTACCATTTAAACTTGTTAATCTTTAACCAATTAAAGTTAAATCCCAATTAGGATCAAGTTATGAAGTATGCTTACAAACTACAAGCAAGTAAAGAGTTTATACCTACTCCAAGCTTGTAAGTGATGATGAAGATGTTGAAGAATGGAGCTTCAAAATGAACCCTCAAGTGTGCAATACCCTAATCCTTTGATGAACCAACACCACCCTTTAAGTTAGTTAAGATTTTGACACTTAACTAGCCAATTAACCAAGCTTAAAACCCTTTTATTTGCACCCAAAATTCTGATCAGCAGCAACTAGAAAGATGATGGTGAATGGAGCCTCAAAACTATGAAACCTCAAGAGATAATACCCCAAACTTTTACCCAACACATAATACTATGGTTAGGATTTATTGACACTTGAAGATAAGCTTCCAAACAAGCTCAAGGACTCTCTATTCTAGCTCTAAAATTTGGCCAAATTGCAGCAAGTTTGAAAAAGAGAGTGTTTTTGCATGTATGGATGTATTATGTATTCTCTCTTGAGTCAAGGACTTGATACCCATGTACCTTAATACTTGTGTTATGTTAAAAGTAACAAAACAAGCATGGGATGCTTGTCTTGGAGTCCCAAAATCTGCATTCCACTTCACATGGGTTTTATATAAAATAACCCTTTTATTTTTATAAAACTTGTATACAAAAAAAAACATGACTTGTTAAGTTACATACATATTTATTTTATAATCCTTTTATAAAATATAACACAATGTATTGTTTATCCTTATAAACAATTAAGTCCTTAATTTACAAATTATCCAAATAATTTATCTCAAGTAATAATATTTTAGAAAACCGATTTTCAAAATTCAAGTGTCGCGTATTGATTTAATGATCCATTCATTAAGATCAAATATGATTAAGGTGTCGGTAAGCTTATTATTGGGTATGACCCGACTTGGATCATAACATATTAGCCACATTAATTAAATATGTCTCTCGGGCATACGAAAACCTTCAATCTCCCACTTGCACGAGAAACAAAAGAAATTAATGCAAGTGATGGATACCACCTAACTGAAATGTCCCGTTCTTATTGATTAAAAACGTTCCATATTAATTGATTTCGTTGCGAGGTTTTGACCTCTATATGAGACGTTTTTCAAAGACTGCATTCATTTTTAAAACAAACCATAACCTTTATTTCATAAATAAAGGTTTAAAAAGCTTTACGTAGATTATCAAATAATGATAATCTAAAATATCCTGTTTACACACGACCATTACATAATGGTTTACAATACAAATATGTTACATCGAAATCAGTTTCTTGAATGCAGTTTTTACACAATATCATACAAACATGGACGCCAAATCTTGTCCTTATTTTAGTATGCAACAGCGGAAGCTCTTAATATTCACCTGAGAATAAACATGCTTTAAACGTCAACAAAAATGTTGGTGAGTTATAGGTTTAACCTATATATATCAAATCGTAACAATAGACCACAAGATTTCATATTTCAATACACATCCCATACATAGAGATAAAAATCATTCATATGGTGAACACCTGGTAACCGACATTAACAAGATGCATATATAAGAATATCCCCATCATTCCGGGACACCCTTCGGATATGATATAAATTTCGAAGTACTAAAGCATCCGGTACTTTGGATGGGGCTTGTTGGGCCCGATAGATCTATCTTTAGGATTCGCGTCAATTAGGGTGTCTGTTCCCTAATTCTTAGATTACCAGACTTAATAAAAAGGGGCATATTCGATTTCGATAATTCAACCATAGAATGTAGTTTCACGTACTTGTGTCTATTTTGTAAATCATTTATAAAACCTGCATGTATTCTCATCCCAAAAATATTAGATTTTAAAAGTGGGACTATAACTCACTTTCACAGATTTTTACTTCGTCGGGAAGTAAGACTTGGCCACTGGTTGATTCACGAACCTATAACAATATATACATATATATCAAAGTATGTTCAAAATATATTTACAACACTTTTAATATATTTTGATGTTTTAAGTTTATTAAGTCAGCGGTCCTCGTTAGTAACCTACAACTAGTTGTCCACAGTTAGATGTACAGAAATAAATCGATAAATATTATCTTGAATCAATCCACGACCCAGGTATACATATCTCAGTATTGATCACAACTCAAACTATATATATTTTGGAATCAACCTCAACCCTGTATAGCTAACTCCAACATTCACATATAGAGTGTCTATGGTTGTTCCGAAATATATATAGATGTGTCGACATGATAGGTCGAAACATTGTATACGTGTCTATGGTATCTCAAGATTACATAATATACAATACAAGTTGATTAAGTTATGGTTGGAATAGATTTGTTACCAATTTTCACGTAGCTAAAATGAGAAAAATTATCCAATCTTGTTTTACCCATAACTTCTTCATTTTAAATCCGTTTTGAGTGAATCAAATTGCTATGGTTTTATATTGAACTCTATTTTATGAATCTAAACATAAAAGTATAGGTTTATAGTCAGAAAAATAAGTTACAAGTCGTTTTTGTAAAGGTAGTCATTTCAGTCGAAAGAACGACGTCTAGATGACCATTTTAGAAAACATACTTCCACTTTGAGTTTAACCATAATTTTTGGATATAGTTTCATGTTCATAATAAAAATCATTTTCTCAGAATAACAAATTTTAAATCAAAGTTTATCATAGTTTTTAATTAACTAACCCAAAACAGCCCGCGGTGTTACTACGACGGCGTAAATCCGGTTTTACGGTGTTTTTCGTGTTTCCAGGTTTTAAATCATTAAGTTAGCATATCATATAGATATAGAACATGTGTTTAGTTGATTTTAAAAGTCAAGTTAGAAGGATTAACTTTTGTTTGCGAACAAGTTTAGAATTAACTAAACTATGTTCTAGTGATTACAAGTTTAAACCTTCGAATAAGATAGCTTTATATGTATGAATCGAATGATGTTATGAACATCATTACTACCTTAAGTTCCTTGGATGAACCTACTGGAAAAGAGAAAAATTGATCTAGCTTCAATGGATCCTTGGATGGCTCAAAGTTCTTGAAGCAAAATCATGACACGAAAACAAGTTCAAGTAAGATCATCACTTGAAATAAGATTGTTATAGTTATAGAAATTGAACCAAAGTTTGAATATGATTATTACCTTGTATTAGAATGATAACCTACTGTAAGAAACAAAGATTTCTTGAGGTTGGATGATCACCTTACAAGATTGGAAGTGAGCTAGCAAACTTGAAAGTATTCTTGATTTTATGAAACTAGAACTTTTGGAATTTATGAAGAACACTTAGAACTTGAAGATAGAACTTGAGAGAGATCAATTAGATGAAGAAAATTGAAGAATGAAAGTGTTTTCAGGTGTTTTTGGTCGTTGGTGTATGGATTAGATATAAAGGATATATAATTTTGTTTTCATGTAAATAAGTCATGAATGATTACTCATATTTTTGTAATTTTATGAGATATTTCATGCTAGTTGCCAAATGATGGTTCCCACATGTGTTAGGTGACTCACATGGGCTGCTAAGAGCTGATCATTGGAGTGTATATACCAATAGTACATACATCTAAAAGCTGTGTATTGTACGAGTACGAATACGGGTGCATACGAGTAGAATTGTTGATGAAACTGAACGAGGATGTAATTGTAAGCATTTTTGTTAAGTAGAAGTATTTTGATAAGTGTATTGAAGTCTTTCAAAAGTGTTTAAATACATATTAAAACACTACATGTATATACATTTTAACTGAGTCGTTAAGTCATCGTTAGTCGTTACATGTAAGTGTTGTTTTGAAACCTTTAGGTTAACGATCTTGTTAAATGTTGTTAACACAATGTTTATAATATCAAATGAGATTTTAAATTATTATATTATCATGATATTATCATGTATGAATATCTCTTAATATGATATATATACATTAAATGTCTTTACAACGATAATCGTTACATATATGTCTCGTTTAAAAATCATTAAGTTAGTAGTCTTGTTTTTACATATGTAGTTCATTGTTAATATACTTAATGATATGTTTAATTATCATAGTATCATGTTAACTATATATATATCCATATATATGTCATCATATAGTTTTTACAAGTTTTAACGTTCGTGAATCACCGGTCAACTTGGGTGGTCAATTGTCTATATGAAACATATTTCAATTAATCAAGTCTTAACAAGTTTGATTGCTTAACATGTTGGAAACATTTAATCATGTAAATATCAATCTCAATTAATATATATAAACATGGAAAAGTTCGGGTCACTACAGTACCTACCCGTTAAATAAATTTCGTCCCGAAATTTTAAGCTGTTGAAGGTGTTGACGAATCTTCTGGAAATAGATGCGGGTATTTCTTCTTCATCTGATCTTCACGCTCCCAGGTGAACTCGGGTCCTCTACGAGCATTCCATCGAACCTTAACAATTGGTATCTTGTTTTGCTTAAGTCTTTTAACCTCACGATCCATTATTTCGACGGGTTCTTCGATGAATTGAAGTTTTTCGTTGATTTGGATTTCATCTAATGGAATAGTGAGATCTTCTTTAGCAAAACATTTCTTCAAATTCGAGACGTGGAAAGTGTTATGTACAGCCGCGAGTTGTTGAGGTAACTCAAGTCGGTAAGCTACTGGTCTGACACGATCAATAATCTTGAATGGTCCAATATACCTTGGATTTAATTTCCCTCGTTTACCAAATCGAACAACGCCTTTCCAAGGTGCAACTTTAAGCATGACCATCTCTCCAATTTCAAATTCTATATCTTTTCTTTTAATGTCAGCGTAGCTCTTTTGTCGACTTTGGGCGGTTTTCAACCGTTGTTGAATTTGGATGATCTTCTCGGTAGTTTCTTGTATAATCTCCGGACCCGTAATCTGTCTATCCCCCACTTCACTCCAACAAATCGGAGACCTGCACTTTCTACCATAAAGTGCTTCAAACGGCGCCATCTCAATGCTTGAATGGTAGCTGTTGTTGTAGGAAAATTCTGCTAATGGTAGATGTCGATCCCAACTGTTTCCGAAATCAATAACACATGCTCGTAGCATGTCTTCCAGCGTTTGTATCATCCTTTCACTCTGCCCATCAGTTTGTGGATGATAGGCAGTACTCATGTCTAGACGAGTTCCTAATGCTTGCTGTAATGTCTGCCAGAATCTTGAAATAAATCTGCCATACCTATCAGAGATAATAGAGATTGGTATTCCATGTCTGGAGACGACTTCCTTCAAATACAGTCGTGCTAACTTCTCCATCTTGTCATCTTCTCTTATTGGAAGGAAGGGTGCTGATTTGGTGAGATGATCAACTATTACCCAAATAGTATCAAAACCACTTGCAGTCCTTGGCAATTTAGTGATGAAATCCATGGTAATGTTTTCCCATTTCCATTCCGGGATTTCGGGTTGTTGAAGTAGACCTGATGGTTTCTGATGCTCAGCTTTGACCTTAGAACACGTCAAACATTCTCCTACGTATTTAGCAACATCGGCTTTCATACCCGACCACCAAAAATGTTTCTTGAGATCCTTGTACATCTTCCCCGTTCCAGGATGTATTGAGTATCTGGTTTTATGAGCTTCTCTAAGTACCATTTCTCTCATATCTCCAAATTTTGGTACCCAAATCCTTTCAGCCCTATACCGGGTTCCGTCTTCCCGAATATTAAGATGCTTCTCCGATCCTTTGGGTATTTCATCCTTTAAATTTCCCTCTTTTAAAACTCCTTGTTGCGCCTCCTTTATTTGAGTAGTAATGTTATTATGAATCATTATATTCATAGATTTTACTCGAATGGGTTCTCTGTCCTTCCTGCTCAAGGCATCGGCTACCACATTTGCCTTCCCCGGGTGGTAACGAATCTCAAAGTCGTAATCATTCAATAATTCAATCCACCCACGCTGCCTCATATTCAGTTGTTTCTGATTAAATATGTGTTGAAGACTTTTGTGGTCGGTATATATAATACTTTTGACCCCATATAAGTAGTGCCTCCAAGTCTTTAATGCAAAAACAACCGCGCCTAATTCCAAATCATGCGTCGTATAATTTTGTTCGTGAATCTTCAATTGTCTAGACGCATAAGCAATCACCTTCGTTCGTTGCATTAATACACAACCGAGACCTTGCTTTGATGCATCACAATAAATCACAAAATCATCATTCCCTTCAGGCAATGACAATATAGGTGCCGTAGTTAGCTTTTTCTTCAATAACTGAAACGCTTTCTCTTGTTCATCATTCCATTCAAATTTCTTCCCTTTATGCGTTAATGCAGTCAAGGGTTTTGCTATTCTGGAAAAGTCTTGGATGAACCTTCTGTAGTAACCAGCTAGTCCTAAAAACTGGCGTATGTGTTTCAGAGTTTTCGGGGTTTCCCACTTTTCAACAGTTTCTATCTTTGCCGGATCCACCTTAATACCTTCTTTGTTCACTATGTGACCGAGGAATTGAACTTTGTCCAACCAAAATGCACACTTTGAAAACTTAGCGTACAATTCTTCCTTCCTCAATACTTCTAACACCTTTCTCAAATGTTCACCGTGTTCTTGGTCATTCTTTGAGTAAATAAGTATGTCATCAATGAAAACAATGACAAACTTGTCAAGGTATGATCCACACACTCGGTTCATAAGGTCCATGAACACAGCTGGTGCATTAGTTAAACCAAACGGCATGACCATAAACTCGTAATGACCGTAACGTGTTCTGAAAGCAGTCTTTGGAATATCATCTTCTTTCACCCGCATTTGATGATACCCGGAACGTAAGTCAATCTTTGAATAAACAGACGAGCCTTGTAGTTGATCAAATAAGTCATCGATTCTCGGTAGTGGGTAGCGGTTCTTGATGGTAAGTTTGTTCAACTCTCGGTAGTCGATACACAACCTGAATGTACCATCTTTCTTCTTGACAAACAAAACAGGAGCTCCCCACGGTGATGTGCTTGGTCGAATGAAACCACGCTCTAAAAATTCTTGTAATTGGCTTTGTAGTTCTTTCATCTCGCTAGGTGCGAGTCTGTAAGGAGCACGAGCTATTGGTGCAGCTCCTGGTACAAGATCTATTTGAAATTCAACGGATCGATGTGGGGGTAATCCCGGTAATTCTTTCGGAAATACATCAGGAAATTCTTTTGCGACGGGAACATCATTGATGCTCTTTTCTTCAGTTTGTACTTTCTTGACGTGTGCTAGAACAGCATAGCAACCTTTTCTTATTAGTTTTTGTGCCTTCAAATTAATAATAAGATGTAGCTTCGTGTTGCCCTTTTCTCCGTACACCATTAAGGGTTTTCCTTTTTCTCGTATAATGCGAATTGCATTTTTGTAACAAACGATCTCCGCTTTCACTTCTTTCAACCAGTCCATACCGATTTTCACATCAAAACTCCCTAACTCTACTGGTATCAAATCAACCTTAAATGTTTCGCTAACCAGTTTAATTTCTCGATTCCGACATATATTATCTGCTGAAATTAATTTACCATTTGCTAATTCGAGTAAAAATTTACTATCCAAAGGCGTCAATGGACAACTTAATTTAGCACAAAAATCTCTACTCATATAGCTTATATCCGCACCCGAATCAAATAAAACGTAAGCAGATTTATTGTCAATAAGAAACGTACCCGTAACAAGCTCCGGGTCTTCCTGTGCCTCTGCCGCATTAATATTGAAAACTCTTCCACGGCCTTGTCCATTCGTGTTCTCCTGGTTCGGGCAATTTCTAATAATGTGGCCCGGTTTTCCACATTTATAACAAACTACATTGGCATAACTTGCTCCGACACTACTTGCTCCGCCATTACTCGTTCCGACACCATTTGTTCCTTTCGTTCTATTAACCCCTGGTCCATAGACCTCACACTTCGCCGCGCTATGACCAATTCTTTTACACTTGTTGCAAAATTTGGTGCAGAACCCCGAGTGATTCTTTTCACACCTTTGGCATAGCTGCTTCTGATTGTTGTTGTTGTTGTTGAGGTTATTATTGTTGTTGGGATGATTGTTGTAGTTGCTGTTGTTGTTGTTGTTGTTGTTGGGCCGTTTGTTGTAGTTGCGATTGATGTTGCGATTGTTGGGATAATTGTTGCGATTATTGTTGTAATTGCTGTTGTTGTTGTATTGGTGATTCTTATCACCGTTTTCCTCCCACTTTCTTTTGACTTGCTTCACATTGGCCTCTTCAGCAGTCTATTCTTTAATTCTTTCTTCAATTTGGTTCACGAGTTTGTGAGCCATTCTACATGCCTGTTGTATGGAGGCGGGCTCGTGTGAACTTATATCTTCTTGGATTCTTTCCGGTAATCCTTTCACAAACGCGTCGATCTTCTCTTCCTCATCTTCGAATGCTCCCGGACACAATAGGCACAATTCTGTGAATCGTCTTTCGTACGTGGTAATATCAAATCCTTGGGTTCGTAACCCTCTAAGTTCTGTCTTGAGCTTATTGACCTCGGTTCTGGGACGGTACTTCTTGTTCATCAAGTGCTTGAATGCTGACCACGGTAGTGCGTACGCATCGTCTTGTCCCACTTGCTCTAGATAGGTATTCCACCATGTTAACGCAGAACCTGTGAAGGTATGCGTAGCGTACTTTACTTTGTCCTCTTCAGTACACTTACTTATGGCAAACACCGATTCGACCTTCTCGGTCCACCGTTTCAATCCGATCGGTCCTTCGGTTCCATCAAATTCCAAAGGTTTGCAGGCAGTGAATTCTTTGTAGGTGCATCCTACACGATTTCCTGTACTGCTAGATCCAAGGTTATTGTTGGTATGTAGCGCAGCCTGTACTGCGGCTATGTTTGAAGCTAGAAAAGTACGGAATTCCTCTTCATTCATATTCACGGTGTGTCGAGTAGTCGGTGCCATTTCTTTCAAAATAGTTAAATGGAACAAGTTAATCATACAGAATATTAAGAATAGTTAATAGTATTTCGTAGCATAATATGAACTCATTTATAAAAGCTTTTTCTTCATATTAGCGTTTTATAAGTTTAAATTCGGGTAGTACCTACCCGTTAAGTTCATACTTAGTAGCTAATATACAATTCAACTACTACAATTCTATATGAAAAACTGATTATAATAATATTTCGCGTTCAAACTTTTATACAATATTTTACAAACTTACAATACCGCTTATTTTACATAAAGCATGAAATATAGCACACAATAACTTTGATACAAGATAGTTGTGAAGATAATTCTAGCTAGTACACAAGTCGTTCAGCAAAGGCAATAAAGACACGTAATTCATACGTCCAGAAACAAGTCATGCATTCTGGTTTTACTAGGACTACTTCCCATCCTTGGTCTTGTGCAACATAACCGTTATGGCCGTTGATAAGACAGCGTGTTGTAACGTCGTCAAAGGGACGAGGGTTACGTAATGTCCAACAGTCCCGTAATAATCTAAAAACCTCATTTCTTACCCCAATTACCGACTCCGTCACTTGTGGAAACGTTTTGTTTATTAGTTGTAGCCCGATGTTCTTGTTCTCACTTTGGTGAGAAGCGAACATTACTAATCCGTAAGCATAACATGCTTCTTTATGTTGCATGTTAGCCGCTTTTTCTAAATCACGAAGTCCAATATTCGGATATATTGAGTCAAAATAATTTCTCAACCCGTTGCGTAAAATAGCATTTGGGTTCCCCGCAATATATGCGTCAAAGTAAACACATCGTAACTTATGGGTTTCCCAATGTGATATCCCCCATCTTTCAAACGAAAGTCTCTTATAAACCAAGACATTCTTGGAACGTTCTTCGAATGTCTTACAAACTGATCTCGCCTTAAATAGTTGTGCCGAGGAATTCTGGCCGACTCTAGACAAGATTTCATCAATCATGTCTCCGGCTAGGTCTCTTAAAATATTGGGTTGTCTATCCATTTTGTGTTTTTAAACTGTAAAATAGACAAGAGTTAGATTCATAAAAAAATACTTATTAATACAAGCAATTTTTACATATATCATAAAGCATAAGAACACTATATTACATATATTACACCACACGAATACAACTATCTTATTCCGACTCGCTCGTTTCTTCTTCTTCGGTTTTGGTTCGTTTTGCCAAGTTTCTAGGGATATATGATGTTCCCCTAATACGAGCCGTCGTTGTCCACATTGGTTTAGAAAAACCTGGTGGTTTAGAGGTTCCCGGGTCATTGTTACAACTTAAGGACTTCAGGCGTTGACGATACATATAAAGTTCATCGGGGTTGGAATTAGATTTCTCTATTTTTATGCCCTTTCCCTTATTATTTTCTTTTGCCTTTTTAAATTCAGTTGGGGTAATTTCTATAACATCATCGGAATTCTCGTCGGAATTCGATTCATCGGAGAATTGGTAATCCTCCCAATATTTTGCTTCCTTGGCGGAAACACCATTGACCATAATTAACCTTGGTCGGTTGGTTAAGGATTTTCTTTTACTTAACCGTTTTATTATTTCCCCCACCGGTTCTATTTCTTCATCCGGTTCCGATTCTTCTTCCGGTTCCGATTCTTCTTCCGGTTCCGACTCTTCTTCCGGTTCCTCTTCGGGAACTTGTGAATCAGTCCACGAATCATTCCAATTTACATTTGACTCTTCATTATTATTAGGTGAGTCAATGGGACTTGTTCTAGAGGTAGACATCTATCACATAATATCAAACGCGTTAAGAGATTAATATATCACATAATATTCACATGTTAAAAATATATAGTTTCCAACAAAATTTGTTAAGCAATCATTTTTCAAGTAAACACGGTCGAAGTCCAGACTCACTAATGCATCCTAACAAACTCGATAAGACACACTAATGAAAAATTCTGGTTCTCTAAGACCAAAGCTCGCATACCAACTGAAATGTCCCGTTCTTATTGATTAAAAACGTTCCATATTAATTGATTTCGTTGCGAGGTTTTGACCTCTATATGAGACGTTTTTCAAAGACTGCATTCATTTTTAAAACAAACCATAACCTTTATTTCATAAATAAAGGTTTAAAAAGCTTTACGTAGATTATCAAATAATGATAATCTAAAATATCCTGTTTACACACGACCATTACATAATGGTTTACAATACAAATATGTTACATCGAAATCAGTTTCTTGAATGCAGTTTTTACACAATATCATACAAACATGGACGCCAAATCTTGTCCTTATTTTAGTATGCAACAGCGGAAGCTCTTAATATTCACCTGAGAATAAACATGCTTTAAACGTCAACAAAAATGTTGGTGAGTTATAGGTTTAACCTATATATATCAAATCGTAACAATAGACCACAAGATTTCATATTTCAATACACATCCCATACATAGAGATAAAAATCATTCATATGGTGAACACCTGGTAACCGACATTAACAAGATGCATATATAAGAATATCCCCATCATTCCGGGACACCCTTCGGATATGATATAAATTTCGAAGTACTAAAGCATCCGGTACTTTGGATGGGGCTTGTTGGGCCCGATAGATCTATCTTTAGGATTCGCGTCAATTAGGGTGTCTGTTCCCTAATTCTTAGATTACCAGACTTAATAAAAAGGGGCATATTCGATTTCGATAATTCAACCATAGAATGTAGTTTCACGTACTTGTGTCTATTTTGTAAATCATTTATAAAACCTGCATGTATTCTCATCCCAAAAATATTAGATTTTAAAAGTGGGACTATAACTCACTTTCACAGATTTTTACTTCGTCGGGAAGTAAGACTTGGTCACTGGTTGATTCACGAACCTATAACAATATATACATATATATCAAAGTATGTTCAAAATATATTTACAACACTTTTAATATATTTTGATGTTTTAAGTTTATTAAGTCAGCTGTCCTCGTTAGTAACCTACAACTAGTTGTCCACAGTTAGATGTACAGAAATAAATCGATAAATATTATCTTGAATCAATCCACGACCCAGTGTATACGTATCTCAGTATTGATCACAACTCAAACTATATATATTTTGGAATCAACCTCAACCCTGTATAGCTAACTCCAACATTCACATATAGAGTGTCTATGGTTGTTCCGAAATATATATAGATGTGTCGACATGATAGGTCGAAACATTGTATACGTGTCTATGGTATCTCAAGATTACATAATATACAATACAAGTTGATTAAGTTATGGTTGGAATAGATTTGTTACCAATTTTCACGTAGCTAAAATGAGAAAAATTATCCAATCTTGTTTTACCCATAACTTCTTCATTTTAAATCCGTTTTGAGTGAATCAAATTGCTATGGTTTCATATTGAACTCTATTTTATGAATCTAAACAGAAAAGTATAGGTTTATAGTCAGAAAAATAAGTTACAAGTCATTTTTGTAAAGGTAGTCATTTCAGTCGAAAGAACGACGTCTAGATGACCATTTTAGAAAACATACTTCCACTTTGAGTTTAACCATAATTTTTGGATATAGTTTCATGTTCATAATAAAAATCATTTTCTCAGAATAACAACTTTTAAATCAAAGTTTATCATAGTTTTTAATTAACTAACCCAAAACAGCCCGCGGTGTTACTACGACGGCGTAAATCCGGTTTTACGGTGTTTTTTGTGTTTCCAGGTTTTAAATCATTAAGTTAGCATATCATATAGATATAGAACATGTGTTTAGTTGATTTTAAAAGTCAAGTTAGAAGGATTAACTTTTGTTTGCGAACAAGTTTAGAATTAACTAAACTATGTTCTAGTGATTACAAGTTTAAACCTTCGAATAAGATAGCTTTATATGTATGAATCGAATGATGTTATGAACATCATTACTATCTTAAGTTCCTTGGATGAACCTACTGGAAAAGAGAAAAATTGATCTAGCTTCAATGAATCCTTGGATGGCTCAAAGTTCTTGAAGCAAAATCATGACACGAAAACAAGTTCAAGTAAGATCATCACTTGAAATAAGATTGTTATAGTTATAGAAATTGAACCAAAGTTTGAATATGATTATTACCTTGTATTAGAATGATAACCTAATGTAATAAACAAAGATTTCTTGAGGTTGGATGATCACCTTACAAGATTGGAAGTGAGCTAGCAAACTTGAAAGTATTCTTGATTTTATGAAACTAGAACTTTTGGAATTTATGAAGAACACTTAGAACTTGAAGATAGAACTTGAGAGAGATCAATTAGATGAAGAAAATTGAAGAATGAAAGTGTTTGCAGGTGTTTTTGGTCGTTGGTGTATGGATTAGATATAAAGGATATGTAATTTTGTTTTCATGTAAATAAGTCATGAATGATTACTCATATTTTTGTAATTTTATGAGATATTTCATGCTAGTTGCCAAATAATGGTTCCCACATGTGTTAGGTGACTCACATGGGCTGCTAAGAGCTGATCATTGGAGTGTATATACCAATAGTACATACATCTAAAAGCTGTGTATTGTACGAGTACGAATACGGGTGCATACGAGTAGAATTGTTGATGAAACTGAACGAGGATGTAATTGTAAGCATTTTTGTTAAGTAGAAGTATTTTGATAAGTGTATTGAAGTCTTTCAAAAGTGTTTAAATACATATTAAAACACTACATGTATATACATTTTAACTGAGTCGTTAAGTCATCGTTAGTCGTTACATGTAAGTGTTGTTTTGAAACCTTTAGGTTAACGATCTTGTTAAATGTTGTTAACCCAATGTTTATAATATCAAATGAGATTTTAAATTATTATATTATCATGATATTATCATGTATGAATATCTCTTAATATGATATATATACATTAAATGTCTTTACAACGATAATCGTTACATATATGTCTCGTTTAAAAATCATTAAGTTAGTAGTCTTGTTTTTACATATGTAGTTCATTGTTAATATACTTAATGATATGTTTACTTATCATAGTATCATGTTAACTATATATATATCCATATATATGTCATCATATAGTTTTTACAAGTTTTAACGTTCGTGAATCACCGGTCAACTTGGGTGGTCAATTGTCTATATGAAACATATTTCAATTAATCAAGACTTAACAAGTTTGATTGCTTAACATGTTGGAAACATTTAATCATGTAAATATCAATCTCAATTAATATATATAAACATGGAAAAGTTCGGGTCACTACACTAACGACCGTCCATCACCCCCAATATGTTATGACTTTGTGCCATTCAATAACATCATCCCTTTCGAGTTCCCATATCGAATATGAATAGGTGAATCTTTCATCACATCCTTTCGTCCTACATGTCATGTTAAATCTAAGAGATACAGAGTGATCACTCTCTTTTAGATTTAACTTTATCAGGCCTTAGACATCTGACTCTCAATGAATAAGAGGGACAAATTCCATCTTGACTACATACGTCCTAAATATATACCTTGCATTATACCTGAGCTCTTCCTTATGAACTACCATATTTCAGAATAGCGAAGGAAAGAATCAAGGCACAATACTCGATAAATATCCGAACCCAATATGTATCTCAGGTCAGAGGATACAATGATATTCGCCTTTACTCAAGATTACACGTGATCAACCACAAAGGCTCCATTCAGTAAATCTTGAGGGCGGGTCTTCCAATATTTGTATTCCACAAATATCTATGAACCTTGGTTGCAACCTTGCCCCACATTCATTCCGTGAATGTATACCAATCCAAGTTCATAATAGTCTAAACCTCACACTTGCTCCCACAAATGTGATCGACTACGGAATTTAGAATAATAGCTTATTCATGGATAAAATATGCAAAATAGGAACCTGACTCATGATTAATAAATTAACACCATAATTATATTAATGAGTTTGAACAAATTTCGTTCCGTTACAATACTTAAAACAGATCATGACCAATCACTAGAATATCGAAGCCCTAATGCACAAACATGTCCTGCATGTTTTGCTCCATGTAAGAGCTTCGTGAGAGTATCCACTATATTAAGATCTGTGTGAACTTTGCGAATACATATCTTTCCCTTTTCAACTTCATCCCTTATGTAGTTGAATCTCCGCTCAATGTGACGGGTCTTTTGGTGAGCACGAGGTTCCTTGATTTGAGCAATCGCACCCTCGTTGTCACAAAAGATCTCAAGAGGGTCCTGAATGGAAGGGACTACTCCTAAGTCTTCGATGAATTTCTTCATCCATGCAGCTTCCTGAGCTGCCAATGAGGCAGCAATGTACTCCGACTCTGTAGTGGATAATGCAACAACATCCTGTTTTGAACTCTTCCAAGAGACCGCACCTCCATTTAATGTGAAGACATAACCAGATTGTGATCGAGAATCATCACGATCAGTTTGGAAACTCTCATCCACGTAACCTTTCACAGCGAGCTCCTCCTCACCAGACCCATATATTAGAAACATATCCTTAGTCCTCCTAAGGTATTTCAATATACTTTTAACAGCAATCCAATGACTGTTTCCTGGGTTATTCTGGTATCTACTTGTCAGGCTAAGAGCGCATGACACATCCGGTCTAGTGCATATCATTGCATACATGATTGACCCAATAGCAGACGCATATGGGACTTTCTTCATTCTTTCATGTTCATCTTTTGTGGTGGGACACTGAGATGAACTAAGGAGCATTCCTCTTTGAATAGGTACCAAACCTTTCTTAGAGTTCTCCATCTTGAACCTTTTCAAGATCTTTTCAATGTATGCACTTTGATTCAAACCTATCAATTTCTTGGATCTATCCCTGTAGATTCTAATCCCCAAAATGTATTGTGCTTCTTCAAGATCCTTAATGGAGAAGCAGCTTTTCAGCCAAGTCTTAACACCTTGCATTGTCGAAATATCGTTTCCAAATAACAATATATCATCCACATATAATACAAGGAACATGATAGTGCTCCCACTAGCTTTCTTGTATACACAAGCTTCATCACCATTTTTAATGAAGCCAAATTTCTTGGCTTCCTCATTAAAACGATGATTCCACATTCTAGATGCTTGTTTCAATCCGTAGATTGATTTCTTTAACTTACATACTTTGTTAGGATGTTTCGGATCGACAAAACCTTCAGGCTGAACCATATAGACATCTTCCTCAAGATATCCATTTAGGAAAGCGGTTTTGACATCCATTTGCCAAATTTCATAATCATAATGAGCAGCAATGGCAAATAATATCCTAATAGACTTTAGCATTGCCACAGGCGAAAAGGTTTCATCATAGTCAACCCCTTGAGTTTGAGTGAAATCTTTTGCTACAAGTCTGGCTTTATATGTATTTAAGTTTCCATGCATGTCGGTTTTCATCTTGAAAATCCATTTACAATCAACTAACTTGGAGCTAGCAGGTTGTACAACTAGTTCCCAAACTTGGTTGTCATACATGGATTGCATCTCAGCGTTCATGACTTCCTGCCATTTATCTTTATCAATCCTTGATAAAGCATCTTGGTAGTTTGTTGGTTCATCCAAATCAAGACATAGCAATCATCCATGAGAAACCCATATCTCTCAGGAGGATTACTAATCCTACCAGATTTGCGAACGTCTTGTATACTTTGATCATCCATTTGATCATTCTCAACATTTTCATGTTGAGTGCTAGTGTCAACCAATTGTGTATCATCTACTTGATCTTGAACCTCTTCAAGATCTATCTTCCTTTCACTATTACCTTCCATTAGGAACTTAGTTTCAAGGAATTCCGCCTTCCGAGCAACAAATACATTCTGCTCGGAAGGATCATAGAAATAATATCCCATATCATCCTTGGGATATCCTATGAAGATACACTTCGTGGATCGAGCATTCAACTTATTAGGGACGTAATGCTTAGGATAAGCTTCACATCCCCATACCTTTAAGTATGATAGAGATGGAGGTTTTCCAAACCACATCTCATGAGGAGTTCGTTCCACTTTCTTGGTTGGGGCCATATTTAAAATACGAGCCGCGGAGCATAGACAATAACCCCAAAATGATAGAGGTAATGAGCTTCTAGCCATCATAGATCGAACCATATCCATTAGGGTTCGGTTCCTCCTTTCGGAAACTCCATTAAGTTGGGGTGTTCCAGGAGGAGTAAGTTGCGAGATAATCCCACAACTTTTAAGATGATCTTGGAAAGCATCGCTTAGGTATTCACCTCCTCTATCGGTACGAAGTACCTTGATTTTCTTATTGAGTTGATTTTGTACTTCGTTTTGATATTCCTTGAATGCTTCAAAAGTTTCGTCCTTGTGTCTTAATAAGTAGACATATCCGAAACGACTGAAGTCATCAATGAAAGTAACGAAGTATCTTTCACCGTTCCTAGTTATGGGCTTAAAGGGTCCACATACATCCGAATGTATTAATCCCAATAAGTCCTTAGCCCTTTCATAGGTCCCTTTGAAAGGTGCTTTAGTCATTTTCCTTGTAAACAAGATTCACATACATCAAACGAGTCTAGTTCATTTGATTTCAAAAGGCCATTCTTTTGAAGTGTATGCATTCGATTCTTGTTTATGTGACCAAGGCGACAATGCCATAAGTAGGAATCACTCAAATCCCTTTTGAGTTTCTTGGTGTTTGCATGGAACATTGAGCTATTGTATGATGTGTCATCATGAACCAATTCATAAATACCATTCGAAGGCGAAGCCTTAAAATAGCACACATTATCTAAAGAAACATGGATATCATCATTAATGAAATTAAGATTAAAACCATATTGTTTCAAACGGGATACAGAAATAATGTTTCGAGATAAATCGGGTGCATACAAAACATTTTTCAAAATAAGCTCCAAACCACTTGGTAGCTTCAAAACAAAGTCTCCTTGAGCTTTCACTTGCACCCTTGCTCCATTTCCCATGAAGAGACTTGTTGTTCCCGCTTCTTGATCACTTCTTTTGAACCCCTGCAAAGAATTGCAAATATGAGTTCCACATCCTGTGTCTAATACCCATGTATTAGAAGAAGTAATACTAAGCTCAATGTATACCATATATACATTACCTGAGGTTTGCCCTGCATCCCTCTTTTCTTTCAACTCTTTTAGGTAGACCGGGCAATTGCGTTTCCAGTGACCCATTTCACCGCAACCAAAGCACGGATCTTCCTTGGGGTTAGCCTTTCCGGCAACCTTTTGCTTCTTGTTGTTATTGGTTGGGGTAACCATCTTCCCCTTTCCCTTGCCCTTGCCTTGGTAGGTGGGTCCCTTCCTCTTAGCATCCTTCGGCTTAGAAGTGTTATTGCTTTTGGACCCGCCTTCATTGATCATATACATGGGTGAAGCCCTTTTACCCATGCTCGCTTCGGCCGTCTTAAGCATGGCATGTAATTCGCCAATGCTTTTATCCCAACCATTCATGTTGTAATTCATTACAAATGTGTCAAACCTTTTTGACAATGAGTTGAGAATAAGGTCAGTGGCTAATTCATTAGACACGTTGCAATTTAGACGGTTTGCTCGATCAATAAGGCTTTTCATCTTAAGGACATAAGATGAAACGGATTGGGAGTCGTCCATCCGACATGCATGAAGCGCTCGGACCGTTTCAAAGCGCTCGACACGAGCTTGTTGAAGGAACATCTCCTTCAACTGTGTGATCATGTCATATGTACTATGATGCTCGAAGTCCTTTTGGAGTTCGGGTATCATAGTCCCAAGCATGAGGCAAGAAACTTGCAATGAATAGGTGCAATATTTCTCCCAATAGGCCATGCCTTCCGTATCATCCTCGTCCGATTGATCGGGAATGGGGTCTTCCAACACATACGCCCTATCCTCAAGTTTGAGGACAATTCTTAGATTGCGGAACCAATCCATGAAGTTCTTATGGTTGAGTTTTTCTTTTTCGAGGATTGACCTCAACGATAGGTTGTTAAAGTTGATTGGTGCATTTGGAATGTTGTTGTTATTGGCGGCCATCTACAAAATTTAACAAAGTTGTTTAAGTATCAATTTTAATTTAACAATCAATACCCTTTAAATCCAATTGATATTTATTAAATTTTAGAAACCAACGGTAAACCAAATTTCAGTTAGGTGACCTTTATCCCGTCATTTGATTTAGCTAGGTAGTCATTGTATGACAATTGCAATCCTTTTGCAACTTCTAAGTTATGGAATCAAGCAATCCTTTTGCATGGCATATTTATCCCATCAACGCCTATTTGTTCCTCATGCTTCGGTGACCCTAAGTTCATGATTCCCAAATCAAGTCATCCTACTTGTGTAAACGTGTAAATCTAACATACAAGTGGTTAGGTGACCTTTATTCCACAAGTGTGCCAAATTTACCTTAATCATATTAGTTTGCTCATAACGGTTAGGTGACCTTTATCCCATTATGAGTTCCCTAATATTTTTAAGTGTCACACAAAAGGATGGCGTTTAACTTGTTTGCCTTGTTAATAAGGGATTTTAAGTTTTCATTAATTCTAGTTTAAGAAAACTTTTACACCATACACCAACATGCATTTAGTGTATGGTTTGTATGAAAATCCATTTTCATGTCTTGTAATTAAGCCAATTACATGATTTGATATAAACCATTTTATATGTGTTTTAATAACCATTTATTATGTGTTCTTAATAACCGTTTATTAATGTCCTTTTGCCATTTCAATTTAACCATTTAAATTGTCGTTTTGCATGTTGTTAATAATGTTTAATTTAACTAATTAAATTGCCATTTTGCTTGTTGTTTTACTTGTGTGATTAACTTGTAGCATACAAACATGCAATTCACAATCATACAATAAATAACCATGCATGCAAAACAAATATGTTCACAATCAAGCCAATTTGGTAGACATTTGTTTAGCCGAAAACAAATGCCACCGGTAAGGGTTATAACATAAAGTAGGAGATTTCAAATCTCCCACTTAATCTTGCATCCAAATGCATGTGTTCTTCCTTTGCTCCATCTTGTGCATCTTCCTTCTCTTTACAAAAAATATATCCTAATACATTTTTCTCTAGAAAATGAAATACAACCTAATCTATTTTACATACCAAATATAAAATAAATTACATAACAAATGAATGAATAAATTACATGCCAAAAGAATAATTAATATTACATACCAAATGAATAATTAATCAACCAAATAAGCATGCAACCAAACACAAGGTCAAGGCTTAGATTGTGAACATTTACATACAACCAAAATATGACCAAAATGGAAGAACCCAAACCCACTTTTGGGTCTCCCAAATTAGGCCAAAACATACACCCAACCAAAACCAAAAATTTTTGCATTCTACTGTCATGCATGTTCATAAAATGCAAAAATCTAGCGGGTTTAAAAAAACATCTCGAAGCATATTTCAACAACTTCGGCTCTAGATACCATTGTTGGGATTTAACAAGTTTCATGATACATAAAACCTTTTAAGAATCAAATTAAAGCGGAAGCATGTTGTTCTTACCATTTAAACTTGTTAATCTTTAACCAATTAAAGTTAAATCCCAATTAGGATCAAGTTATGAAGTATGCTTACAAACTACAAGCAAGTAAAGAGTTTATACCTACTCCAAGCTTGTAAGTGATGATGAAGATGTTGAAGAATGGAGCTTCAAAATGAACCCTCAAGTGTGCAATACCCTAATCCTTTGATGAACCGACACCACCCTTTAAGTTAGTTAAGATTTAGACACTTAACTAGCTAATTAACCAAGCTTAAAACCCTTTTATTTGCACCCAAAATTCTGATCAGCAGCAACTAGAAAGATGATGGTGAATGGAGCCTCAAAACTATGAAACCTCAAGAGATAATACCCCAAACTTTTACCCAACACCTAATACTATGGTTAGGATTTATTGACACTTGAAGATAAGCTTCCAAACAAGCTCAAGGACTCTCTATTCTAGCTCTAAAATTCGGCCAGAATGTAGCACGTTTGAAAAAGAGAGTGTTTTTGCATGTATGGATGTATTATGTATTCTCTCTTGAGTCAAGGACTTGATACCAATGTACCTTAATACTTGTGTTATGTTAAAAGTAACAAAACAAGCATGGGATGTTTGTCTTGGAGTCCCAAAATCTGCATTCCACTTCACATGGGTTTTATATAAAATAACCCTTTTATTTTTATAAAACTTGTATACAAAAAAAACATGACTTGTTAAGTTACATACAAATTTATTTTATAATCCTTTTATAAAATATAACACAATGTATTGTTTATCCTTATAAACAATTAAGTCCTTAATTTACAAATTATCCAAATAATTTATCTCAAGTAATAATATTTTAGAAAACCGATTTTCAAAATTCAAGTGTCGCGTATTGATTTAATGATCCATTCATTAAGATCAAATACGATTAAGGCGTCGGTAAGCTTGTTATTGGGTATGACCCGACTTGGATCATAACATATTAGCCACATTAATTAAATATGTCTTTCGGGCATACGAAAACCTTCATAACCTATATATATCAAATCGTAACAATAGACCACAAGATTTCATATTTCAATACACATCCCATACATAGAGATAAAAATCATTCATATGGTGAACACCTGGTAACCGACATTAACAAGATGCATATATAAGAATATCCCCATCATTCCGGGACACCCTTCGGATATGATATAAATTTTGAAGTACTAAAGCATCTGGTACTTTGGATGGGGTTTGTTAGGCCCAATAGATCTATCTTTAGGATTCACGTCAATTAGGGTGTCTGTTCCCTAATTCTTAGATTACCAGACTTAATAAAAAGGGGCATACTCGATTTCGATAATTCAACCATAGAATGTATTTTCACGTACTTGTGTCTATTTTGTAAATCATTTATAAAACCTGCATGTATTCTCATCCCAAAAATATTAGATTTTAAAAGTGGGACTATAACTCACTTTCACAGATATTTCCTTCCTCGGAAATAAGACTTGGCCACGGATCGATTCACGAACCTATACAAATATGTACATATATATCAAAGTATGATCAAAATATAATTATAACCATTTTTATTATGTTTTAAAGATTTGAGTGTATTAAGTCAGCTGTCCTCGTTAATAACCTACAACTAGTTGTCCACAGTTAGATGTACAGAAATAAATCGATATATATTATCTTGAATCAATCCACGACCCAATGTATACACATCTCAGGCTAGATCACAACTCAAAGTATATATATTTTTGGAATCAACCTCAACCGTGTTTAGCTAACTCCAACATTACTGCATATAGAGTGTCTATGGTTGTTCCAAAATATATATATACATGGGTCGATATGATATGTCAAAACATTTGCATACGTGTCTGTGGTATCCCAAGATTACATAATATATTAGAATACATGTATAATACAATATAAGTTAGCTAGGATATGATTTGTATAGATTTGTTAAACATTTCCCGTAGCTAAAAAGATCAAAAATATCCAATCTTGTTTTACCCATAACTTCTTCATTTTAAATCCGTTTTGAGTGAATCAAAATGCTATGATTTCATATTGAACTCTAATTTAAGAATCCAAATAGAAAAAGTATAGGTTTATAGTCATCAATTTAAGTTACATGTCAATTACTAAAGAGGTAGTCATTCTCGTCGAAAGAACGACATCTTGATGACCATTTTGAAAAACATACTTTCACTTTGAGTTTAACCAATATTTTTGGATATAGTTTCATGTTCATATGAAAAATCATTTTCCTAGAAGAACAACTTTTAAATCAAAGTTTATCATAGTTTTTAATTATCAAAACCAAAACAGCCCCCGGTTTCACTACGACGGCGTATATCCGATTTTATGGTGTTCATCGTGTTTCCAGGTTTTAAATCATTAAGTTAGCATATCATATATATATATATAGAACATGTGTTTAGTTGATTTTAAAAGTCAAGTTAGAATGATTAACTTTTATTTGCGAACAAGTTTAGAATTAACTAAACTATGTTCTAGTGATTACAAGGTTAAACCTTCGAATAAGATAGCTTTATATGTATGAATCGAATGATGTTATGAACATCATTACTACTTCAAGTTTTCTGGATAAAACTACTGGAAATGAGAAAAATGGATCTAGCTTTAAAGGATCCTTGAATTAAGATTTTCACTCGAAATAAGATTGTTATAGTTGTAGAAATTGAATCAAAGTTTGAATATGAATATTACCTTGAATTAGAAAGATAACCTACTGTAAATAACAAAGGTTCCTTGATCTTAGATGATTATTTGAATGGATTAGAAAGCTTGGAAGTAGACTTGCAAACTTGGAAGTATTCTTGATTTTTATGAAACTATACTTATGGAATTTATGAAGAACACTTAGAACTTGAAGATGGAACTTGAGAGAGATCAATTAGATGAAGAAAATTGAAGAATAAAAGTGTTTGTAGGTGTTTTTGTTCGTTGGTATATGGATTAGATATAAAGGATATGTAATTTTGTTTTCATATAAATAAGTCATGAATGATTACTAATATTTTTGTAATTTTATGAGATATTTCATGTTAGTTGCCAAATGATGGTTCCCACATGTGTTAGGTGACTCACATGGGCTGCTAAGAGCTGATCATTAGAGTGTATATACCAATAGTACATACATCTAAAAGCTGTGTATTGTACGAGTACGAATACGGGTGCATACGAGTAGAATTGTTGATGAAACTGAATGAGGATGTAATTGTAAGCATTTTTGTTAAGTAGAAGTACTTTGATATGTGTCTTGAAGTCTTTCAAAAGTGTAAGAATACATATCAAAACACAACATGTATATACATTCTAATGGAGTCATTAAGTCTTCGTTAGTCGTTACATGTAAGTGTTGTTTAGAAACCTTTAAGTTAACGATCTCAATTAATGTTATTAACCCAATGTTTATTATATCAAATGAGATGTTAAATTATTATGTTATCATTATATTATGATGTATGAATATCTCTTAATATGATATATACATTAAAATATCGTTACAACGATAATCGTTACAACGATAATCGTTACATATAAGTCTCGTTTCGTAATTCTTGAGTTAGTAGTCTTGTTTTTACATATGTAGTTCATTGTTAACACGCTTAATAATATATTTAAATATCATTTTATCATGTTAAATATAGTGTATCAATATCTTAATATGATACATATGTATTTAGTAGACATTATCATAACGATAATCGTTATATATATCATTTCGAGTTTCTTAACTTAGTAATCTCATTTATTATGTATATCACACATTGTTAATATACTTAGTGAGATAATTACTCATCATAATCTCATGACAACCATATATATATGTCTATATATACCACAACATGTAGTTTTTACAAATTTGTAACGTTCGTGAATCGCCGGTCAACTTGGGTGATCAATTGTCTATATGAAACTTATTTCATTTAATCTAGTCTTAACAAGTTTGATTGCTTAACACGTTGGAAACATTTAGTCATGTAAATATCAATCTCAAATAATATATATAAACATGGAAAAGTTCGGGTCACTACAGTGGCAGCCAGAAATATGTATAAAACTCGCGAGCTAGTTCATTCGATAAAATTTGTGTCTCTATCCTACTTCTTACATAATTATAATTATATTTATTATTAAGTTTATTATATTATTAAGTAATAATATTAAGCAAAATTGTTAGTATTAATATTAGTAGTATTATTGTTACTTATATACATAAAATACTACGACAAGGGGTACGCGCGAGCTATTGCAACATGGGTTTTATGAGCGGGATAGGGCTAAGGAAATTATGGGTTATAGCTATGGAGGTGATGGGTATGGTTCATGGGTATGCTCGTGAGGTCACTCTAGTGTTCATTATCTCCGTTGCATCTACGTACCTTTCCTGCAATATTGAATCTCAATATTGATACGTGAGTACTCATAAATTAACTTTTATATATTAATAGGGTATCCCTGACTAGTGCTCGAGAATATAGGATTATGCATGTTTGTACTTTTGATATTGCCTTTAGTTAGGTTATGTTGAATCCAGAATTAGTTATATATACGGTTGAGATAAGGTATAAGATATGCATGTCGTTGGAAAGCTAGCAAAAAATTAAGAACTTTTCCTTTAGATATCGAATGGTTTTGATGAACGGATTTGAAGTTATAGTCAATCGAATTTTTGTATTATTATTAAAAATGATTATTATTATCGTCGTTATTATCGTCGTTCTAGTTTTATCTTATTATTATTATTATTATTATTATTATTATTATTATTATTATTATTATTATTATTATTATTATTATTATTATTATTATTATTATTATTATTATTATTATTATTATTATTATCTTTATCAATAAAAGGATTTATCATTAAAAATTGTTATTTTTATTTTTATTACTATCGTTATTATATTTAAAGTTATAATTAGTATTATTATTATTATTATTATTATTATTATTATTATTATTATTATTATTATTATTATTATTATTATTATTATTATTATTATCATCATCATTATTAATATATATATATCATTATTTAAAAATGGTTATTGATATTGTTATTATTATTATTATATTATCATTAAAATAATTATTAGTATTATCGTTAATAATGTCATAGTAATTATCATTATTAGTATTATTGTAATTAAATCTAATGTTAGTAACACCTAATTATTTTGATTGCTATTATTATCATTATTGTGAACACGATATAAAAGTCGATTAAAAGCTATTAAACGAAACGATTAGGAAATGATGAGTATGAGTATCATGATGAAATTAAAATATTGTAAAATATTGATTTAGATAAAATTACCGCTCTTATTTTTGTTATTACTATTATTATTAAAAGAATCGTTAGTACTAAAATTATCATTTTAACAAAAATTATTATTTTAATGGAAATGTCATTGTTATTATAAAATATAATTATTATTAACATTTTAAATAGAGTTATTATTATAAAGTTAATATTAAAAAGTATTGTAAATATTAAAGTTATCATAATTAGGATTATCGTCTTATCATAATATTACTTTTAGTAAATATAAATATTGATATTTTTATTAATAGAATAATAATAATTAATATTATAAAATAATACAACTTTTATTTATTATTATTATCAATACTATTTTATCAAATAAATATGTAATACAAATAATATAATTACCTTAATAAGATCTAACATAATATTTTTATGATATTAAATGAACTTTATAAATTTTACTACTTAAGATATATAAAAGTATATTTTTATTATATAAATTTTAATAATAAATGAATTATATTTTTTTACTCTAATATAATCTTTTAAAAATATTTAAAAATATAAAACGACGATATTTAAACTATATGATAATCATGTATAAATTTTGGGAATCATTTTGAGTCAAATTGAATTTTGTTGACTTTTGCATATTAGTCTCGAGCATTAGGATTGTGATACACTATGACCTAAACCAAATTCTTAGACAAATTTTGACCAACATATATATATATATATATATATAATATATATAATTAATATAGGTTCGTGAATCCGAGGCCAACCTTGCACTTGTTCAATGATGTTATATGTATTTTTACTACGAATTACAATAGGTGAGTTTCATTTGCCTTTTTACCCTTTATATTTTTGGGCTGAGAATACATGCGCAATTTTTATAAATGTTTTACGAAATAGACACAAGTAATTGAAACTACATTATATGGGTGAATGATCGAAGCCGAATATGCCCCTTTTTCTTGGTAACCTAAGAATTAGTAAACCGATCTACTAATTGACTCGAATCCTAAAGATAGATCTATTGGGCCTAACAAACCCCATTCAAAGTACCGGATGCTTTAGTACTTCGATGTTGTTTTTATCATGTCCGAAAAATTTCCCGGAATGATAGGAGATATTCTTATATGCATCTTGTTAATGTCAGCTACCATGTGTTCACCATATGAATGATTTTTATCTCTATGCATAGGACGTATATTTATGAGAACTGGAAATGAAATTCTTGTGGACTATTAAAATGAAGAAAATGAATGATTATGATAAACTAATGAACTCACCAACCTTTTGGTTGACACTTTAAAGCATGTTTATTCTTAGGATTGAAAGAAATCTTCCGCTGTGCGTTTGCTCATTTTCATGATATTACTTGGAGTCTTTCATGGCATATTTCAAAGAACGTTGCATTCAAGTCATTGAGTTCATCAAAGATTACTATTAAGTCAACTTATAGTTGGATAGTGGATATTACGAAATGGTATGCATGCCTGTCAAATTTCGATGAAAAGAAAGTTTATCTTTTAAAAAAGAATGCAATGTTTGCAAAATGTATCATATAGAGGTCAAATACCTCGTGATGTAATCAACTATTGTGAATCGTTTATAATGTATATGAACGGGTCCTTTTAGTTGGTATCAAAGCGGTGGTCTTAGCGAACCAGGTCTGCATTAGTGTGTCTAACTGATAAGTCGTTAGGATGCATTAGTGAGTCTGGACTTCGACCTTGTCTGCATTTCAAAAGTTTTGCTTATCATTTCTAGTCGGAAATCATCTGCTTATCATCCTTAGGAAATTACCTGCTTATCATTATTAGTCTAGACACGTCTTGCTACATTAATTGCATGAGTAGTGTATAGACAAAAATCATATCTTAGTGTATCTACTAAATCATATCTTATCGTATCTATTACTGTAAACCTTGCCTGACATATTCCGTAAATTCCTCCGTAATCTACGAAATCTTTTATTCTATATATATGGATATTCTATGTAATTAGAATACCATCCGATAGCCAGAAAATCATTGCATATCGAAAAAAAAAATCTTTAACCAATCGTACGAAATGGAATTCGTCATCAATTCAAGTCCCTCAGATTCCGAAATGGAATCCCATTCAAGCTCTGAAAGCAGTGTGACCGGAATGGATCAACCAATCAGTCATCATCTATTCTGCATGAATTGGGGATGGGTTCGTAGCCTCCTCAATCATTGGAGACAAGAAGAAGGTGATCCCTTCCATCCACCACATTTCCCTCTTGACGAAGAACCTGAAGCACTTACCGGTGAACCAATCCGAAACACCATTTTTTCTCTCATTTCCAGAGTATCTCGTCACGATTATATATTACATCAAATTCTAGATTTTATTTACCGCTCGTCCGAACCGAAAATCACCCTGGTGTAATAGAAGAAGTCAACGAGCTTCGCGCTCGGGTAGTGGCTTTGGAGAATATGGTGTAAAGATTACAAACACCTGCAGCAGCATCAGCAGCATAACCAGTACCACCATCATCAACGCCAATAGTACCATTACCACCCCCAACCATAAACACGTCGTAAACCTTAATTTTACAATTTTTCCCACAAACACCAATGTCATACGCTCTGTAGATACTAAGAAATACCAACAACAACAAACGATGAAGTGTTGATTCATAACTTCATTGGAGAAACATTCTGTGGCAATTATGTAATCTCTAAAGTCTTAAAGATTACCTAATCTAACCCTAACCAGAAATCAGATGAGTAAACCAAAATGATAGAAGGAAGAGTAGAAACCCTTACAAGAATGGTGTGTGATTAACAAGCTAAACTTGTTTTACCAAAGCATCATCAGTACCGTCAGCGTCACCAGCATCGTCAGTGCAGTCAGCATCAGAATCAACAACACCTATAACATCACAAACTCTGTCAGTTCAAGAATCACTGTGGACATCATTACGAATCAATAACGCGTATATTGTATCAACAAGTTATGAAGAATTAACTCATTTCCTCTGAAGAAATTATATATATATATATATATATATATATATATATATATATATATATATATATATATATATATATATTTTGAATTAAAAATAAATCTTTCCGTGGTAAGCTATTGTGTGTGAATCTTAACTACTTGGTTAATTCATATTACAAATATGCAATAATGTACGTCCTTCGCCCGCGACTTAACCATCGTTAACTACAATCTCTGTTTCAATTCAACAAATTCCAATTCCTAATAAATCAAATATATATTTGATTTTACACTTCATCATTGATGTAACCGAAACTTTTCAGATAACATCATTCATACTTTGCGAAGTTCACAAGAATTTAACCAAAACCAACATCACATCTCAACAAATAACGAAGTATTGATTCATAATTTTAATATTATTGAAGAAATACTTATGTAATCTCTAAAGCCTTCAAGGGATTATTCAATTCTGGTTTCAACCATAAATCGAATGAGTTTAATTTAGTATTGACTCAATGAAATCTATGTTACATCTGAACAGATATATTTTCATAAAGACTGTAATAAAATTCTTTTGTACAAAATATTAATTGTGAAATTTTTTTAACGGGTAGGTAATACCCGAGAGATATATATATATATATTTACAATTAATATGTTACATTCTTCGAATCTGATTCTTCGAATCTGATTAAGTAAATTTTCAACTATACTTCCTACTTTCACAATAATATACATTCTTTCATAGCAATCAAAACAACAATACTCATTCAAACCCAATTACATATTCTGATTTTGAAACCTCATAATTCAATACAAAATATAACCGGTACCGTCACTTTTAGATTCTTACATCTTTCAAAGCTATACTTTGACTTCAAAACTGTGTTAGAACGTCAAATGTATATTAACGATTACAACCTGTGTTCAAACCCTTCGAAAATTTCTGAAGACTCTTCAAATAATGAGCAATCGAGATGATGATTCAACCACATATTACCCACAGTTATGTACTTAAAAAGCTTTCGAAAACAAAGTCATAATTCAATACAGATCTGTGTCAGATCCTTTGGCATTTATTAGCAAAAATAAAATAAAATAATAACTTTGCAATTCCTTTCCAAAGTAGCAAATTCTATCACAGCTCCAGCAAAACAACTTCGATTTTTCATTCGGAGTAGCTTTATCATAATCTTGATACATATGATTACCCTTTTGTTACCGAAGAACCTTTCATATTTCACCACATTAGCAATAAACTTAATCACAACTTCACTGATCTTTGACCTTCTGAAGAATCATTATAATTACTGAAACCCCATCATTTACTCATTCGTATCTTGTAACGAGAATTGCTATACGAATCATCGGGAATTAGCAATCAGTATTTTAAAATCTCGCAGCATGTCTACGCCAACAGTTATATGTGTATATATAACGTCTATCTTCTGGACTTAATTTGAATGTGAAGTTTCTGAAAAGCACTCCCAACTACGAATTGGTTCTCCGAAAATGGAAAAATGCTGATGAAGCAGCAAAAACTATAAACGACTTTAACAGTAAAAGTTTGATGATAATGAAGAAGTGTGCTGGCAAAGCGCAGAAAAAGAGAAGTCTTGGAATTGGAAACTGGATTGAGCAAAGTATGAAGGAGGCTGTGGACAAATAAAAAAGACTGAACCTGACTTCAAAGGATCTAAATGATTCAGTACCTGCTGAAGTCATTAACGAATACCTTGCTCCTAACTCTAAACCCCTACGGACAATATTCGTCATCATCCTCTGATATTAGAAATTCTAAGATATCATCTTATCTTTCATTATAAATATCCTCCATATTTCTGAAGATATTTTCTTAATTATTCTTATCTGAAATCATTTACCTCTTCGCGCTATCTGTAGTACATCATAAAAGAAACTATTTTAGTTTCTAAATTCTGAAATATTTGAGATTAAAATAGGAATATTTTTTGAAGTAGTGTTGGGAGCTGAAGCATGAGTTAGTATAATATAATGACACTTGATCAACGTGATTATATTATAGTAAGCCATGCTGAGTTTCTAAATGGAATGTGATGATTCACAGATCATAACATCATCATGTGCCATGTTATACAACTCTTGTATTCTATTTAACCTCTAAAATATCAAGAAAATATTTCTTGATGATTCGGCTTTTTCTGAGGTATTCTGGTAATTTGACAAGTCAAGATCGTGCCATTACAATTTCCTTCCTAGAACATTAACAATGTTCATTCCGAAATTCATATCTGCGAATTCTGGACCATTACAAGCGATGCTTAATAACAAGAAGAATAAACGAAATGACAAAATTCCGAAATAGAAATTAGGGTATAAATCGCAGTAAATAAAAGAGAGCATTAACTGGAGATGACAATGATTATGGGAGACAGAAGTAGAGACATCGAAATATAAGAGAAGATATAAAATTCAACAACCACCCAGAAATTATAAACCGTATATATCGATGCAAATAGCAATATAAAGACACGGGAGAACTAAAAACACTATAAACCCAAGGGTATAGTAAAAGTAAATAAATTCTTCCGGTGACAGATGAAAAAGAAGAATGACAGATATGAAGGTAAGGAGTATATCAAGAATCAGAACTGGATGGAGCATATTGACAAATACTTTAAAGTATGAGCTGAGGGAGAAAGAAGAGAAGGTGTGAGTTGTAAGGAAACAAAGGGAGTTGATTTATAGTAAAATATCCGATAGAGCAATCAAAATGGATAATCGCATTTAAAGCGGATCCTAATTTCCTTAATCAAATCTTGTTACAAAGATTTTCTCCAAATCTCTTGAACTTGAAAATCAATTCTATCTACGTCAAAAGATATGACGAATCTATATCTACTCATTTCACTCTTTTGGTAATAGCTTCACTCGTACTCTTCACAAAATCAAATGATTTTATCCATATTACTCAATGATGATAAAACCCTAATCTTCAGCTTATATGCGTCATGAAAACATACTTATTGTCAGCCATGACCATCTCAATCAAATTTCGGGACGAAATTTCTTTAACGGGTAGGTACTGTGACAACCCGGAAATTTCCGACCAAATTTAAACTTTAATCTTTATATATTCCCGACACGATAAGCAAAGTTTGTAAGTTGAATCTCAAGAATTTTAAACTGTGTTCATACATTCATTTAACCTCGACCAAATTCCAAAGATTCACGAACAATTATAGGAACGGATATAATTATATATGTATATATGTATATATTATAACTTGAAAACGTTAGCAAGTATTAGACGTATAATACTTTACATAAACGTATTTATTTCAAAATATATTTAGAATAATTATCGATGGAATTAAAAGATAATATCAAAAGATTGAAATATCAAATACATTGAATTATGATTTCGAGTCTCTATTGAGAGGTCGACTTTGATTTAGAAAAACCTTTCCTTTTTAATGATATTCGGAATAAATGGTAAAGTGATCTTCGAGTAAGGACAAAGTGTCAAGTAGTGAGAGCAAGTCAGATTGGTGGAAATTTCTGTTAAATTCCAATACATGCCTTACAATAATTGCCTCGTGACTTTTGATAAGATAAATTAATTAGCCTTCATATTAGGTATTGTGAAAGTAAAATTAGGGATTATAGGTAAATTAGAGAATAGATATTGACAAGTTAAATAGATCGACATTTTACATTAAGATGATTCCTTACGTTTGATTTTCCTTTTGACTTAATCCTACGAGTCATGATTAAACTGGAAGTTAAAACCTTGAAACCTGATATGATTTATATATGATTTTTACTTTCATAAACAAAAACGTCATTTCGATATAATAGACTTTTTAAGAATGTCTTATGACATAACAACTTCTTCTATTATAACCGTTGTGATAAAATGATTTGGAATATAAAGTAATTGGAATATTAAAATGTCTTTGTAAATGTTTTATATAAATAAAGTATATCAATTTTAAACTTTAAAAATACAAATGTTACGAAATAGTAATTCTTGATATTTAAACAATTCCTAAATACATAAATTTTGAATATCATTAGTTTTGAAAAACTATATATTAAGTAAAGAGTTCAAACTTATATTTTGAAATGAAAATATATATTTTAACTTAGTCATAAAACGTCCTGATTTAAAATAATATATTTTGACAAACAAAGAGTCACTGATTTATAGAAGCAAATGACCACAACACTCAATTTTACAAGTTACATTTATCACAAAATAATTTATTGATGAGTAAGTCAAATTATTAATAAGGGTACACGTCGCGTAACGTAAAAGGCTATTTTTCTAAACGTACGAAGGTGCGCTCAAAAAACCGAAAGTGGTACACGAGTCGAGTGACAATGTCCGTGTCATTTGACTAAAAATTATATATTTACCATGAATGTAAATATAATATAATATATAATTAATTATATAAATTAAATATAATATATATATAATATTATAAAAACCATAGTTGCCCATGTTTAAAACGAATGTGAGCTAGGATTACTAATCATGTGATCGCATGTTTAATAGAGGGGACACTCATGCGGTCGCATGAGTGTCGGCAGCCAGAAATATGTATAAAACTCGCGAGCTGGTTCATTCGATAAAATCTGTCTCTCTATCCTACTTCTTACATAATTATAATTATATTTATTATTAAGTTTATTATATTATTAAGTATTAATATTAAGCAAAATTGTTAATATTAATATTAGTAGTATTATTGTTACTTATATACATAAAATACTATGACAAGGGGTACGCGCGAGCTATTGCAACAAGGAAATTATGGGTTATAGCTATGGAGGTGATGGGTATGGTTCATGGGTATGCTCGTGAGGTCACTCTAGTGTTCATTATCTCCGTTGCGTCTACGTACCTTTCCTGCAATATTGAATCTCAATATTGATACGTGAGTACTCATAAATTAACTTTTATATATTAATAGGGTATCCCTGACTAGTGCTCGAGAATATAGGATTATGCATGTTTGTACTTTTGATATTGCCTTTAGTTAGGTTATGTTGAGTCCTAAATTAGTTATATATGCGTTTGAGATAAGGTATAAGATATGCATGTCGCTGGAAAGCTAGCGAAAAATTAAGAACTTTTCCTTTAGATATCGAATGGTTTTGACGAACGGATTTGAAGTTATAGTCAATCGAATTTTTGTATTATTATTAAAAATGATTATTATTATCGTCGTTATTATCGACGTTCTAGTTTTATCTTATTATTATTATTATTATTATTATTATTATTATTATTATTATTATTATTATTATTATTATTATTATTATTATTATTATTATTATTATCTTTATCAATAAAATGATTTATCATTAAAAATAGTAATATTTTTATTATTATTACTATCGTTATTATCGTTAAAGTTATAATTAGTATTATTATTATTATCTTATTATTATTATTATTATTATTATTATTATTATTATTATTATTATTATTATTATTATTATTATTATTATTATTATTATCATTATTAATATATATATATATCATTATTTAAAAATGGTTATTGATATTGTTATTATTATTATTATATTATCATTAAAATAATTATTAGTATTATCGTTAATAATGTCATAGTAATTATCATTATTAGTATTATTGTAATTAAAACTAATGTTAGTAACACCTAATTATTTTGATTACTATTATTATCATTATTATGAACACGATATAAAAGTCGATTAAAAGCTATTAAACGAAACGATTAGGAAATAATGAGTATGAGTACCATGATGAAATTAAAATATTGTAAGATATTTATTTAGATTAAATTACCGTTCTTATTTTTATTATTACTATTATTATTAAAAGTATCGTTAGTACTAAAATTATCATTTTAACGAAAATTATTATTTTAATGGAATTGTCATTGTTATTATAAAATATCATTATTATTATCATTTTAAATAGAGTTATTATTATAAAGTTAATATTAAAAAGTATTGTAAATATTAAAGTTATCATACCTGACATTAATATTGAACGCCCTTCCACGTGCGTTCTCAGTAGTCTTCTTGTTAGGGCAGGTATCACGGAAATGCCCCGGCTTACCACATTCATAACACACCTTCTGATTACCACCATTTCTCAACTTTCCATTACCATTACCACCATTGTTACCACCATTGTTACCACCACTTGCAACAGGAGTAGCAGTATTCGGCATGATCACCGTACAATTTTTAGCAACATGTCCCTTCTTGGAACACCTTTTAAAAGTAACCGTACAATAACCATCATGAGCCTTATAACACCTCGGACAAACACGCTGATTATGGTTATTAGAACCATAAGTATTTTGTTTCTTCTGCTGATTTTGGTTCTGGTTGCGGGTGTTATCCCACTTTCTCTTCCCATCATCAGCCTTTTTAACAACTTCCTCACTGGCATCAGTCGCAGCTTTCTTACTTCTTCTCCAAATCTTATCATTAAGCTTATGCGACATACACATAGCAGCTTCAACAGTCTAGGGCTCACTAGACTCAACCTCATGCTCAATCTGCTCAGATAACCCATCAATATAAGCTTCAATCTTACGGTCCTCATCAGCATAAGCATTTGGACACAACAACGTCAGTTCAAAGAACCTTTGCTCATAGGCATCTAAATCGGTGCCCTTCATCTTTAAGTTCTTAAGCTCAGTCTCCAACTTCTTAAGTTCACCCCTGGGACGATAACGAGTGATCATTCTCTCTTTAAAGTCATTCCAAGACAAACCATAAGCAGCATCATTACCCAAACTGCTAACCAAATTATTCCACCAAGTTAAAACACTGTCTTTAAGAGTGCAGCTGGCAAAACTAACCTTGTCCTCATCTCGGACTCTGCTAAACTGAAAAATAGACTTAACTTTCTCAAACCATCGAGTAAGTCCAATGGGTCCTTCGTTGCCACTAAATTCTTGTGGTCGACTAGCCATAAAAGTCTTGTGGGAGCATCCCACCTGATTATTGGCATTGGCATTAGCATTAGCTACCATAACAGCTGATATCCCTTCAGAAATTAAGCACTGCATACGAGCTTCGTTGGACTCACGGGGTGGCATGATCTTCAAAACAGAATAACACAACCGTTAGTACTAAGAATAATACCATTGTTATAAAGGAATAGATCGAACATGAAAATATTAACCATTAAAATAATAGTCAATGAACACTATGAGTAATAACAAGATAGTTATGATAGTTATAAAAATAGCCACCACATGCATACATACTTTATGATAAAAATCATACAACATATGTGATGCCCTGTACAAAACCATCGTGTACGAATCATCAACAACAGGATCATTACAAGGTCAAACACTATATGCTATTTCAAAATACGTTTGCATTCATGATAAAAGGTGATGTCTTAACCAACATCAATGTTTAACAACCAAAGTATGCTTCAATGAATAGAAGCAAGGATAATAGTATGTGACCCTTTAGGTCGTTACAAATCATAGTTTCAAAAGTATTAAAGTTATGAATGCAAGATAAACAGTTCATGCAGTGATAACTCTAGAGCAGCGGGTGTCTACAGCAAAACTAGTACACAGCGGAAGCAACCTTAAGCACCTGAGAAAAACATGCTTAAAACGTCAACACAAAGGTTGGTGAGCTATAGTTTAAGTATAACGGTAATGTAAGGTAGGCCACGAGATTTCAGTGCTACAAAGAGCGTTTCAAAACAGTATGATAAAATATATGTTTAACCATGGGCACTTGGCAACTAACTTAACGTTTATAACCCCCTGAAAGTACACTTGGCGAGTGCGTATGTTTACGAAGTATTAAACACCCGTTAAATGCTAGCGCTACTAGCCCAAGTGGGGATGTCAAACCCTATGGATCCATATCTAAGATTCGCGTTCACCGGTTCAAAAACCAATGACTAAACGTTACCGAGCTAAAGGGAATGTTTATGCCATTGTATAACCCACGCATATATAAAGTTTAAGTACTCGTTCCTAGTATGTAAAATGTAAAATGCGCATGTATTCTCAGTTCCCAAAATAGTTAAAGTAAAAAGGGATGCTATAACTCACAGTGGAAAAGTAGTGGTAAAGTCGAGTCGGGAAATAAGTAAGTACGTAGGTCCGGAAAGTCCTCAACCTAAGTCAAATATTACTAAGTTAGTAAATCATTCCAATAGGTTTAAATGTATGTAAATTAGGTCTTAAAGGTCATCATCATTCATCATCAAACAAAAGGTGTAAAGTAAGTTTCGTTCTAGAAAAAAGTTTAAAACAAAGGCTGATTGGATCAGTTACCACGGCCTCTATACCTACTGAAATAAGGTGAGACTAGTGGCCATGGCTCTGTATATGAGTCCTTTAATTGTGGTAAAAATTCCAGAAGCAAACTCTTCTTTGTTTGACCGTGGCGGCGGTCTAAGTGCGAGTAGGTCAGAATTTTCAGCACAACGTTAAAAGGACATAGTGACGATCGGAGGGCCATAAATCCTAAACCGTAACTCGAATTAAGACGAGTCCTAAATGAAAATTTATCTACTCGAACATAGATATCTGAAAATCATCTTTAGAGTAGCCCAGGTCATACTGATCAGACCCAAAAACAGTAAAACAGTAGGTTCCGGTGGGTTTTTGGTGCTCGATGCTTATCACAATTCTCATCCTTGATGCATATAGCTTCAAGTGTACAACTCGTTGACGTGTTTGCATCATATTAACCAAGGTTTAACCATCATAACACTTGTGTAAGTCTAAGACATGTACCATAACTCAATTAAGTGCTATATGTAGTTTTGATGAACCAAAGTTACATCAAAGTCTTAGATTTAACACATACATGAACTATAAAAGTAATATTGAATTACAAACTTGAAAGTAAACTAACTAATCTAGATCTTAAGATGTAGAACATAGTTCTTAGTTAGATCTTGAAGATCCAAGACCCAAAGGTCTAGATGTAAAGTTATTAAGTTAAATCCTAAGTAATAATACTTCAATCTTTACTTTAATGAAACCATAAGTTATAAAACTTAGATTTTCATCTTGTAAATTGTATGTAAGCTTACAAGCTCTTGTTAATGACAAAATAAGTAGACCATAAGCTATAGAACTTAGATCCATCACAAGTACATGAAGTTATAACTAAAGAGTTACGCTTCCATGTTCTTGAACTTTTAAGTTAACTTTAGTTCAAGAAAAATGAGATCAAAGTTAACTAGTAACACTTGACCAACAACAACATGATTCATGAATTTAAAAAGTGTAAGAATGAAGTAATAAACTAAATAAACAAGTAACTAGTTCATTGTTGTTCATACTTTAAAGATTCAAGCCAAAGTCTTGATCTTTAAGAAAAGTAAACTTTAAGTTTACTAACATGAATTACAAGTATGATTTTACAACATATGAACTTACAATCTTTCAAACATTAAATGTAGAACATAAACTAGAGAGTTTAGTTCTTGTTTGTTCTTGTAAATACAAGATAATATGAAGAACAAACTAAAGAGTTTGGTTCTTAGTAACAAGTAAGTAACTACAACAACAAAGTAAGTAACTAATAAACAAGAACAAGTAATAAAACAACAATCAAGGGTGATGATGAGTGTGTATGCTTCAGTTTTTACAAGAGAAAAGAAGGAGAAAAAGCTCAAGTTACTTACAAGAATTAGAGAGAAAAAGAGAGAAAGAAATGAGAGAAAATTGCAAGTAAAAGTATGTGTGTGAAATGGGAATGAAACTAGTAGATATGTTAACAAATTTTGAAAGCAAAACCACTCCCCCATGCTACAAAAGCTGACAGCTTTGGGGAAGGAGGAAGAGGAGTGTCCACAAGTTAATCTCATGTAATAGGCTTAAAAGTTGGTTATTATGGGGTGTTTGCATGGGAAAGAACAAGTAACAAGATTCCTTACAAGTTAATCTATCTAGTTGTAACTTAATGTCATACTTACATAAAATATGGGCCAACTAATCCATTTAAGGGTGTAGGGTGGGCTTCTAAGCCCATGTACAATTATAAAGCCCAAGTATGTATGTAAGTAACAAGTTAAATAAATAAGCCCAAGTCCAAATAAATAATAATTCAATAAAAGCCCAAGAAATTAACTAGTAACTTTAGTTAATTAAAATGATTAATAAAACTTAATCATGAATGTAAATAATATTCAAAAATATTATTCGTGTAATGTATGTGTGTCACAAAGACGTTTCGGGCATTTAAAGTCAAGTATAGTAACAAGTAAATGTAATAACATACATTCATTTTAACACAAGTATTAATAATAATAATTATTAATAAATAAACGTTAGAAAATCCAGGGTCGTTACATTACCCACCTGTTAAAGAAAATTTCGTCCCGAAATTTAAGCTGAGGTAGATGGAGGAGTCTGGAAAAGGTGAGGATACTTCTGCATCATTTGATCCTCTCGTTCCCAAGTAAACTCAGGTCCTCGTTTGGCATTCCATCGTACTCGAACGATCGAAATCTTGTTGCATTTCAAAATTTTGACCTCACGGTCCATAATCTCGACAGGTTCTTCCACGGAGTGGAGTTTGTCATCAATTGTAAGTTCTTCCAGTGGTATGATAAGTTCAGGTGCAGCAAGACACTTCTTCAAGTTTGACACGTGGAAGGTAGGATGAACTGAGCTCAATTGTGCTGGTAGATCCAAACGGTAAGCAACGGGTCCAACACGTTCCAAGATTTCAAAAGGACCAATATATCGTGGGTTTAACTTTCCACGTTTTCCAAAATGGATCACACCTTTCCAAGTTGCAACCTTCAACATTACACGGTCGCCCATGCTGAATTCAAAGTATTTACGTTTAAGATCGGCATAACTCTTTTGACAATCGCGGGCAGTCTTAAGTCTAGCTTGAATCTGAGCAATCTTCTCCATTGTTTCATGGACTACCTCGGATCCGGTGATTTGCTTTTCGCCTACTTCGGCCCAACAAATAGGAGATCGGCACTTGCGGCCATACAACGCCTCAAAAGATGCGGCATTAATGCACGAGTGATAACTGTTATTGAATGAGAATTCGGCTAACGGCAAATGCCTTTCCCAGGCCTTTCTGAAATCAATGACACATGCACGCAACATGTCCTCCAAGGTCTGAATCGTTCGTTCACTTTTTCCATCGGTCTGTGGGTGATAAGCAGTACTCATGTCGAGACGGGTTCCCATGGTTTCTTGTAAAGAACGCCAAAATCTAGAAGCAAAACGGGGATCGCGATCTGAGATGATCGATAAAGGTACACCGTGACGAGATACAACCTCTTTGATGTATAATTGAGCAAGTCTCTCCATTGTATCCATTTCCTTCATAGCCAAGAAGTGTGCAGATTTGGTAAGACGGTCAACGATAATCCAGATGGTATCGTATTCGCCCACCGTCTTTGGTAGCTTGGTGATAAAATCCATTGTTATCCTTTCCCACTTCCATTGCGGGATTTCCGATTGCTGAAGTAACCCAGAGGGCCTCTGATGCTCGGCCTTAACTTTCGAGCAAGTTAAACACTTACCAACATAAGTTGCAACGTCCTTCTTAAGATTCGGCCACCAATACTGTTCTTTAAGGTCGTGGTACATTTTGCCAGCTCCAGGATGAATCGAATATCTCGATTTGTGTGTTTCATCAAGTATAAGGTTCCGTAGATCTCCATAAAGAGGTACCCAAATTCTTCCGGCATAACATCGGAGTCCAGACTCCCTAACCTCGAATCGAGAGACAAGAATGTTCAAATGTTCATGAGATATATTCTCCTCCTTGAGAGCCTCATCTTGGGCTACAGAGATCTGACTGTTGAGGTTCTAATGGATGGTGATGTTCAGAGCCCTAACACGAAGAGGTGTCATCCTCTCCTTTCGGCTCAAAGCTTCAGCTACAACATTGGCCTTGTCAGGATGATAACGAAGTTCACAATCATAGTCGTTTAGCGTCTCGGTCCATCGACGCTATCTCATATTCAGTTGCTTCTGATCAAAGATGTGTTGAAGACTTTTGTGATCGGTGAAAATAGTGCTCTTAGTTCCATAAAGATAGTGTCTCTACAATTTGAGCGCAAAGACAACGGCTCCGAGTTCGAGATCGTGAGTAGTGTAGTTCCGTTCGTGAATCTTCAATTGTCGGGAGGCATAAGCGATAACCTTTGATCTTTGCATTAGAACACAACCAAAACCACTTTTCGATGCATCGCAATAAACAACAAAGTCGTCACTGCCCTCAGGAAGAGATAAGATAGGTGCGGTGGTCAACTTCTTCTTCAAAGTTTGAAATGCTGATTCGTGTATGGGTTCTCAAATGAACTTCTTCCCTTTGTGAGTCAGTGCGGTCAAAGGACGCGCAATCAGAGAGAAACCTTCAATAAATCTTCAGTAGTAACCGGCGAGACCTAGGAATTGGCGAATATGCGTCGGAGTAGTGGGGTATCCCACTTGCTGATAGCTTCAATCTTGGTGGGATCAACTTTGATACCCTGGTCGCTCACAACATGACCCAAAAATTGGACTTCCTTCAACCAAAATTCATACTTGGAGAATTTCGCATATAGTTGCTCTTGCCTCAAGAGTTCAAGCACTAATCGGAGGTGTTGCTCATGCTCTCCTTCGCTCTTAGAGTAGATGAGGATATCATCTATGAAGACGATAATGAACTTATCCAGGTATGGCTTGCAGACACGATTTATAAGGTCCATGAACACGTTAGGTGCATTGGTTAAACCGAATGGCATCACGAGAAACTCATAATGACCATAACGAGTTCTGAATGCAGTCTTCATCACATCACTTTCCTTCACCCTCAACTGGTGATAACCGGATCGCAAATCGATCTTGGAGTAAACGCTCGATCCTTGTAGTTGATCAAAAAGATCGTCAATTCGGGGAAGAGGATACCGATTCTTGATTGTCAATTTGTTGAGTTCACGGTAGTCGATACACATACGGAAGGATCCATCCTTCTTCTTCATAAACAACACAGGTGCGCCCCTAGGCGAGAAACTTGGTTGGATAAATCCTCGATCTAACAGCTCTTGTAGTTGACTCTGTAATTCTTGCATCTTGGAAGGTGCGAGTCGATAAGGTGTACGAGCTACAGGTGGGGCTCCTGGCACTAAGTCGATCTGAAATTCTACTGCTCTCGGTGGCGGTAATCCAGGCAATTCTTCAGGAAAGACATCAGAGAATTCGTTCAGAATTCGAACGTCGTTCACACTCTTCACCTCAGTTTCTACCATTTTCACATGTGCTAGGACAGCAAGACGTCCCTTCTTCATGATCTTTTATGCTTTCACACAACTAATGAGGTTCAGCTTCGAGGTACATCTCTCTCCGTAAATGATCAGTGGCTCACCATCTCCTTGCGGTATACGAAGAGCTTTATCTCCACAGATAATGTCGGCCCTTATCTTGGTCAACCAGTCCATACCGACGATAACATCAAAGCTTCCCAACTTAATAGGTATCAAGTCAATCTTGAAATCCACACCAGCTATGTTGATAATGGCTCCTCAACTAATATGGTCAACTTTCTCAAGTTTTCCATTGGCTACCTCTACAAGCATACTCTCCTTTAACGGGACTAACGACCAATTAATCTTATCGCAAAAGTGTCTACATACATAACTTCTATCGGCACCAGTATCAAATAGGACAGAAGCTAAAAGATTGTTGATAGTGAATATACCTGTCACCAAGTCGGGATTCTCGCGTGCATCCCTTGCATTAACGTTGAAAGCTCTACCACGGGGTGGTCCGCCGTCTTTTCTTTTGTTGGGGCACGCATTTCTGAAATGGCCCATTTGTCCGCATTCGTAGCACTTTTTCGGTCCATTGGGGTTCGCCTTCACATTCAGGGTGGTGACCTTGCAGTCTTTACCGATATGTCCAGTCCGTTGGCACTTTTCACAAACAATGTTACAATACCCAGTATGGTGCTTGTAGCACTGCTTGCATTGTGGTAAGGTTCCCTTGTAGTTGGGGTTGGAGTTCCCAACGTTGTTGTTTCCTTTGAAACCCTCATGTCGTTTTGCCGGGTTTTGATCATAGGTCCTTCCCCTGTTGTTATCCCATTTGCGCTTCTCACTACAACCCGCTTCAGACTTAGACTTCTCCGGTTCATCGATGATAATTTGATTCATTAAAGTATGCGCCATGCACATTGCCTCAGGGACATTGGGTGTCTTGGACGAGGTGACGTTTCCCTTAATGCTCTTAGAAAGTCCCCAAAAGTATCTTTCCATACGCTTGAATTCCGGGGTGACCATGGTAAGACACATCAGGGCTAGTTCCAAAAACCTCCAGTTGTAATTATCAAGGTTGTTGCCAACAGCATTTAACTGCATAAATTCAATCTCCATCTTCTGGATCTCGGTCCTAGGGCAATATTCCTCAATCAGGGCCCCTTTGAATTCCTCCCATGGGGTAGTGTGACGACCCGTCCTAATCCTCCTGGACGAAGTCATAAACATTTGGTCCCTTTGCGATGATCAACTCCAAGTAGTATCCTTAACATGAGCTAATGCACAGCGGAAGACTTAATTCGTACCTGAGAATAACATGCTTTAAAACGTCAACACAAAGGTTGGTGAGATATATAGGTTTGATGCTAGCAGCGTTATAACAATGGAACACAAGATTTCATATATAAACATTTTAATAAAAATATTCTAAGTGGTTGAGCACTTGGTAACCATACTTAACATTTAATCACGTCGCATATTCCCTTTATTATGAAATCTTACTACACCGTACCAAGTGTAGTCACGAAACGAAGTACTGTGCAACCGTTGAATACTGGTCGTCCAGTCCGGTTGGGGTTGTCAGGCCCGATAGATCTATCAACAGGATTCGCGTTTACAATACCGCTGTAAATATTAGTTACCAAGCTACAGGGAAATATGCCAGTGGTACAACTCAACGTAGAATATATTTTTCATTTACTTGTGTCCATAACGTAAAACATAAAAATACATGTATTCTCATCCCGAAATATTTAGAGTTTAAAAGTGGGACTATATACTCACTTTCGTCTTGAAGATATGTAATTTTGACTTGGTCTCCGATTGATATCACAAACCTAACCATATATAATATATCAATACCTTTTCTTTTTAAACAATCGTCACGTATATATACTTATAATACTTTTAATAATTCCTTAGTCCGTAGTTAGCAGTTCGATGTTAGTAATTCAATTTTAAATGGTTCATTTTTAGGTGATTAATAAACCCCCAATGAAATAAATAAAAACCCCATCGTATATGTATTGGTCGAGATTAATCTTGACCCACGGTACCGGTGTTGTCAAATGACGTGTTGCGTACATAAAGTACCGGTGTTGTCAAATGACGTGTTGCGTACAATCATGGGATCTTATGATTAATCTTCTCGTATTGTTTACGGGTGATCCTGAACCATATAAAATTAAATTATGAGTACATATATATAAAATATCATGTTATTTTAGAAAGATGTGATTTATTTAATTTTTTTCCAATTAATCACGTAGCTAAATTAGTCTTGGATATCCGATTTCGTTTTGGTCATAGTTTCTTCGTTACGACTCCGTTTTCGTTGGTTCAACTTGCCACTTCCTTGGATCGAGTCCCTCTTTAAGAATATGAACTGTAAATACCTTAGTTTGTATTCAAAATCACAGGTTATAGGTTAAACTTTGGTGAAACTTATGAAGTTAATCATTTTCCATCATGTAAACAACCTTAAATGATTATTTTTCTAAAAATACTTATACTTTGAGTTAAATCATAAAATTTTTATGCGTTAACATATTCATAGTAAAAATCATTTTTCCAGAAAATAAACCTCCAATTCAAAGTTCAAGATGGTTTTTAATTATCCAACCCAAAACAGCCCCCGGTTGCACTCCGACGACGTAGATTCAGTTTTAAGGTGTTCTTTGTAAAAACAAGTTATATCTTGTTAAGTTAGCATATCATTATGATATATTACAGGTCTTAAAGTGTTTTAAAAGTTAAGTTAGAAGGATCTATTTAGTTTGCGAACAAGTTTGAAATAATTCAAACTATGTTCTCGTTGTTATAATTTATAACTCAAAATAAGATAGCTTTATGAATATGAATCGAATAAAATTATGAATAAGGTTACTACCTCAAGTTACTTGGATAAAGCTACTAGAAAGGAAGTATAATTCTTGATCTTCAAAGAGTTTTTGAAATGGGTTCAAAAGATTGAAAGTATAAACTTGAAATGGATGATCTTCATGAAGTGTTCTTGTTTGGTTTTTCTTATGATAATTTTAGGTTGTTTTAAGACTTATATTTGAAGTGTTTTTGCTGAATTGAAGTAGTAGAACAAAGGCTTTCAAGTGTGTGTTTTTAGGGAGTAAAATCTTAGAATAAAAATTAGAATGGAAATGATATAGATATAGATATAAAATGTCATATATATATAGATATAAAGAGATTCCAAATTGATATTTTAGCTAGAAGTTAAATACTAGATGTTAAGAGTTGTTAAACATGTTCCCCCATGACTAAAAAGGTTGAAAATGATGTTTTACTATTGGTATATACGAATAGTAAATACATCCAGAAGTTGTGTATAATACGGGTATAAATACAAAATTATGTTGTTTATGTGTTTAAAGATGTCTCATGAGTCATATGTAATGACAAGGATGTCATTTTCAATTATAAAATGTTGAAAATGATGTTTTCCTATTAGTATATTCCAATAGTAAATACATCTAGAAACTATGTATTAATACATCTTAATTCAATACATATATATTTATTTTAACTTAGAAGTTATAACGTTTATATATATATATATATATATATATATATATATATATATATATATATATATATGTATAAAATATAATAATATAATAATATTGAAATAGAATATAATAATATAATATTATAATAAAGTAATAATATAATAATAATAAAATAATATAATAATAAAAGGAAAAGGAATCAAACGTGTTTAATTATAATAATATAATAATATAATAAAGTAATAAAATAATAATATAATAATATTGAAATGAAATACAATAATATAATAATAAATTTAGAATCAAATTTGAATCGTAAATTTTAAAAAAAGTCGTATTTATTAAATACTTCAGGGGTATATTATGTAACTTATAATTAATAATTTCCATCATGTCATTTTCATGTGAATAGTAAATTAATTAATTTCATTTCATTTACCATTCATATGAATAGTAAATGAATTAATTTCGATTCAACTATTTAAGCTACACATTGTTGTACGTTGTGCTTTACAAATTGTACATTTTTAATTTAACTTCGTTTCTTAAAAAAAATTACAAGAATTATATCATAAAAATAAAACGACTTAATACATAAAATTTTTAATTTGAAATAGCATCGTTTAATAGTCAATTTTTATCATTTCATATATAAATCATGATGGGTTCGAGTTTTAAATTATAGGTTGTTCGTGAACCGTAGGGTAAAGTCCAATGGTTAGTTGATTACATAAAGATTTCAAAACTCTCGAGACTCAACATTACAGATTTTTGCTTATCGTGTCGGAAACATATAGAGTTTAAGGTTTAAATTTGATCGGAAATTTCCGGGTCATTACAGTACCTACCCGTTAAAGAAATTTCGTCCTCGAAATTTGATAGAGGTCGTCATGGATAACAATAAAACATTTTCATGACGAATATGAGTTGGTAACTTAGAGTTTTATCATTATTGAGTAATATAGATAAAACGATTCGATTACGCGAAGAGTATAAATGAGGCTATCGCAAAAGAGTGAGATGAGTAAAAATATATATTCGCTTAACCGAGTCGTAGTTATGATTGATTTTCGGAATTCATGGGATTTAGAGAAAATCTTACGTAATAAGATTTGGTTCTTCGGCGATCAGGATCTTCTTTGATTAAATGCAATAATCTGTTCCGATTTCTCTATCGGATATTTCACTATAAATTCATTCCCTTCAGTTCCTTATTTTCCACAACTCACATCTTCTAATCTTTTTCCTTAATTCCTACTTTAAGACATTCGCCAATATGCTCCATCCCATTCTGATCCTTGATATATTATTAATTTTCACATCCGTCATTCTTCTTTTTCATCTACCACCAGAAGAATCTATTTACTTCTACTATGCTCTTGTGTTCATGGTGTTTCTAGTTCTGCCGTGTCTTTACATTGCAATACGTATTGATATATACGGTTTGTAATTTCTGGGGGTTGTTATCGGCCTTTGTATTCTTCATTATTTTTCAAAGCCTCATGCTTTCGTTTTCTCTTCCCGACTTCGAGTCAAGCGAGTAATGGTCCAGAATTCGTAGATATGAAATTTGGAATGAACATAGCTAATGTTCTCAGAAAGAAATGGTAATGGCACGATTTTGATATGTCAAATTACCAGATTACCCTTGAAAAGACCGAGTTATCAAGAAAATATTTTCTTGATATATTTAAAGATTAGATAGAATGTAATAGCCGTGTAACATGGCACATGATGATGGTACTGTGAATCATCACATTCCATTAGAAACTCAACATGACTTACTGTAATATAATGACGTTGATCAAGTGTCATTATATTATACTAATTCATGCATCAGTTCCCAACACTACTTCAAAACATTCATATTTTAAACTTGATGGTTTCAGAATTTAGAAACTAGCACAGTTTCTTTTGTGTTGTAACGCAGATATTATGGAGAGATACATGATTTCAGATAAGAATAGTTATGAAAATATCTCCAGAAATATGGAGAATATGTATAACGGAAGATATGAAGATATCTTATAATATCTAAGATAAGATGATGATGAAGAGTATCATCTGAAAAGGTTTAGAATAAGGAGTAATGTGTTTGCTAACGATTTCAGCAGACACGGAATTATTTGAATTCTTTGAAGTCAAACTTATTCTTTGTGATTTATCTACGGCTTCCTTCATAATTTCACATAATCCGCTTTTCGGTACTAAATTTTCCATTGAATGTTTCCAATACTCCATTCTTTATCATCAACTTTTGGTCATTAAGACCATCTACAACATGCTGCTTCGTCAGTATTCTCAAAGTTAACGGATCTGGGTCATCGGTTATCAAACCGAGGTGGTTTCAGAAGAATTGTGTTTTTAGATGATTAAACGCTGATGGTAATATGGTGGAATATAAAAGGTTCTCCGGTAACAACGGCGAAAGGATAACGTATATATATATATATCGAGACTAACCTTTCTGAAAAGTCGAGGTTAACTTGCTGGAGCTGTGACAAAATTGGCTAATTTGGAAAGGGATTGCAAAGTTATTTTGGGTAATAATAACACTAAAGGAATTAACACTGCTACATGTTAAACGTTGACTCAGTCTCCGAGAGTTTTCAGGTGCATAACTATATGCAAGAATCTTTTCTTCCATAGATGAGGTGCGGTTGGTTCAACATCTCGATCGAAATGTTTTCAAAAATCATGAAAAGATGTGAACGCGGATTGTAATTGTCGAGGTACAAATGAGGTTTAAGATGAAATCAAGTGGCAAACTTGAAGAATTGTTTAGGTTCATATGTTATAATCAATATTTTAATTCATTTTAATTGTCCAATGTTAGCAGTCCAGTAGTCCGATTGTCCAATGGTCCAATAGATTCATATATAAATTAAATATATAATATTCGAATTAATTAATACGTATCGTGACCCGTGTACCGGTCTCAGTGTCGATCACAACTCAAAGTATATATATATTTTGGAACCACCTCAACCCTGTATAGTCAACTATAGAGTGTCTATGATCGTTCCGAAATATATATATAGATGGGTCGCTATGATAGGTCGAAACCTTGTATACGTGTCCCGTTATTTATAATGCGTAAAATAAATAAATATATATCTTGACCCATTATACAACGTGTTGTCTCAGAATTAATCCGACGTATTGTTGTACATGTGTCCCGACGGTATGTAAAGTACAAAAATTAAATGACAATAAATAAAATTGCGAGAATGTAAATTGCGATAAATTAAATGTTAATCCGTTAGCTGGAAACAGTTAGCTAGGAACAGTTAGCGTGGAATCTTAACAATATTTCAATTAATTAGTTCGTTTGTTTCTAACAAATTTTTATCATGCCCAATGTTTTCTTCGTTATGTCACTTGTTGGATTCTGATAGGTCAAAATCCAATTATGAAATTTGAATGGAAATGGTTATTTTGTGATGAACAGATACGTATATCGGTTGTTGTAAATAGGATAGTAAATGACCATTGAATCAGATTCGAAAAATGTACAGTGTAACTTATTAATGTGAAATCTAAATATTCCTCGGGTATTACCTACCCGTTAAAATATTTTTCATCATTAACAGTTTGTACGAAAGAATTTTAATTACAATCTTTATGAAAATATACTTGCATATATATTTCCTTCGGATGTAATCATGGATATAATGAGTCGATAAGATATTAAACTCATTTGATTTATCGCTAATACTAGATTACATAATCTCTAAAACTTTAGAAATTACATAATTGCCATAACGAGCGAAGATGAATGAGGTTGAATGATACATAAAGCGAAGATAATCAATGTAGAATGATATGTAGAACAAAGATCATACTCGAAGTACAGATGATGCTATTAAGGTGTGTGAGGTTAATATCCGAGGTACAGATTGAAATGTTGAGGTTTATGACGTGGTTGTGGTTTGGTGATAAGGGTACTGTTGGCGTTGATGATGGTGGTACGGTTTATGCCGCTGGTGCTGCTGCTGGTGTTTGTAACCTTCGCACCATGTTTTCCAAAGCCGTCACGCGAGCGCGAAGTTCGTTAATTTCTGCTAGTACACCGGGATGATTGGCGGTTGGAGCGAGCGGATGAATAAGATTCGAAATATGGGATAATATATAATCATAACGAGATACTCTAGAAATGAGAGAGAAAATGGTTTCTCGAACAGGTTCGCCGGTAAGTGCTTTAGGTTCATCGCTAAACGAGCAATTTGGTGGGTGGAAGGGATCGTCGATGTGAAATGAGTTTCAGATATCGGATGATATTCTAGCTATATAAAATATCTATATATATAATACTATAGATTTCGTAGACTACAGAGAAACCTACGGCATATGTCAGGCAAGTCTACAGATACGCTAAGATATGAATTATTAGATACGCTAAGATATGAATTTTGTCTATACACTATCGATGCACTAAATGTAGTAAGACGTGTCTAGAATTAAGAATGATAAGAATGTAATTTCCTAAGGATGATAAGCAGGTGATTTCCGACTAGAAATGATAAGCAAAACTTTTGACATGCAGACACGGTCAAAGTCCAGACCCACTAATGCATCTAAACAATTAACAGTTAGACACACTAATGCAAGACCTGGTTCGCTAAGACCAACGCTCTGATACCAACTGTGACGACCCGTCCTAATCCTCCTGGACGAAGTCATAAACATTTGGTCCCTTTGCGATGATCAACTCCAAGTAGTATCCTTAACATGAGCTAATGCACAGCGGAAGACTTAATTCGTACCTGAGAATAACATGCTTTAAAACGTCAACACAAAGGTTGGTGAGATATATAGGTTTGATGCTAGCAGCGTTATAACAATGGAACACAAGATTTCATATATAAACATTTTAATAAAAATATTCTAAGTGGTTGAGCACTTGGTAACCATACTTAACATTTAATCACGTCGCATATTCCCTTTATTATGAAATCTTACTACACCGTACCAAGTGTAGTCACGAAACGAAGTACTGTGCAACCGTTGAATACTGGTCGTCCAGTCCGGTTGGGGTTGTCAGGCCCGATAGATCTATCAACAGGATTCGCGTTTACAATACCGCTGTAAATATTAGTTACCAAGCTACAGGGAAATATGCCAGTGGTACAACTCAACGTAGAATATATTTTTCATTTACTTGTGTCCATAACGTAAAACATAAAAATACATGTATTCTCATCCCGAAATATTTAGAGTTTAAAAGTGGGACTATATACTCACTTTCGTCTTGAAGATATGTAATTTTGACTTGGTCTCCGATTGATATCACAAACCTAACCATATATAATATATCAATACCTTTTCTTTTTAAACAATCGTCACGTATATATACTTATAATACTTTTAATAATTCCTTAGTCCGTAGTTAGCAGTTCGATGTTAGTAATTCAATTTTAAATGGTTCATTTTTAGGTGATTAATAAACCCCCAATGAAATAAATAAAAACCCCATCGTATATGTATTGGTCGAGATTAATCTTGACCCACGGTACCGGTGTTGTCAAATGACGTGTTGCGTACATAAAGTACCGGTGTTGTCAAATGACGTGTTGCGTACAATCATGGGATCTTATGATTAATCTTCTCGTATTGTTTACGGGTGATCCTGAACCATATAAAATTAAATTATGAGTACATATATATAAAATATCATGTTATTTTAGAAAGATGTGATTTATTTAATTTTTTTCCAATTAATCACGTAGCTAAATTAGTCTTGGATATCCGATTTCGTTTTGGTCATAGTTTCTTCGTTACGACTCCGTTTTCGTTGGTTCAACTTGCCACTTCCTTGGATCGAGTCCCTCTTTAAGAATATGAACTGTAAATACCTTAGTTTGTATTCAAAATCACAGGTCATAGGTTAAACTTTGGTGAAACTTATGAAGTTAATCATTTTCCATCATGTAAACAACCTTAAATGATTATTTTTCTAAAAATACTTATACTTTGAGTTAAATCATAAAATTTTTATGCGTTAACATATTCATAGTAAAAATCATTTTTCCAGAAAATAAACCTCCAATTCAAAGTTCAAGATGGTTTTTAATTATCCAACCCAAAACAGCCCCCGGTTGCACTCCGACGACGTAGATTCAGTTTTAAGGTGTTCTTTGTAAAAACAAGTTATATCTTGTTAAGTTAGCATATCATTATGATATATTACAGGTCTTAAAGTGTTTTAAAAGTTAAGTTAGAAGGATCTATTTAGTTTGCGAACAAGTTTGAAATAATTCAAACTATGTTCTCGTTGTTATAATTTATAACTCAAAATAAGATAGCTTTATGAATATGAATCGAATAAAATTATGAATAAGGTTACTACCTCAAGTTACTTGGATAAAGCTACTAGAAAGGAAGTATAATTCTTGATCTTCAAAGATTTTTTGAAATGGGTTCAAAAGATTGAAAGTATAAACTTGAAATGGATGATCTTCATGAAGTGTTCTTGTTTGGTTTTTCTTATGATAATTTTAGGTTGTTTTAAGACTTATATTTGAAGTGTTTTTGCTGAATTGAAGTAGTAGAACAAAGGCTTTCAAGTGTGTGTTTTTAGGGAGTAAAATCTTAGAATAAAAATTAGAATGGAAATGATATAGATATAGATATAAAATGTCATATATATATAGATATAAAGAGATTCCAAATTGATATTTTAGCTAGAAGTTAAATACTAGATGTTAAGAGTTGTTAAACATGTTCCCCCATGACTAAAAAGGTTGAAAATGATGTTTTACTATTGGTATATACGAATAGTAAATACATCCAGAAGTTGTGTATAATACGGGTATAAATACAAAATTATGTTGTTTATGTGTTTAAAGATGTCTCATGAGTCATATGTAATGACAAGGATGTCATTTTCAATTATAAAATGTTGAAAATGATGTTTTCCTATTAGTATATTCCAATAGTAAATACATCTAGAAACTATGTATTAATACATCTTAATTCAATACATATATATTTATTTTAACTTAGAAGTTATAACGTTTATATATATATATATATATATATATATATATATATATATATATATATATATATATATATATATATATATATATATATGTATAAAATATAATAATATAATAATATTGAAATAGAATATAATAATATAATATTATAATAAAGTAATAATATAATAATAATAAAATAATATAATAATAAAAGGAAAAGGAATCAAACGTGTTTAATTATAATAATATAATAATATAATAAAGTAATAAAATAATAATATAATAATATTGAAATGAAATACAATAATATAATAATAAATTTAGAATCAAATTTGAATCGTAAATTTTAAAAAAAGTCGTATTTATTAAATACTTCAGGGGTATATTATGTAACTTATAATTAATAATTTCCATCATGTCATTTTCATGTGAATAGTAAATTAATTAATTTCATTTCATTTACCATTCATATGAATAGTAAATGAATTAATTTCGATTCAACTATTTAAGCTACACATTGTTGTACGTTGTGCTTTACAAATTGTACATTTTTAATTTAACTTCGTTTCTTAAAAAAAATTACAAGAATTATATCATAAAAATAAAACGACTTAATACATAAAATTTTTAATTTGAAATAGCATCGTTTAATAGTCAATTTTTATCATTTCATATATAAATCATGATGGGTTCGAGTTTTAAATTATAGGTTGTTCGTGAACCGTAGGGTAAAGTCCAATGGTTAGTTGATTACATAAAGATTTCAAAACTCTCGAGACTCAACATTACAGATTTTTGCTTATCGTGTCGGAAACATATAGAGTTTAAGGTTTAAATTTGATCGGAAATTTCCGGGTCATTACAGGTAGCAAATGCCTCATCAATACCTTTTGCTTGAGCCAACGTGTTCCACCATGTTAGTGCGCCGTCAGACAGAGTGCATGAAGCAAACATAGTTTTATTCGCTTTCGAGCAGTTACTAACTCGAAACATGGATTCTGACTTCTCAAGCCATCTAGTGAGACCAACCGGCCCATCTGTTCCACTGAAGTTGTGGGGTTTGCAGCTTTGGAACTCTTTGTACGTGCACCCATTACGAATGGGCTGAATAACCGGTGGCGGTGGCGGTGGAGCTTGGAGGTTTCTTTCCGCTAAAGCTGCAGTGACTCGCTCATTGATCATATCTTCGATTTGGGCTGCGGTAGGTGTGGATCGTTCGTTGGCCATGGTGTTCTAAACAAACATTTTGACTCAAGTCAAAACCCAGTATTCAAATAGTAATAATAAAGTGTATGGTAACCAACATGGAATCAACACATTACATGTTTATTAAGTAATGCAACCAAGTACAAATACCACATAATCATCATACAGTAACGTAAATAGAACATCGTGCAAGAATTAAATAACGCAAAGTTCCATTCATTAATAATAAGTTGCATACATCTGTATAAGTTCGTACAATACATAAGTGAAACATAAAACTACAACTAGATTACATAATGAAATCTACTACAAAAGTCCTACGGTGATGGTGGGTGTAGGATGTCCAATACATGAGACATCTGGTCCTCGAGCTCAGTTACCCGAGCACGGAGGATCTCCACCTCCCTCATCAATTCCTCAACAGAGGGGGAGGGTGGGGCAGGCGGTGCAGTCGGTACGGGTGGTGCTGGTGGAGCTGGTGGTGCTGACGGTCCGGCTCCAGAAGTAGAGACTGCGAGGCAGTAAGGCTTACGGATGAACGGATCAGCAGGATACGGCACAAGCCGCTTACGGGCGGTAACCCTACGACGCCGACCAAATGCGTCAGTGAATGCTCGACCTCCGTTGATCCCCGGAATAATGGTGCCGTCAAAACGGTACCGCTTCTTCGGCGGGGTGGAGGGTGGCTGAATAGGTGCATCGTCAAGGTCCTCATCTGAATCCTCATCACTAGAGTCGTTTGTGGATGAGTCGTCGGATGACGGGTCATCTGAATCATGTGGAGGTGGCTGCACGGGTGGCTGTACTGGCTCTCCTTGGGCGGCCATCATCTGTCGGTATCTAAAAGGGGGGATCGGCACGAGGCGTCCATCAGGAGCGCGTCGGCACCAATGACGATACTGATTACGGAATGGACCTTCCCCAAATTCCGCGAGAATCACAACATCACTGGAGCGATGCTGTGACCCCGAGGGTCCTGGGGCAGATGGAGTTGGAATCTCCGGAGGGTCCTGGGCTCCGTTAGCAGTAACCACTGGGGCAGGTGCATGGCTGCTAGCTCTGGAGGACGAAGCACCGGGATCACTGGTGGGTAACGGGATCGGTGGATCGGCAACAGCAGTAGGTGAGGTGGCTGACGAGTCTGAACTGCCCAAAATGATAGCAGTTTGAATATCCGACATCTGAACAAGGAAAAATAAATTTTCCATGTCAGTAAGTCATAAAGCAAGCACGTATTAGGCCAAGTAACTACAACAGTCTAGATCATGTGTAACAGTAAGTAGCATGGCAATAACGACAAGTATCATGCAATCGAAAGCAGATAATAGCATGCAGTAGTGAAATCATGTAATAGCATATGGCATATAGCAGTAAAAGTAAGCAGCAGCATGCAGTAAGTTCAGCGGAAACAAGTAAAGTAGCAAGTTGTAGATTAGTCCTATTAGTGAATCCTACTCGGGTCGGTCCAGACTCACTAATGCAACCTAATTCCCTACAACCAATGCTCTGATACCAAATGTGATGCCCCGTACAAAACCATCGTGTATGAATCATCAACAACAGAATCATTACAAGGTAAAACACTATATGCTTTTTCAAAATACGTTTGCATTCATGATAAAAGGTGATGTCTTAACCAACATCAATGATTAACAACCAAAGTATGCTTCAATGAATAGAAGCAATGATAATAGTATGTGACCCAGAGGTCGTTACAAATCATAGTTTCAAAAGTATTAAAGTTATGAATACAAGATAAATAGTTCATGCAGTGATAACTCTAGAGCAGCGGGTGTCTACAGCAAGACTAGTACACAGCGGAAGCAACCTTAAGCACCTGAGAAAAACATGCTTAAAAACGTCAACACAAAGGTTGGTGAGCTATAGTTTAAGTATAACGGTAATGTAAAGTAGGCCATGAGATTTCAGTGCTACAAAGAGCGTTTCAAAACAGTATGATAAAGTATATGTTTAACCGTGGGCACTTGGTAACTAACTTAACGTTTATAACCCCCTGAAAGTACACTTGGCGAGTGCGTATGTTTACGAAGTATTAAATACCCGTTAAATGCTAGCGCTACTAGCCCGAGTGGGGATGTCAAACCCTATGGATCCATATCTAAGATTCGCGTTCACCGGTTCAAAAACCAATGACTAAACGTTACCGAGCTAAAGGGAATGTTTATGCCGTTGTATAACCCACACATATATAAAGTTTAAGTACTCGTGCCTAGTATGTAAAACATAAAATGCACATGTATTCTCAGTTACCAAAATAGTTAAAGTAAAAAGGGATGCTATAACTCACAGTGGTAAAGTAGTGGTAAAGTCGAGTCGGGAAATAAGCAAGTACGTAGGTCCGGAAAGTCCTCAACCTAAGTCAAATATTACTAAGTCAGTAAATCATTCCAATAGGTTTAAAGGTCATCATCATTCATCATCAAACAAAAGGTGTAAAGTAAGTTTTGTTCTAGAAAAGAGTTTAAAACAAAGGCTGAATTGGATCAGTCACCACGGCCTGTATACCAACTGAAATAAGGTGAGCCTACTGGCCATGGCTCCGTATATGAGTCCTTTAATTGTGGTAAAAATTCCAGAAGCAAACTCGTCTTCGTTTGACCGTGGCGACGGTCTAAGTGCGAGTAGGTCAGAATTTTCAGCACAACGTTAAAAGGACATAGTGACGATCGGAGGGCCATAAATCCTAAACCGTAACTTGGATTAAGACGAGTCCTAAATGAAAAGTTATCTAATCGAACAGAGCTATCGGAAAATCATCTTTATAGTAGAGGTTGTACTGATCTGACACAAAGACAGTAAAACAGTAGGTTCCGGTGGGTTTTTGGTGCTCGATGCTTATCACGATTCTCATCCTTGATGCATATAGCTTCAAGTGTACAACTCGTTGATGTGTTTGTATCATCTTAACCAAGGTTTCACTATAATAACACTTGTGTAAGTCTAAGACATGTAGCACAACTCAATTAAGTGTTGTATGTAGTTTTGATGAACCAAAGTTACATCAAAGTCTTAGATTTAACACATACATGAACTATAAAAGTAATATTGAATTACAAACTTGAAAGTAAACTAACTAATCAAGATCTTAAGATGTAGAACATAGTTCTTAGTTAGATCTTGAAGATCCAAGACCCAAAGGTCTAGATGTAAAGTTATTAAGTTAAATCCTAAGTAATAATACTTGAATCTTTACTTTAATGAAACCATAAGTTACAAAACTTAGATTTTCATCTTGTAAATTATATGTAAGCTTACAAGCTCTTGTTAATGACAAAAATAAGTAGACCATAAGATATAGAACTTAGATCTATCACAAGTACATGAAGTTATAACTAAAGAGTTACACTTCCATGTTCTTGAACTTTCAGGTTAACTTTAGTTCAAGAAAAATGAGATCAAAGTTAACTAGTAACACTTGACCAACAACTGTAGTGACCCGAACTTTTCCATGTTTATATATATTTACATGATTAAATGTTTCCAACATGTTAAGCAATCAAACTTGTTAAGACTTGATTAATTGAAATATGTTTCATATAGACAATTGACCACCCAAGTTGACCGGCGATTCACGAACGTTAAAACTTGTAAAAACGACATGACGATATATATATGGATATACATATGGTTAACATGAGATTATGATAAGTAAGTATATCCATAAGTATATTAACAATGAGTTATATACATATAAACAAGACTACTAACTTAAGGATTTCGAAACGAGACATATATGTAACGATTATCGTTGTAACGACATTTAAATGTATATATATCATATTAAGATATATTAATATATCATAATATCATGATAATATAATAATTTAACATCTCATTAGAAATAATAAACAATGGGTTAACAACATTAATTGAGATCGTTAACTTAAAGGTTTCAAAACAACACTTACATGTAACGACTAACGATGACTTAACGACTCAGTTAAAATGTATATACATGTAGTGTATTTAGATGTATTAAAATACTTTTGAAAGACTTCAAGACATATATCAAAACACTCATACTTAACGAAAATGGTTACAGTTACTTTTCCATTCTTTTCTTTCATCAAGAATTCTAGTCGTATTCTTACCCGTATTATACACAGCTTCAAAACGTACTTACTATGAGTATATACCAATAGGAACTAGCATGGGATTCCACTCTTGATTATGTCATGTATGACTAATCAATTTTAACTTCTACCATGAGCTAGTCAACTAACTAGAACTCCTTTTAACCCTACTCACCACTCACCAATTACCACTCATCATTCACTCCATTTCACTTCCAATTCTCTTTCTAATTCTCTCTCAACACACACACACTATTATGAACGTATTTTTCCAGTAGTTAATCATCATCTTCATCAAAAATCACTTCAAGAATCAAGCTATAATCATCATAGGAAGAACACTTCAAGAACACTTCAAAAATCCCTTCAAGTTTACTAATTTACTTCCAAGCTTTCTAATCCATTCCAAGTAATCATCTAAGATCAAGAAACCTTTGTTATATACAGTAGGTTATCTTTCTTATTCAAGGTAATATTCATATTCAAACTTTGATTCAATTTCTATAATTATAAACTATCTTAATTCGAGTAAAAATCTTACTTGAACTTGTTTTTGTGTCATGATCCTACTTCAAGAACTTTCAAGCCATCCAAGATCCTTTGAAGCTAGATCATTTCTTGTCACTTCCAGTAGATTTACCTACTAAACTTGAGGTAGTAATGATATTCATAACATCATTCGATTCATATATATAAAACTATCTTATTCGAAGGTTTAAACTCGTAATCACTAAAACATAGTTTAGTTAATTCTAAACTTGTTCGCAAACAAAAGTTAATTCTTCTAACTTGACTTTTAAAATCAACTAAACATATGTTCTATATCTATATGATATGCTAACTTAATGATTTAAAGCCTGGAGACACGAAAAACACCGTAAAACCGGATTTACGCCGTCGTAGTAACACCGCGGGCTGTTTTGGGTTAATTAATTAAAAACTATGATAAACTTTGATTTAAAAGTTGTTATTCTGAGAAAATGATTTTTATTATGAACATGAAACTATATCCAAAAATTATGGTTAAACTCAAAGTGGAAGTATGTTTTCTAAAATGGTCATCTAGACGTCGTTCTTTCGACTGAAATGACTACCTTAAAACATCAAAATATATTAAAAGTGTTGTAAATATATTTTGAACATACTTTAATATATATGTATATACTGTTATAGGTTCGTGAATCAACAGTGGCCAAGTCTTACTTCTCGACGTAGTAAAAATCTGTGAAAGTGAGTTATAGTCCCACTTTTAAAATCTAATATTTTTGGGATGAGAATACATGCAGGTTTTATAAATGATTTACAAAATAGACACAAGTACGTGAAACTACATTCTATGGTTGAATTATTGAAATCGAATATGCCCCTTTTTATTAAGTCTGGTAATCTAAGAATTAGGGAACAGACACCCTAATTGACGCGAATCCTAAAGATAGATCTATTGGGCCTAACAAACCCCATCCAAAGTACCGGATGCTTTAGTACTTCGAAATTTATATCATATCCGAAGGGTGTCCCAGAATGATGGGGATATTCTTATATATGCATCTTGTTAATGTCGGTTACCAGGTGTTCACTATATGAATGATTTTTATCTCTATGTATTGGATGTGTATTGAAATATGAAATCTTGTGGTCTATTATTATGATTTGATATATATAGGTTAAACCTATAACTCACCAACATTTTTGTTGGCTTTTTAAGCATGTTTATTCTCAGGTGATTATTAAGAGCTTCCGCTGTCGCATACTTAAATAAGGACGAGATTTGGAGTCCATGCTTTTATGATATTGTGTAAAAACTGCATTCAAGAAACTTATTTTGTTGTAACATATTTGTATTGTAAACCATTATGTAATGGTCGTGTGTAAACAGGATATTTTAGATTATCATTATTTGATAATCTACGTAAAGCTTTTTAAACCTTTATTGATGAAATAAAGGTTATGGTTTGTTTTAAAAATGAATGCAGTCTTTGAAAAACGTCTCATATAGAGGTCAAAACCTCGCAACGAAATCAATTAATATGGAACATTTTTAATCAATAAGAACGGGACATTTCAGTTGGTATCCGAGCGTTGGTCTTAGAGAACCAGAATTTTGCATTAGTGTGTCTTATCGAGTTTGTTAGGATGCATTAGTGAGTCTGGACTTCGACCGTGTTTACTTGAAAAATGATTGCTTAACAAATTTTGTTGGAAACTATATATTTTTTAACATGTGAATATTATGTGATATATTAATCTCTTAACGCGTTTGATATTATGTGATAGATGTCTACCTCCAGAACAAGTCCCATTGACTCACCTAATAATAATGAAGAGTCAAATGTAAATTGGAATGATTCGTGGACTGATTCACAAGTTCCCGAAGAGGAACCGGAAGAAGAATCGGAACCGGAAGAAGAATCGGAACCGGATGAAGAAATAGAACCGGTGGGGGAAATAATAAAACGGTTAAGTAAAAGAAAATCCTCAACCAACCGACCAAGGTTAATTATGGTCAATGGTGTTTCCGCCAAGGAAGCAAAATATTGGGAGGATTACCAATTCTCCGATGAATCGGATTCCGACGAGAATTCCGATGATGTTATAGAAATTACCCCAACTGAATTTAAAAAGGCAAAAGAAAATAATAAGGGAAAGGGCATAAAAATAGAGAAATCTAATTCCAACCCCGATGAACTTTATATGTATCGTTAACCCCCGAAGTCCTTAAGTTGTAACAATGACCCGGGAACCTCTAAACCACCAGGTTTTTCTAAACCAATGTGGAAAACGACGGCTCGTATTAGGGGAACATTATATATCCCTAGAAACTTGGCAAAACGAACCAAAACCGAAGAAGAAGAAACAAGCGAGTCAGAATAAGATAGTTGTATTCGTGTGGTGTAATATATGTAATATATTGTGCTTATGCTTTATGATATATGTAAAAATTTCTTGTATTAATAAGTATTTTTTTTTATGAATCTAACTCTTGTCTATTTTACAGTATAAAAACACAAAATAGATAGACAACCCAATATTTTAAGAGACCTACCCGGAGACATGATTGATGAAATCTTGTCTATAGTCGGTCAGAATTCTTCGGCACAACTATTTAAGGCGAGATCAGTTTGTAAGACATTCGAAGAACGTTCCAAGAATGCCTTGGTTTATAAAAGGCTTTCGTTCGAAAGATGGGGGATATCACATTGGGAAATCCATAAGTTACGATGTGTTTACTTTGACGCATATATTGCGGGGAACCCAAATGCTATTTTACGCAACGGGTTAAGAAATTATTTTGACTCAATATATCCGAATATAGGACTTCGTGATTTAGAAAAAGCAGCTAACATGCAACATAAAGAAGCATGTTATGCTTACGGGTTAGTAATGTTCGCTTCTCACCAAAGTGAGAACAAGAACATCGGGTTACAACTATTAAACAAAACGTTCCCACAAGTGACGGAGTCGGTAATTGGGGTAAGAAATGAGGTTTTTAGGTTATTACGAGACTGTTGGACATTACGTAACCCTCGTCCCTTTGACGACGTTACAACACGATGTCTTATCAACGGCCATAACGGTTATGTTCCACAAGACCAAGGATGGGAAGTAATCCTAGTAAAACCAGAATGCATGACTTGTTTCTGGACGTATGAATTACGTGTCTTTATTTCCTTTGCTGAACGACTTGTGTACTAGCTAGAATTATCTTCACAACCATTTTGTATCAAATTTATTGTGTGCTATATTTCATGCTATATGTAAAATAAGCGGTATTGTAAGTTTGTAAAATATTGTGTAAAAGTTTGAACGCGAAATATTATTATAATCAGTTTTTCATATAGAATTGTAGTAGTTGAATTGTATATTAGCTACTAAGTATGAACTTAACGGGTAGGTACTACCCGAATTTAAACTTATAAAACGCTAATATGAAGAAAAAGCTTTTATAAATGAGTTCATATTATGCTACGAAATACTATTAACTACTCTTAATATTCTGTATGATTAACTTGTTCCATTTAACTATTTTGAAGGAAATGGCACCGACTACTCGACACACCGTGAATATGAATGAAGAGGAATTCCGTACTTTTCTAGCTTCAAACATAGCCGCAGTACAGGCTGCGCTACATGTAGTGACCCGAACTTTTCCATGTTTATATATATTAATTGAGATTGATATTTACATGATTAAATGTTTCCAACATGTTAAGAAATCAAACTTGTTAAGACTTGATTAATTGAAATATGTTTCATATAGACAATTGACCACCCAAGTTGACCGGTGATTCACGAACGTTAAAACTTGTAAAAACTATACGATGGCATATATATGGTTATATATATAGTTAACATGATTTTATTATAAGTATGTATCTCATTAGGTATTTTAACAATGAGTTATATACATAAAAATGAGACTATTAATTTAAGAAACTCGAAAACGATATATATAACGATTATCGTTATAACAACGTCTTACTAGGTACATATGAATCATATTAAGATATTGATACACTTGGTTAATTATGTTAAATGATAAGTAAATATATTATTAAGTGTATTAACAATGAAATACATATGAAAAATAAGACTACTAACTTAATGATTTCGAAACGAGACATATATGTAACGATTATCGTTGTAACGACATTTAACTGTATATATACCATACTAAGATATATTATATATTATAATATCATAATAATATAACAATTTAACATCTCAATTGTTATAATAAACAATGGGTTAACAACATTCAACAAGATCGTTAACCTAAAGGTTTCAAAACAACATTTACATGTAATGACTAACGATGACTTAACGACTCAGTTAAAATGTATATACATGTAGTGTTTTAATATGTATTTATACACTTTTGAAAGACTTCAATACACTTATCAAAATACTTCTACTTAACAAAAATGCTTACAATTACATCCTCGTTCAGTTTCATCAACAATTCTACTCGTATGCACCCGTATTCGTACTCGTACAATACACAGCTTTTAGATGTATGTACTATTGGTATATACACTCCAATAATCAGCTCTTAGCAACCCATGTGAGTCACCTAACACATGTGGGAACCATCATTTGGCAACTAGCATGAAATATCTCATAAAATTACAAAAATATGAGTAATCATTCATGACTTATTTACATGAAAACAAAATTACATATCCTTTATATCTAATCCATACACCAATGACCAAAAACACCTACAAACACTTTCATTCTTCAATTTTCTTCATCTAATTGATCTCTCTCAAGTTCTATCTTCAAGTTCTAAGTGTTCTTCATATATTCTACAAGTTCTAGTTACATAAAATCAAGAATACTTTCAAGTTTGCTAGCTCACTTCCAATCTTGTAAGGTGATCATCCAACCTCAAGAAATCTTTGTTTCTTACAGTAGGTTATCATTCTAATACAAGGTAATAATCATATTCAAACTTTGGTTCAATTTCTATAACTATAACAATCTTATTTCAAGTGATGATCTTACTTGAACTTGTTTTCGTGTCATGATTCTGCTTCAAGAACTTCGAGCCATCCAAGGATACGTTGAAGCTAGATCCATTTTTCTATTTTCCAATAGGTTTATCCAAGGAACTTAAGGTAGTAATGATGTTCATAACATCATTCGATTCATATATATAAAGCTATCTTATTCGAAGGTTTAAACTTGTAATCACTAGAACATAGTTTAGTTAATTCTAAACTTGTTCGCAAACAAAAGTTAATCCTTCAAACTTGACTTTTAAAATCAACTAAACACATGTTCTATATCTATATGAGATGCTAACTTATTGATTTAAAACCTGGAAACACGAAAAACACCGTAAAACCGGATTTACGCCGTCGTAGTAACACCGCGGGCTGTTTTGGGTTAGTTAATTAAAAACTATGATAAACTTTGATTTAAAAGTTGTTATTCTGAGAAAATGATTTTTATTATGAACATGAAACTATATCCAAAAATTATGGTTAAACTCAAAGTGGAAGTATGTTTTCTAAAATGGTCATCTAGACGTCGTTCTTTCGACTGAAATGACTACCTTTACAAAAACGACTTGTAACTTATTTTTCAGACTATAAACCTATACTTTTTCTGTTTAGATTCATAAAATAGAGTTCAATATGAAACCATAGCAATTTGATTCACTCAAAACGGATTTAAAATGAAGAAGTTATGGGTAAAACAAGATTGGATAATTTTTCTCATTTTAGCTACGTGAAAATTGGTAACAAATCTATTCCAACCATAACTTAATCAACTTGTATTGTATATTATGTAATCTTGAGATACCATAGACACGTATACAATGTTTCGACCTATCATGTCGACACATCTATATATATTTCGGAACAACCATAGACACTCTATATGTGAATGTTGGAGTTAGCTATACAGGGTTGAGGTTGATTCCAAAATATATATAGTTTGAGTTGTCATCAATACTGAGATACGTATACACTGGGTCGTGGATTGATTCAAGATAATATTTATCGATTTATTTCTGTACATCTAACTGTGAAAAACTAGTTGTAGGTTACTAACGAGGACAGCTGACTTAATAAACTTAAAACATCAAAATATATTAAAAGTGTTGTAAATATATTTTAAACATACTTTGATATATATGTATATATTGTTATAGGTTCGTGAATCAACCAATGGCCAAGTCTTACTTCCCGACGAAGTAAAAATCTGTGAAAGTGAGTTATAGTCCCACTTTTAAAATCTAATATTTTTGGGATGAGAATACATGCAGGTTTTATAAATGATTTACAAAATAGACACAAGTACGTGAAACTACATTCTATGGTTGAATTATCGAAATCGAATATGCCCTTTTTTATTAAGTCTGGTAATTTAAGAATTAGGGAACAGACACCCTAATTGACGCGAATCCTAAAGATAGATCTATTGGGCCTAACAAACCCCATCCAAAGTACCGGATGCTTTAGTACTTCGAAATTTATATCATATCCGAAGGGTGTCCCGGAATGATGGGGATATTCTTATATATACATCTTGTTAATGTAGGTTACCAGGTGTTCACCATATGAATGATTTTTATCTCTATGTATGGGATGTGTATTGAAATATGAAATCTTGTGGTCTATTATTATGATTTGATATATATATGTTAAACCTATAACTCACCAACATTTTTGTTGACGTTTTAAGCATGTTTATTCTCAGGTGATTATTAAGAGCTTCCGCTGTCGCATACTTAAATAAGGACGAGATTTGGAGTCCATGCTTGTATGATATTGTGTAAAAACTGCATTCAAGAAATTTATTTTGTTGTAACATATTTGTATTGTAAACCATTATGTAATGGTCGTGTGTAAACAGGATATTTTAGATTATCATTATTTGATAATCTACGTAAAGATTTTTAAACCTTTATTGATGAAATAAAGGTTATGGTTTGTTTTAAAATGAATGCAGTCTTTGAAAAACGTCTCATATAGAGGTCAAAACCTCGCAACGAAATCAATTAATATGGAACGTTTTTAATCAATAAGAACGGGACATTTCAGTTGGTATCCGAGCGTTGGTCTTAGAGAACCAGAATTTTGCATTAGTGTGTCTTATCGAGTTTGTTAGGATGCATTAGTGAGTCTGGACTTCGACCGTGTTTACTTGAAAAATGATTGCTTAACAAATTTTGTTGGAAACTATATATTTTTAACATGTGAATATTATGTGATATATTAATCTCTGAACGCGTTTGATATTATGTGATAGATGTCTACCTCTAGAACAAGTCCCATTGACTCACCTAATAATAATGAAGAGTCAAATGTAAATTGGAATGATTCGTGGACTGATTCACAAGTTCCCGAAGAGGAACCGGAAGAAGAATCGGAACCGGAAGAAGAATCGGAACCGGATGAAGAAATAGAACCGGTGGGGGAAATAATAAAACAGTTAAGTAAAAAAAAATCCTCAACCAACCGACCAAGGTTAATTATGGTCAATGGTGTTTCCGCCAAGGAAGCAAAATATTGGGAGGATTACCAATTCTCCGATGATTCGGATTCCGACGAGAATTCCGATGATGTTATAGAAATTACCCCAACTGAATTTAAAAAGGCAAAAGAAAATAATAAGGGAAAGGGCATAAAAATAGAGAAATCTAATTCCAACCCCGATGAACTTTATATGTATCGTCAACCCCTGAAGTCCTTAAGTTGTAACAATGACCCGGGAACCTCTAAACCACCAGGTTTTTCTAAACCAATGTGGAAAACGACGGCTCGTATTAGGGGAACATCATATATCCCTAGGAACTTGGCAAAACGAACCAAAACTGAAGAAGAAGAAACAAGCGAGTCGGAATAAGATAGTTGTATTCGTGTAGTGTAATATATGTAATATAGTGTGCTTATGCTTTATGATATATGTAAAAATTGCTTGTATTAATAAGTATTTTTTTTATGAATCTAACTCTTGTCTATTTTATAGTATAAAAACACAAAATGGATAGACAACCCAATATTTTAAGAGACCTACCCGGAGACATGATTGATGAAATCTTGTCTAGAGTCGGTCAGAATTCTTCGGCACAACTATTTAAGGCGAGATCAGTTTGTAAGACATTCGAAGAACGTTCCAAGAATGCCTTGGTTTATAAAAGGCTTTCGTTCGAAAGATGGGGGATATCACATTGGGAAATCCATAAGTTACGATGTGTTTACTTTGACGCATATATTGCGGGGAACCCAAATGCTATTTTACGCAATGGGTTAAGAAATTATTTTGACTCAATATATCCGAATATTGGACTTCGTGATTTAGAAAAAGCGGCTAACATGCAACATAAAGAAGCATGTTATGCTTACGGATTAGTAATGTTCGCTTCTCACCAAAGTGAGAACAAGAACATCGGGCTACAACTATTAAACAAAACGTTCCCACACGTGACGGAGTCGGTAATTGGGGTAAGAAATGTGGTTTTTAGATTGTTACGGGACTGTTGGACATTACGTAACCCTCGTCCCTTTGATGACGTTACAACACGCTGTCTTATCAACGGCCATAACGGTTATGTTCCACAAGACTAAGGATGGGAAGTAATCCTAGTAAAACCAGAATGCATGACTTGTTTCTGGACGTATGAATTACGTGTCTTTATTGCCTTTGCTGAACGACTTGTGTACTAGCTAGAATTATCTTCACAACCATCTTGTATCAAATTTATTGTGTGCTATATTTCATGCTATATGTAAAATAAGCGGTATTGTAAGTTTGTAAAATATTGTGTAAAAGTTTGAATGCGAAATATTATTATAATCAGTTTTTCATATAGAATTGTAGTAGTTGAGTTGTAAATTAGCTACTAAGTATGAACTTAACGGGTAGGTACTACCCGAATTTAAACTTATAAAACGCTAATATGAAGAAAAAGCTTTTATAAATGAGTTCATATTATGCTACGAAATACTATTAACTACTCTTAATATTCTGTATGATTAACTTGTTCCATTTGACTATTTTGAAGGAAATGGCACCGACTACTCGACACACCGTGAATATGAATGAAGAGGAATTCCGTACTTTTCTAGCTTCAAACATAGCCGCAGTACAGGCTGCGCTACATACCAACAATAACCTTGGATCTAGCAGTACAGGAAATCGTGTAGGATGCACCTACAAAGAATTCACTGCCTGCAAACCTTTGGAATTTGATGGAACCGAATGACCGATCGGATTGAAACGGTGGACCGAGAAGGTCGAATCAGTGTTTGCCATAAGTAAGTGTACTGAAGAGGACAAAGTGAAGTACGCTACGCATACCTTCACAGGTTCTGCGTTAACATGGTGGAATACCTATCTAGAGCAAGTGGGACAAGACGATGCGTACGCACTACCGTGGTCAGCATTCAAGCACTTGATGAACGAGAAGTACCGTCCCAGAACCGAGGTCAATAAGCTCAAGACAGAACTTAGAGGGTTACGAACCCAAGGATTTGATATTACCACGTACGAAAGATGATTCACATAATTGTGTCTATTGTGTCCGGGAGCGTTCGAAGATGAGGAAGAGAAGATCGACGCGTTTGTGAAAGGATTACCGGAAAGAATCCAAGAAGATATAAGTTCACACGAGCCCGCCTCCATACAACAGGCATGTAGAATGGCTCACAAACTAGTGAACCAGATTGAAGAAAGAATTAAAGAACAGACTGCTGAAGAGGCCAATGTGAAGCAAGTCAAAAGAAAGTGGGAGGAAAACGTTGATAAGAATCACCAATACAACAACAACAGCAATTACAACAATAATCGTAACAATTATCCCAACAATCGCAACATCAATCGCAACTACAACTAATGGCCCAACAACAACAACAACAACAACAACAACAACAGCAACTACAACAATCATCCCAACAACAATAATAACCGCAACAACAACAACAATCAGAAGCAGCTATGCCAAAGGTGTGAAAAGTATCACTCGGGGTTCTGCACCAAATTTTGCAACAAGTGTAAAAGAAATGGTCATAGCGCGGTGAAGTGTGAAGTCTACGGACCAGGGGTTAATAGAACGAAAGGAACAAATAGTTTCGGAACGAGTAATGGCGGAGCAAGTAGTTTCGGAGCAAGTTATGCCAATGTAGTTTGTTATAAATGTGGAAAACCGGGCCACATTATTAGAAATTGCCCGAACCAGGAGAACACGAATGGACAAGGCCGCGGAAGAGTTTTCAATATTAATGCGGCAGAGGCACAGGAAGACCCAGAGCTTGTTACGGGTACGTTTCTTATTGACAATAAATCTGCTTACGTTTTATTTGATTCGGGCGCGGATAGAAGCTATATGAGTAGAGATTTTTGTGCTAAATTAAGTTGTCCATTGACGCCTTTGGATAGTAAATTTTTACTCGAATTAGCAAATGGTAAATTAATTTCAGCAGATAATATATGTCGGAATCGAGAAATTAACTGGTTAGCGAAACATTTAAGATTGATTTGATACCAGTAGAGTTAGGGAGTTTTGATGTGATAATCGGTATGGACTGGTTGAAAGAAGTGAAAGCAGAGATCGTTTGTTACAAAAATGCAATTCGCATTATACGAGAAAAAGGAAAACCCTTAATGGTGTACGGAGAAAAGGGCAACACGAAGCTACATCTTATTAGTAATTTGAAGGCACAAAAACTAATAAGAAAAGGTTGCTATGCTGTTCTAGCACACGTCGAGAAAGTACAAACTGAAGAAAAGAGCATCAATGATGTTCCCATTGCAAAAGAATTTCCCGATGTATTTCCGAAAGAATTACCGGGATTACCCCCACATCGATCCGTTGAATTTCAAATAGATCTTGTACCAGGAGCTGCACCAAAAGCTCGTGCTCCTTACAGACTCGCACCCAGCAAGATGAAAGAACTGCAAAGCCAATTACAAGAACTTTTAGAGTGTGGTTTCATTCGACCAAGCACATCACCGTGGGGAGCTCCTGTTTTGTTTGTCAAGAAGAAAGATGGTACATTCAGGTTGTGTATTGACTACCGAGAGTTGAACAAACTTACCATCAAGAACCGCTACCCACTACCGAGAATCGACGACTTATTTGATCAACTACAAGGCTCGTCTGTTTATTCAAAGATTGACTTACGTTCCGGGTATCATCAAATGCGGGTGAAAGAAGATGATATTCCAAAGACTGCTTTCAGAACACGTTACGGTCATTACGAGTTTATGGTCATGTCGTTTGGTTTAACTAATGCACCAGCTGTGTTCATGGACCTTATGAACCGAGTGTGTGGACCATACCTTTACAAGTTTGTCATTGTTTTCATTGATGACATACTTATTTACTCAAAGAATTACAAAGAACACGGTGAACATTTGAGAAAGGTGTTAGAAGTATTGAGGAAGGAACAATTGTACGCTAAGTTTTCAAAGTGTGCATTTTGGTTGGAAGAAGTTCAATTCCTCGGTCACATAGTGAACAAAGAAGGTATTAAGGTGGATCCGGCAAAGATAGAAACTGTTGAAAAGTGGGAAACCCCGAAAACTCCGAAACACATACGCCAGTTTTTAGGACTAGCTGGTTACTACAGAAGGTTCATCCAAGACTTTTCCAGAATAGCAAAACCCTTGACTGCATTAACGCATAAAGGAAAGAAATTTGAATGGAATGATGAACAAGAGAAAGCGTTTCAGTTATTGAAGAAAAAGCTAACTACGGCACCTATATTGTCATTGCCTGAAGGGAATGATGATTTTGTGATTTATTGTGACGCATCAAAGCAAGGTCTCAGTTGTGTATTAATGCAACGAACGAAGGTGATTGCTTATGCATCTAGACAATTGAAGATTCACGAACAAAATTATACGACGCATGATTTGGAATTAGGCGCGGTTGTTTTTGCATTAAAGACTTGGAGGCACTACTTATATGGGGTCAAAAGTATTATATATACCGACCACAAAAGTCTTCAACACATATTTAATCAGAAACAACTGAATATGAGGCAGCGTAGGTGGATTGAATTATTGAATGATTACGACTTTGAGATTCGTTACCACCCGGGAAGGCAAATGTGGTAGCCGATGCCTTGAGCAGGAAGGACAGAGAACCCATTCGAGTAAAATCTATGAATATAATGATTCATAATAACCTTACTACTCAAATAAAGGAGGCGCAACAAGGAGTTTTAAAAGAGGGAAATTTAAAGGATGAAATACCCAAAGGATCGGAGAAGCATCTTAATATTCGGGAAGACGGAACCCGGTATAGGGCTGAAAGGATTTGGGTACCAAAATTTGGAGATATGAGAGAAATGGTACTTAGAGAAGCTCATAAAACCAGATACTCAATACATCCTGGAACGGGGAAGATGTACAAGGATCTCAAGAAACATTTTTGGTGGTCGGGTATGAAAGTCGATGTTGCTAAATACGTAGGAGAATGTTTGACGTGTTCTAAGGTCAAAGCTGAGCATCAGAAACCATCAGGTCTACTTCAACAACCCGAAATCCCGGAATGGAAATGGGAAAACATTACCATGGATTTCATCACTAAATTTCCAAGGACTGCAAGTGGTTTTGATACTATTTGGGTAATAGTTGATCATCTCACCAAATCAGCACACTTCCTGCCAATAAGAGAAGATGACAAGATGGAGAAGTTAGCACGACTGTATTTGAAGGAAGTCGTCTCCAGACATGGAATACCAATCTCTATTATCTCTGATAGGGATGGCAGATTTATTTCAAGATTCTGGCAGACATTACAGCAAGCATTAGGAACTCGTCTAGACATGAGTACTGCCTATCATCCACAAACTGATGGGCAGAGCGAAAGGACGATACAAACGCTTGAAGACATGCTACGAGCATGTGTTATTGATTTCGAAAACAGTTGGGATCGACATCTACCGTTAGCAGAATTTTCCTACAACAACAGCTACCATTCAAGCATTGAGATGGCGCCGTTTGAAGCACTTTATGGTAGAAAGTGCAGGTCTCCGATTTGTTGGAGTGAAGTGGGGGATAGACAGATTACGGGTCCGCAGATTATACAAGAAACTACCGAGAAGATCATCCAAATTCAACAACGGTTGAAAACCGCCCAAAGTCGACAAAAGAGCTACGCTGACATTAAAAGAAAAGATATAGAATTTGAAATTGGAGAGATGGTCATGCTTAAAGTTGCACCTTGGAAAGGCGTTGTTCGATTTGGTAAACGAGGGAAATTAAATCCAAGGTATATTGAACCATTCAAGATTATTGATCGTGTCGGACCAGTAGCTTACCGACTTGAGTTACCTCAACAACTCGCGGCTGTACATAACACTTTCCACGTCTCGAATTTGAAGAAATGTTTTGCTAAAGAAGATCTCACTATTCCGTTAGATGAAATCCAAATCAACGAAAAACTTCAATTCATCGAAGAACCCGTCGAAATAATGGATCGTGAGGTTAAAAGACTTAAGCAAAACAAGATACCAATTGTTAAGGTTCGATGGAATGCTCGTAGAGGACCCGAGTTCACCTGGGAGCGTGAAGATCAGATGAAGAAGAAATACCCGCATCTATTTCCAGAAGATTCGTCAACACCTTCAACAGCTTAAAATTTCGAGACGAAATTTATTTAACGGGTAGGTACTGTAGTGACCCGAACTTTTCCATGTTTATATATATTAATTGAGATTGATATTTACATAATTAAATGTTTCCAACATGTTAAGAAATCAAAATTGTTAAGACTTGATTAATTGAAATATGTTTCATATAGACAATTGACCACCCAAGTTGACCGGTGATTCACGAACGTTAAAACTTGTAAAAACTATACGATGACATATATATGGTTATATATATAGTTAACATGATTTTATTATAAGTATGTATCTCATTAGGTATTTTAACAATGAGTTATATACATAAAAATGAGACTATTAATTTAAGAAACTCGAAAACGATATATATAACGATTATCGTTATAACAACGTCTTACTAGGTACATATGAATCATATTAAGATATTGATACACTTGGTTAATTATGTTAAATAATAAGTAAATATATTATTAAGTGTATTAACAATGAAATACATATGTAAAAATAAGACTACTAACTTAATGATTTCGAAACGAGACATATATGTAACGATTATCGTTGTAACGACATTTAACTGTATATATACCATACTAAGATATATTATATATTATAATATCATAATAATATAACAATTTAACATCTCAATTGTTATAATAAACAATGGGTTAACAACATTCAACAAGATCGTTAACCTAAAGGTTTCAAAACAACATTTACATGTAACGACTAACGATGACTTAACGACTCAGTTAAATGTATATACATGTAGTGTTTTAATATGTATTTATACACTTTTGAAAGACTTCAATACACTTATCAAAATACTTCTACTTAACAAAAATGCTTACAATTACATCCTCGTTCAGTTTCATCAACAATTCTACTCGTATGCACTCGTATTCGCACTCGTACAATACACAGCTTTTAGATGTATGTACTATTGGTATATACACTCCAATGATCAGCTCTTAGCAGCCCATGTGAGTCACCTAACACATGTGGGAACCATCATTTGGCAACTAGCATGAAATATCTCATAAAATTACAAAAATATGAGTAATCATTCATGACTTATTTACATGAAAACAAAATTACATATCCTTTATATCTAATCCATACACCAACGACCAAAAACACCTACAAACACTTTCATTCTTCAATTTTCTTCATCTAATTGATCTCTCTCAAGTTCTATCTTCAAGTTCTAAGTGTTCTTCATATATTCTACAAGTTCTAGTTACATAAAATCAAGAATACTTTCAAGTTTGCTAGCTCACTTCCAATCTTGTAAGGTGATCATCCAACCTCAAGAAATCTTTGTTTCTTATAGTAGGTTATCATTCTAATACAAGGTAATAATCATATTCAAACTTTGGTTCAATTTCTATAACTATAACAATCTTATTTCAAGTGATGATCTTACTTGAACTTGTTTTCGTGTCATGATTCTGATTCAAGAACTTCGAGCCATCCAAGGATCCGTTGAAGCTAGATCCATTTTTCTCTTTTCCAGTAGGTTTATCTAAGGAACTTAAGGTAGTAATGATGTTCATAACATCATTCGATTCATATATATAAAGCTATCTTATTCGAAGGTTTAAACTTGTAATCACTAGAACATAGTTTAGTTAATTCTAAACTTGTTCGCAAACAAAAGTTAATCCTTCTAACTTGACTTTTAAAATTAACTAAACATATGTTCTATATCTATATGAGATGCTAACTTAATGATTTAAAACCTGGAAACACGAAAAACACCGTAAAACCGGATTTACGCCGTCGTAGTAACACCGCGGGCTGTTTTGGGTTAGTTAATTAAAAACTATGATAAACTTTGATTTAAAAGTTGTTATTCTGAGAAAATGATTTTTATTATGAACATGAAACTATATCCAAAAATTATGGTTAAACTCAAAGTGGAAGTATATTTTCTAAAATGGTCATCTAGACGTCGTTCTTTCGACTGAAATGACTACCTTTACAAAAACGACTTGTAACTTATTTTTCAGACTATAAACCTATACTTTTTCTGTTTATATTCATAAAATAGAGTTCAATATGAAACCATAGCAATTTGATTCACTCAAAACGGATTTAAAATGAAGAAGTTATGGGTAAAACAAGATTGGATAATTTTTCTCATTTTAGCTAAGTGAAAATTGGTAACAAATCTATTCCAACCATGACTTAATCAACTTGTATTGTATATTATGTAATCTTGAGATACCATAGACACGTATACAATGTTTCGACCTATCATGTCGACACATCTATATATATTTCGGAACAACCATAGACACTCTATATGTGAATGTTAGAGTTAGCTATACAGGGTTGAGGTTGATTCCAAAATATATATAGTTTGAGTTGTGATCAATACTGAGATACGTATACACTGGGACGTGGATTGATTCAAGATAATATTTATCGATTTATTTCTGTACATCTAACTGTGGACAACTAATTGTAGGTTACTAACGAGGACAGCTGACTTAATAAACTTAAAACATCAAAATATATTAAAAGTGTTGTAAATATATTTTGAACATACTTTGATATATATGTATATATTGTTATAGGTTCGTGAATCAACCAGTGGCCAAGTCTTACTTCCCAACGAAGTAAAAATCTGTGAAAGTGAGTTATAGTCCCACTTTTAAAATCTAATATTTTTGGGATGAGAATACATGCAGGTTTTATAAATGATTTACAAAATAGACACAAGTACGTGAAACTACATTCTATGGTTGAATTATCGAAATCGAATATGCCCTTTTTTATTAAGTCTGGTAATCTAAGAATTAGGGAACAGACACCCTAATTGATGCGAATCCTAAAGATAGATCTATTGGGCCTAACAAACCCCATCCAAAGTACCGGATGCTTTAGTACTTCGAAATTTATATCATATCCGAAGGGTGTCCCGGAATGATGGGGATATTCTTATATATGCATCTTGTTAATGTCGGTTACCAGGTGTTCACCATATGAATGATTTTTATCTCTATGTATGGGATGTGTATTGAAATATGAAATCTTGTGGTCTATTATTATGATTTGATATATATATGTTAAACCTATAACTCACCAACATTTTTGTTGACGTTTTAAGCATGTTTATTCTCAGGTGATTATTAAGAGCTTCCGCTGTCGCATACTTAAATAAAGACGAGATTTGGAGTCCATGCTTGTATGATATTGTGTAAAAACTGCATTCAAGAAACTTATTTTGTTGTAACATATTTGTATTGTAAACCATTATGTAATGGTCGTGTGTAAACAGGATATTTTAGATTATCATTATTTGATAATCTACGTAAAGCTTTTTAAACCTTTATTGATGAAATAAAGGTTATGGTTTGTTTTAAAATGAATGCAGTCTTTGAAAAACGTCTCATATAGAGGTCAAAACCTCGTAACGAAATCAATTAATATGGAACGTTTTTAATCAATAAGAACGAGACATTTCACTACATACCAACAATAACCTTGGATCTAGCAGTACAGGAAATCGTGTAGGATGCACCTACAAAGAATTCACTGCCTGCAAACCTTTGAAATTTGATGGAACCGAAGGACCGATTGGATTAAAACGGTGGACTGAGAAGGTCGAATCGGTGTTTGCCATAAGTAAGTGTACTGAAGAGGACAAAGTGAAGTACGCTACGCATACCTTCACAGGTTCTGCGTTAACATGGTGGAATACCTATCTAGAGCATGTGGGACAAGACGATGCGTACGCACTACCGTGGTCAGCATTCAAGCACTTGATGAACGAGAAGTACTGTCCCAGAACCGAGGTCAATAAGCTCAAGACAGAACTTAGAGGGTTACGAACCCAAGGATTTGATATGACCACATACGAAAGACGATTCACAGAATTGTGCCTATTGTGTCCGGGAGCATTCGAAGATGAGGAAGAGAAGATCGACGCGTTTGTGAAAGGATTACCGGAAAGAATCCAAGAAGATATAAGTTCACACGAGCCCGCCTCCATACAACAGGCATGTAGAATGGCTCACAAACTAGTGAACCAAATTGAAGAAAGAATTAAAGAACAGACTGCTGAAGAGGCCAATGTGAAGCAAGTCAAAAGAAAGTGGGAGGAAAACGGTGATAAGAATCACCAATACAACAACAACAGCAATTACAACAATAATCGCAACAATTATCCCAACAATCGCAACATCAATCGTAACTACAACAAACGGCCCAACAACAACAACAACAACAACAACAACAACAACAACAACAACAACAACAACAGCAACTACAACAACCATCCCAACAACAATAATAACCGCAACAACAACAACAACAATCAGAAGCAGCTATGCCAAAGGTGTGAAAAGTATCACTCGGGGTTCTGCACCAAATTTTGCAACAAGTGTAAAAGAAATGGTCATAGCGCGGCAAAGTGTGAGGTCTACGGACCAGGGGTTAATAGAACGAAAGGAACAAATGGTGTCGGAACGAGTAATGGCGGAGCAAGTAGTGTCGGAGCAAGTTATGCCAATGTAGTTTGTTATAAATATGGAAAACCGGGCCACATTATTAGAAATTGCCCGAACCAGGAGAACACGAATAGACAAGGCCACGGAAGAGTTTTCAATATTAATGCGGCAAAGGCACAGGAAGACCCGGAGCTTGTTACGGGTACGTTTCTTATTGACAATAAATCTGCTTACGTTTTATTTGATTCGGGTGTGGATAGAAGCTATATGAGTAGAGATTTTTGTGCTAAATTAAGTTATCCATTGATGCCTTTGGATAGTAAATTTTTACTCGAATTAGCAAATGGTAAATTAATTTCAGCAGATAATATATGTCGGAATCAAGAAATTAAACTGGTTAGCGAAACATTTAAGATTGATTTGATACCAGTAGAGTTAGGGAGTTTTGATGTGATAATCGGTATGGACTGGTTGAAAGAAGTGAAAGCAGAGATCGTTTGTTACAAAAATGCAATTCGCATTATACAAGAAAAAGGAAAACCCTTAATGGTGTACGGAGAAAACGGCAACACGAAGTTACATATTATTAGTAATTTGAAGGCACAAAAACTAATAAGAAAAGGTTGCTATGCTGTTCTAGCACACGTCGAGAAAGTACAAACTGAAGAAAAGAGCATCAATGATGTTCCCATTCAAAAAGAATTTCCCGATGTATTTTCGAAAGAATTACCGGGATTACCCCCACATCGATCCATTGAATTTCAAATAGATCGTGTACCAGGAGCTGCACCAATAGCTCGTGCTCCTTACAGACTCGCACCCAGCGAGATGAAAGAACTGCAAAGCCAATTACAAGAACTTTTAGAGCGTGGTTTCATTCGACCAAGCACATCACCGTAGGGAGCTCCTGTTTTTTTTGTCAAGAAGAAAGATGGTACATTCAGGTTGTGTATCAACTACCGAGAGTTGAACAAACTTACCATCAAGAACCGCTACCCACTACCGAGAATCGACGACTTATTTGATCAACTACAAGGCTCGTCTGTTTATTCAAAGATTGACTTACGTTCCGAGTATCATCAAATGCGGGTGAAAGAAGATGATATTCCAAAGACTGCTTTCAGAACACGTTACGGTCATTACGAGTTTATGGTCATGCCGTTTGGTTTAACTAATTCACCAGCTGTGTTCATGGACCTTATGAACAGAGTGTGTGGACCATACCTTGACAAGTTTGTCATTGTTTTCATTAATGACATACTTATTTACTCAAATAATGACCAAGAACACGGTGAACATTTGAGAAAGGTGTTAGAAGTATTGAGGAAGGAAGAATTGTACGCTAAGTTTTCAAAGTGTGCATTTTGGTTGGAAGAAGTTCAATTCCTCGGTCACATAGTGAACAAAGAAGGTATTAAGGTGGATCCGGCAAAGATAGAAACTGTTGAAAACTGGGAAACCCCGAAAACTCCGAAACACATACGCCAGTTTTTAGGACTAGCTGGTTACTACAGAAGGTTTATCCAAGACTTTTCTAGAATAGCAAAACCCTTGACTGCATTAACGCATAAAGGGAAGAAATTTGAATGGAATGATGAACAAGAGAAAGCGTTTCAGTTATTGAAGAAAAAGCTAACTACGACACCTATATTGTCATTACCTGAAGGGAATGATGATTTTGTGATTTATTGTGACGCATCAAAGCAAGGTCTCGGTTGTGTATTAATGCAACGAACGAAGGTGATTGCTTATGCGTCTAGACAATTGAAGATTCACGAACAAAATTATACGACGCATGATTTGAAATTAGGCGCGGTTGTTTTTGCATTAAAGACTTGGAGGCACTACTTATATGGGGTCAAAAGTATTATATATACCGACCACAAAAGTCTTCAACACATATTTAATCAGAAACAACTGAATATGAGGCAGCGTAGGTGGATTGAATTATTAAATGATTACGACTTTGAGATTCGTTACCACCCGGGAAGGCAAATGTGGTAGCCGATGCCTTGAGCAGGAAGGACAGAGAACCCATTTGAGTAAAATCTATGAATATAATGATTCATAATAACCTTACTACTCAAATAAAGGAGGCGCAACAAGGAGTTTTAAAAGAGGGAAATTGAAAGGATGAAATACCCAAAGGATCGGAGAAACATCTTAATATTCGGGAAGACGGAACCCGGTATAGGGCTGAAAGGATTTGGGTACCAAAATTTGGAGATATGAGAGAAATGGTACTTAGAGAAGCTCATAAAACCAAATACTCAATACATCCTGGAACGGGGAAGATGTACAAGGATCTCAGGAAATATTTTTGGTGGCTGGGTATGAAAGCCAATGTTGCTAAATACGTAGGAGAATGTTTGACGTGTTCTATGGTCAAAGTTGAGCATCAGAAACCATCAGGTCTACTTCAACAACCCGAAATCCCGGAATGGAAATGGGAAAACATTACCATGGATTTCATCACTAAATTGCCAAGGACTGCAAGTGGTTTTGATACTATTTGGGTAATAGTTGATCGTCTCACCAAATCAGCACATTTCCTGCCAATAAGAGAAGATGACAAGATGGAGAAGTTAGCATGACTGTATTTGAAGGAAGTCGTCTCCAGACATGGAATACCAATCTCTATTATCTCTGATAGGGATGGCAGATTTATTTCAAGATTCTAGCACACATTACAGCAAGCATTAGGAACTCGTCTAGACATGAGTACTGCCTATCATCCACAAACTGATGGGCAGAGCGAAAGGATGATACAAACGCTTGAAGACATGCTACGAGCATGTATTATTGATTTCGGAAACAGTTGGGATCGACATCTACCATTAGCAGAATTTTCATACAACAACAGCTACCATTCAAGCATTGAGATGGCGCCGTTTGAAGCACTTTATGGTAGAAAGTGCAGGTCTCCGATTTGTTGGAGTGAAGTGGGGGATAGACAGATTACGGGTCCGGAGATTATACAAGAAACTACCGAGAAGATCATCCAAATTCAACAACGGTTGAAAACCGCCCAAAGTCGACAAAAGAGCTACGCTGACATTAAAAGAAAAGATATAGAATTTGAAATTGGAGAGACGGTCATGCTTAAAGTTGCACCTTGGAAAGGCGTTGTTCGATTTGGTAAACGAGGGAAATTAAATTCAAGGTATATTGGACCATTCAAGATTATTGATCGTGTCGGACCAGTAGCTTACCGACTTGAGTTACCTCAACAACTCGCGGCTGTACATAACACTTTCCACGTCTCGAATTTGAAGAAATGTTTTGCTAAAGAAGATCTCACTATTGCGTTAGATGAAATCCAAATCAACGAAAAACTTCAATTCATCGAAGAACCCGTCGAAATAATGGATCGTGAGGTTAAAAGACTTAAGCAAAACAAGATACCAATTGTTAAGGTTCGATGGAATGCTCGTAGAGGACCCGAGTTCACCTGGGAGCATGAAGATCAGATGAAGAAGAAATACCCGCATCTATTTCCAGAAGATTCGTCAACACCTTCAACAGCTTAAAATTTCGGGACGAAATTTATTTAACGGGTAGGTACTGTAGTGACCCAAACTTTTCCATGTTTATATATATTAATTGAGATTGATATTTACATGATTAAATGTTTCCAACATGTTAAGCAATCAAACTTGTTAAGACTTGATTAATTGAAATATGTTTCATATAGACAATTGACCACCCAAGTTGACCGGCGATTCACGAACGTTAAAACTTGTAAAAACGACATGACGATATATATATGGATATACATATGGTTAACATGAGATTATGATAAGTAAGTACCTCCATAAGTATATTAACAATGAGTTATATACATATAAACAAGACTACTAACTTAAGGATTTCGAAACGAGACATATATGTAACGATTATCGTTGTAACGACATTTAAATGTATATATATCATATTAAGATATATTAATATATCATAATATCATGATAATATAATAATTTAACATCTCATTAGATATAATAAACAATGGGTTAACAACATTAATTGAGATCGTTAACTTAAAGGTTTCAAAACAACACTTACATGTAACGACTAACGATGACTTAACGACTCAGTTAAAATGTATATACATGTAGTGTATTTAGATGTATTAAAATACTTTTGAAAGACTTCAAGACATATATCAAAACACTCATACTTAACGAAAATGGTTACAGTTACTTTTCCATTCTTTTCTTTCATCAAGAATTCTAGTCGTATTCTTACCCGTATTATACACAGCTTCAAAATGTACTTACTATGAGTATATACCAATAGTAACTAGCATGGGATTCCACTCTTGATTATGTCATGTATGACTAATCAATTTTAACTTCTACCATGAGCTAGTCAACTAACTAGAACTCCTTTTAACCCCACTCACCACTCACCAATTACCACTCATCATTCACTCCATTTCACTTCCAATTCTCTTTCTAATTCTCTCTCAACACACACACACTATTATGAATGTATTTTTCCAGTAGTTAATCATCATCTTCATCAAAAATCACTTCAAGAATCAAGCTATAATCATCATAGGAAGAACACTTCAAGAACACTTCAAAAATCCCTTCAAGTTTACTAATTTACTTCCAAGCTTTCTAATCCATTCCAAGTAATCATCTAAGATTAAGAAACCTTTGTTATGTACAGTAGGTTATCTTTCTTATTCAAGGTAATATTCATATTCAAACTTTGATTCAATTTCTATAACTATAAACTATCTTAATTCGAGTAAAAATCTTACTTGAACTTGTTTTTGTGTCATGATCCTACTTCAAGAACTTTCAAGCCATCCAAGATCCTTTGAAGCTAGATCATTTCTTGTCACTTCCAGTAGGTTTACCTACTAAACTTGAGGTAGTAATGATGTTCATAACATCATTCGATTCATATACATAAAACTATCTTATTCGAAGGTTTAAACTCGTAATCACTAGAACATAGTTTAGTTAATTCTAAACTTGTTCGCAAACAAAAGTTAATCCTTCGAATTTGACTTTTAAAATCAACTAAACACATGTTCTATATCTATATGATATGCTAACTTAATGATTTAAAACCTGGAGACACGAAAAACACTGTAAAACCGGATTTACGCCGTCGTAGTAACACCACGGGCTGTTTTGGGTTAATTAATTAAAAACTATGATAAACTTTGATTTAAAAGTTGTTATTCTGAGAAAATGATTTTTATTATGAACATGAAACTATATCCAAAAATTATGGTTAAACTCAAAGTGGAAGTATGTTTTCTAAAATGGTCATCTAGACGTCGTTCTTTCGACTGAAATGACTACCTTTACAAAAACGACTTGTAACTTATTTTTCCCACTATAAACCTATACTTTTCTATTTAGATTCATAAAATAGAGTTCAATATGAAACCATAGCAATTTGATTCACTCAAAACGGATTTAAAATGAAGAAGTTATGGGTAAAACAAGATTGGATAATTTTTCTCATTTTAGCTACGTGAAAATTGGTAACAAATCTATTCCAACCATAACTTAATCAACTTGTATTGTATATTATGTAATCTTGAGATACCATAGACATGTATACAATGTTTCGACCTATCATGTCGACACATCTATATATATTTCGGAACAACCATAGACACTCTATATGTGAATGTTGGAGTTAGCTATACAGGGTTGAGGTTGATTCCAAAATATATATAGTTTGAGTTGTTATCAATACTGAGATACGTATACACTGGGTCGTGGATTGATTCAGGATAATATTTATCGATTTATTTCTGTACATCTAACTGTGGACAACTAGTTGTAGGTTACTAACGAGGACAGCTGACTTAATAAACTTAAAACATCAAAATATATTAAAAGTGTTGTAAATATATTTTGAACATACTTTAATATATATGTATATATTGTTATAGGTTCGTGAATCAACAGTGGCCAAGTCTTACTTCTCGACGTAGTAAAAATCTGTGAAAGTGAGTTATAGTCCCACTTTTAAAATCTAATATTTTTGGGATGAGAATACATGCAGGTTTTATAAATGATTTACAAAATAGACACAAGTACGTGAAACTACATTCTATGGTTGAATTATCGAAATCGAATATGCCCTTTTTTATTAAGTCTGGTAATCTAAGAATTAGGAAACAGACACCCTAATTGACGCGAATCCTAAAGATAGATCTATTGGGCCTAACAAACCCCATCCAAAGTACCGGATGCTTTAGTACTTCGAAATTTATATCATATCCGAAGGGTGTCCCGGAATGATGGGGATATTCTTATATATGCATCTTGTTAATGTCGGTTACCAGGTGTTCACCATATGAATAATTTTTATCTCTATGTATGGGATGTGTATTGAAATATGAAATCTTGTGGTCTATTATTATAATTTGATATATATAGGTTAAACCTATAACTCACCAACATTTTTGTTGACGTTTTAAGCATGTTTATTCTCAGGTGATTATTAAGAGCTTTCGCTGTCGCATACTTAAATAAGGACGAGATTTGGAGTCCATGCTTGTATGATATTGTGTAAAAACTGCATTCAAGAAACTTATTTTGTTGTAACATATTTGTATTGTAAACCATTATGTAATGGTCGTGTGTAAACAGGATATTTTAGATTATCATTATTTGATAATCTACGTAAAGCTTTTTAAACCTTTATTGATGAAATAAAGGTTATGGTTTGTTTTAAAAATGAACGCAGTCTTTGAAAAACGTCTCATATAGAGGTCAAAACCTCGCAACGAAATCAATTAATATGGAACGTTTTTAATCAATAAGAACGGGACATTTCAACAACAACATGATTCATGAATTTAAAAAGTGCAAGAATGAAGTAATAAACTAAATAAATAAGTAACTAGTTCATTGTTGTTCATACTTTAAAGATTCAAGCCAAAGTCTTGATCTTTAAGAAAAGTAAACTTTAAGTTTACTAACATGAATTACAAGTATGATTTTACAACATATGAACTTACAATCTTTCAAACATTAAATGTAGAACATAAACTAGAGAGTTTAGTTCTTGTTTGTTCTTGTAAATACAAGATAATATGAAGAACAAACTAAAGAGTTTGGTTCTTAGTAACAAGTAAGTAACTACAACAACAAAGTAAGTAACTAATAAACAAGAACAAGTAATAAAACAACAATCAAGGATGATGATGATGAGTGTGTATGCTTCGGTTTTTACAAGAGAAAAGAAGGAGAAAAAGCTCAAGTTACTTACAAGAATTAGAGAGAAAAATAGAGAAAGAAATGAGAGAAAATTGCAAGTAAAAGTGTGTGTGTGTGTGAAATGGGAATGAAACTAGTAGATATGTTAACAAATTTTGAAAGCAAAACCACTCCCCCATGCTACAAAAGCCGACGGCTTTGGGAAGGGAAGGAGGAAGAGGAGTGTCCACAAGTTAATCTCATGTAATAGGCTTAAAAGTTGGTTATTATGGGGTGTTTGCATGGGAAAGAACAAGTAACAAGATTCCTTACAAGTTAATCTATCTAGTTGTAACTTAATGTCATACTTACATAAAAGATGGGCCAACTAATCCATTTAAGGGTGTAGGGTGGGCTTCTAAGCCCATGTACAATTATAAAGCCCAAGTATGTATGTAAGTAACAAGTTAAATAAATAAGCCCAAGTCCAAATAAATAATAATCCAATAAAAGCCCAAGTAATTAACTAGTAACTTTAGTTAATTAAAATGATTAATAAAACTTAATCATGAATGTAAATAATATTCAAAAATATTATTCGTGTAATGTACTTGTGTCACAAAGACGTTTCGGGCATTTAAAGTCAAGTATAGTAACAAGTAAATGTAATAACATACATTCATTTTAACACAAGTATTAATAATAATAATTATTAATAAATAAACGTTAGAAAATCCAGGGTCGTTACAACATACATAGCACCTAACATACATGAACTATATTACGCATAATATAACATGCCAAGAGTCACAACACCAGAATAAAAATATGATAATGATAAACAGATGTTATAAAAGAAATAACCATCCATACATAAATGAAATATCTCATAACAAAATCCTCGGCAAAACGCCGTACATCACCCAAAAATGAATGTATAAAAAGGATAATAAGTCTATGCAATAAAATAATCACTCATGAACATCACATCACATCTGCTTGGAGCGGGTGTGATAAGATGGACCGGTATGAGGCTCGTCAGGAGTCTCATATTTCCTCAACTTTCCTTTCACCTCCTCCAACTCCGTCTTCAGACCACGAATCACGCTCTGAAGAGCCTCGAACTTAGCGTCCACCTCTCGGTTACGCTTCCTAGTCTCAAACTCAATCCCATGCTTGAAGCTGACAAACGTATCTATATCCTCTCTAATCTCATCCATTACCTCCGTATGCGGCAAGACACGCATACAGTCGCTGAGAACATCAATGCGCGTCTCGTTCGTATACGCCCTAGTCATATGAGTGATGGTTGCCATGTAGTAGTTAACAGCGTCCCTCAGGCGAGGTGGCCGTGCACGACGACGGGCGGCAGACGGGGAAACGGGAGCTGGAATGGAATTGTTGCTGGAAGCCGACATCTGCAAACAGTAAAACCACAAACCACATATAAAATAGAAATAACATAAGCAATAACATATGATTATTCCTCATATGAAATGAAATGCATAATAATGCTACATCAATAAAGGCCGGGCTGTAGACTAGACTCTAATGCACCCTAAAGACCAAGGGTTAACCACATTAATGCAGCCTAATTCTCTACAACCTGGCTCTGATACCAACTTTGATGGCCCCGTCAAGTACCCTTAACAGCTCCGTCACTTGGTCCCACAGCTTGATCGAACTTTAGATGAATTTATTAAACAACATTGCATTCTTTAACCAAAAAGTTTCCCAAAAATAAAATTTACCAAAATAAGTAGTTCTAACCAACTCAACTTATTAAATAACCAAAGTTGACCAAAACATGTCAACAAAAAAACCCACATGTTTAATTAACCAAAAGAATGCAAAGTTTTAAATGTTTATCAAAATTTGCCAAATGAATGCAGACCCTCTAACACTATGGAAGCTCAACAAATCAAGTACCTGTGAAAACATGCGAGTAAACTGTCAACAAAAATGTTGAGTGAATTATAGGTTTAAATAAACGAATAAACTTTAGATCACAAGATTTAAAAATGTTAGAAAACATTAAAATATTATTTCATTATCTATGAGTCACCTGGTAACCACTTAACCATTTCCATACCCTTAACAAACACAATATATACACTGAACAGGTTTATCTTCAAATAAATACGAAGTACTAATACATTCCGATTATAAATTACTAGCGCGACTAGCTCGAATTGGGGCGGTCAAGCCCGATAGATCTATTCATAGGATTCGCGTTCACCAGTAGAAACCAGTGATTACAGTTACCAGACTAGAGAATATTTTTGTTCAACTCATAATGAATAATTTAAACTTAATTGCCACTTGTGTCTAAACGTAAAACAAAAATGCATGTAATCACATCCCAAAAATACTTTAAATAGTATGAAAAGCGGGACTATAACTCACCTTAAAGCAAATGAAGTAACCACGCAAAAAGCAAACAGTAAACGAAGTAAAGTGATCAAGAATGATCACAGCGCTGACCTATAAATAAAGCAGGTTGATATAAATAACTAACTTAGGTCAAGTCTTAGTATGATAGCTATAGTACTTGTTGCAAGTAAACATAGAACAACACTGAGTATGCTTTGGTTTGATCATAAACAGCATAAGGACACGTACTTTCTATTTTTAGAAAGTTTCTATTTTAGGAAAGTTTCTATTTTAGGAAACTTTCTATTTAGAAAGTTGCTATTTTTGGAAAGTTTATAACTTAGGAAAGTTTCCTTAATTAAAAAAGTCAACAAAGTCAACTAAAAGTCAAAGTCAACTGAAAGTCAACTCAAAAGTCAACCTTGGTCAAACATAGTCAACATTAATTTTTAAAGTATAAGTTATAATAATAATATAAGTTATAATGTTACTTAAAGTCATATATGTATAATTATGTCATAACATAAGTTTAATTAAATTAAATTGAATTATTAAAGTTAACATAAGTTTAAATGATATAATTAATATAACATAAGTATTAATTAAATATTATTCATAATATAAGTATTATTAATTAATAATAAATTTTTAATCATATCATAAGTATCATTAATGAATAATGAATTATTAATCATATCATAAGTATTTAATTATAATTATTAAACCATAAGTATTTAATAATTAAATAATAACTAAGTCTTATAATAATTAAATAATTAATTAATCCTTATTATAAGTCTTATTATAATAATCTCATAATATAAGTTTAATACTTACCAGAAGTATTTTTCATTAATAATAAAAGTATTATTAGTCATAAGTTTAATTAAATGATTAATTAAATCATAATGTAATTAATAAATGATATAATATATATATATATATATATATATATATATATATATATATATATATATATATATATATATATATATATATATATATATATATCATAAGTCTTAATTTAAAATAATTACTTTTATATCATAAGTAATTTAATGATAATGAAAATCATTATTTATATCATAGGTTCCATTTTATAACCATAAAAAAGTTCATCGGGTCATAACTTGAGCCCCGGGTGTCAGTTTTCGGCGAGTCTTATATATATCTTCGCCTAGCCAAACCACCTAACAGATTAGTACACTCAAAAACATCCCAAGAACAGCCCCCAAGTCGTGACCAACAGCCATATTTCAACTTGGGACTTTAATCCGATCAAATACATGTTTTAGTCATACCGGGTGATCCGTGGCTCGGATTTCGATGACTGAACATGAATGTTCATCCAATTATCAATCCTAACACACTAGTACACCCTATAGACTCTAGAAGTGGTCACAAAGTTGGACCAAACCTAAACACATTCGTTTTTATGTTATGATTTCATGAAAACACCATTTTAATCATATCTTAAGTTCTGGGAATCAAAATAACATGAATCCGGAGTCTAAAATTAATGTCTCGATGAGAGGAACACACCTAAACACTTTAATTTAACAAATACATCAGTTTAGTGTACAGAAATGATCAAATATTCCGCTGTCCAAAATCAATCAAACCGAAATCATGAATTAACGAGTGATTCGACGCATACAATCAATAATCCAACAACATACAAGCACTATACTATCATAATAACATTCAAAATCAGTAAAATAATGAAAAGACCAAAAAGTTAGGGTTAGGGTTTATACCCTAATCAACAATCAAGTAATATGAACGCGTAGAGATCGTTGTGTAGAATCCGATTATGTTGAAAGCTTCTTGAAATGATCAATAATTTTGTGAGATGATGATGATGATGGTTGAGTTGGGCGACGGCCAAGAAAAGGGAGAGGGAAAGGTTGAGAGAAAATAATAAAATGCCAGGTTTTGATGAAATGAAGTGGAATTGCAAAATGTGGAGCAAATGAGCCAACACTCCCTCCCCTTGGGAGTGTTCGGCCGAATGGTGTAAGGGGGTGGGCCCCATGGCCCAAAAATGTTATTTAATAAATTGTTTGTGGCCCGAACGCCCGAACGCCCAATCGAAGCCTGAAACACGAAAACGCTACTACGCGATTAATTATTCGGAGAGATAACAAATACGCGAAGAATAAAATATATAAACACTATATAATCATATGACATCAAAATATCATATTTAAAATAATTTGGATTTAAAAATCCCAAAAGTTTGACCGTTGGTTTGAAAACCGAAAAGGTTCGCCGGATAGAAATCCACGACACGTAGAAACGTACAATTTAAAATATGAATACAAATACTCACTTAACACATAATAATTAATACATTATTACTAAAATAATAATATAGGTCATAGAAATGACGTGACACGAATAACAATTAAAGGACGTTAAATAATAAACGGTAAAAGATAACGGAAAAAGTAGGGTCGTGACAAATTAAGTTTTTGACATAGTTCGAAATGATGTAAATAATTATTACAATACTTGTAATATCGAAATATCGAAATGAAACATTTAAGATATAGATTTTTAATACTATACAATTAAGATATACGTTTGACAATTAAATACATGTATATAATTTGTTTACATGCCACAGCTATGATGTACAAAAGTGTGAAAACTATTATGTATGGTGTAAGAATTCAGAACAACGCTTGACCACCCATATGTTAAAAAGTAGTTAAAGACTTAAAGCATAAATCATCATGTATTTGTTGGCACACTCAAAACCAACTCTTCAAATCCACTTTGTTACAACCATTTGTGTGATTCTATTTGATCTATATGGCAGTAAGCACCATCAAACCTCGCATCCAAACACTCGTTAAGCTTAAAATGAAAAGGGAAATTACCTTTAAAGGTGGAGCTGAGTAGATATAAGATAACAATGATCCACCCAAAGCAAGATAGAATATTGTAGGGAACTTTTGCCCTGCCTGAAACTTTGCCTTGCATGAAACTTTTGCCATGCATGAAACTTTTGCCGTGCCTGAATAAAATGTTATTAGGACCACTAATTAGCTAGTATTAATTACATTTGAAATTGGCAATACAAAACAAAATGCTGATGAGTAGACTAAAATCTCACTGAAGGGCATTTGGCCCAGCGGTATCGTGGTGGCCCTCCACCCAAGAGGTTAGAGGGTTCAAGTTCCACTTTGGACATATTCGTGTTAAGTGTGTGTGTGTGTTTGACTTTAAAATAAAAAAAGACTAAAATCTCATATTGCATATAAAATCTCATGATAAACAAAAATCTCATGTCTATAACGACTCATGTTACAAGCTATATCTATTAGTGATTATTTCAAGATCTCATTTTGATGCTAAATGCATCAAGATCTACATCCTCATCACTTTTAATTATTTGGTCACCACAAGCGCAGTACAGTACCCGATCAAGTTCATTAAGGTGGGATTGTGTTACAACTCCTATAAAATTGATCTAACTGCATGTATTCCAAAACACTGACATTGCATATTGCATGTAAGACTATCCAAATGTGTAAATATCAGTATATACATACATATATAGATATATTGAACTGCCAGATAGCTACAATTGTTATTACATCTAAGGAATTTAGTTTTACAGTAAAATGTTAGAAGTGTCAAGAAAGGCTACTTAGGATGGTTGAGTAACTGCTTAACAGATCACTGACCCAATTCAAAATACCTGATGTAAACTGTGGGTTGAAATGGGCGGTTCAGGCTGGGCGCACTCACTTATGCTGCAAAGGGTTATTAAAGAATGTAATCATATCTCATTATAGCAAGAGTCTTGCTACTTCTTAGCTAATTGTCACTTTCTAAAATGTTAAACTCGCCACAATTCTCAATTAGTTTGGTTTATAACTTTTCTATCCATCAAACTGAACTTGCTTCCATCAATTTTCACATAAAATGTCTATAATGTTAATTTCGTACCAAGCCTCAAATAAGCAAAAAAAAAAAAAAAACATTTATCTTAGATCTATAATGTAGTTTTACTTACCCTCCTAGGCACATATGTTGGATCACATACATCGTTTTTACATTTATCAATTTCTCCATCAGACGTCACGTCGATTACGTTTACACTTTCATCAATTTGACATGTCATTGTTGTCGTGTATCTCAGTACCATGACAATAGGATGTAAGATGTATCAGGTATCCACTTCAAAAAATAATAAACGATGATACCAAAATTCCAATGCAAACGTAGTGAGATACCTTACATTCGTTAAGCATGAGTCCCCCCAAAACCGCACCTAATTCAAATGCCTGTAGACAAGGATTTGCCCCATTTAGATAAAACACAACGCCCAAATCGAGCCATTATAAGTAAAGGGGTCAAATTGTCATCTTCGAATAGTTATAAAATTTTCATGAACTGGGTTATGAAGACCCCGCTATAACAAAATTAGTCAAGTAATCATATATATAACAGTTAAAAAAAGGAACTGGTAGATTTCAAAAATGCTTATCTGTTGTCTTCTATATCGTCTTTTTTCAAAAGTTTTAGTCTTATGTTAAAATAATAAATAAAAATTAAAATTCAACATATTTGACAGACAAAATATATAAAAGATTCTAAGTTTTTAACATTTCCACCTCTAATATATTTATCGAGAGAAATAGGAACACACAAATTGATGTGATTTCTTGCTCAGGCGTTTCAAGAAGCTCGTTGTTTGCCAGTCTTTTGCATAATATTCTTCCAATAAATGTTGCTCCAAAAACCACTTAAGATCACAACAGACATCTGGGAAACTGTTTGGAAGCATGTTTTAACACACAGGGCATCGACATTTTTCACAAAATACTATAAAAAAAAATGCAACAGATTGCTATTTCCATATTGTGTGACTGGAAGGTGTCATAAAGGGCGAGTAGCGAAAATTAGGTTCAGGTCAACACAATGGCAAGTTAAACCCTCAACATCACGTCAAGTTTTCGGTAATGTTTACAGTTAAAAGTCTAGATTATCACAATACAGTTCTAAAAAATACCCCATTTTGTTCAAGTGTTGTCGAGCAGTAACTCCAAAGCCCCGGTACCCCGAGATACATATTAAACAGTTAACACAATCTTACCGTTGCAATTACTTCATCTTAAATAGTACTTTCAAGAACTTCGTAGGCCATCCTTAACAACATCCTTAATTTTTGCTATCGTATGGTCATTTGGTGCATCACATCAGTATCGACATAATATAGATTAAGCACCATTCTAAATCGCACGACGTAGTTAACGTAGAAAAAAATAACTATATAAACTTGTAAAATACCTATTATTAGGACCGTCAGGAATGTGAATGCGTTACTTCTTCAACAAATGCCTAACTATCTTCCCCCAGTACATGCTCATAGACAAGCTCGGTCCAATTAAGGCAACCATGATTCATCAGTGATGTCATTCACAAAGTGCCTCTTTAGTACAAGCCAAAACCAATCACTACGTATTTATCATCTTATCTGTTTTAAGAGCAACAATGTTTAATATGTCTGTATTTTTAAAGGAAAATGGGCAACTGTGTGATTGTGATTGGGGACATTTACTTGTATTTTGCAGTAACAATGAACAATATATGTATAATCATGCTCAAATCACAACAAAACAAAATGTTGGCTATCCGACAAAAAATTAAACAAAAACTCATTACAACAACAAAATAATGAAATGTTTAACATGAGTAAAAGATACTCCCTCCGTCTCATTTCAATAATCCACAGACAAAAAACACGCAGTTTTAGGAAATCCCACTAACTTCATTTCTCCACCAATGAAATATTTTCTCTCTCCAGATCCACCAATGAAATATCTTCTTTCTTTTCTATTTATGAAAGTGGACTATTAATTTGGGACAGCCCAAAATAGAATACTGGACTATTAGAATGAGACGGAGGTAGTAAACTTCTTACCTTTGTTTTGACCAATAAGAATCAAGTCAATGTTTGAAACTATTACCCAAATTAGACCCTCCACAATGTCTTTTTTGACTTTTCTACAATAAAGTAAATAACCTCATGATCATTAGAGTATACCAAACAGATACCATAATCAACTTTTACGTAGAATATAAAATACTAACAAATTAAACATACCTTGGTAAAGTGCAAACTATAGCTTTTACTTGTACTGCTGAATGATCATTGGCATCCATGCAAGGCAGTGGTGACAGATAGAATCAGAACATCACACTACTATACATTTGTGAATACAAACCCCTCATGCAAACCTCTTTTTAAAGATAGTTGAAAAAACCGGTTTCAAAGGAACAAAGGGACCGGTTTTCATTTTGGGTAGAAATCTAGAACCAGTTTTTTGATAAAAACCGGTCTCTATAGTTATCTTTCGAAAACCCTTTTGTTTAAAAAACAAGTTTCCTGCTAAAGAAACATGTTTTAAATATAAACCGGTGTTAATTGATCCAGAGGGAAAAAAGAAGCTGAGCGCGGGAGATGAAAAATCAAAGGATTGGACCAAAATTTACACAGCCACGCTATTGTTCAAAAGCCCTAATTTGTGTTTCTTCCTCTTCGATCCAGACCTCATCACTGCCACTCACCGTATCACCACCGCAACTACCTCATCCCCGCCACTCACATTAGCAACACCGCCACTATCTCATCACCGTCACTCACTTATTCGACGGCTCTTCATCACCATCACTCACTTATTCCACGTCGCTTCAGCATCATTTCGATGATTATTTTATCAATTTGTAAAAATTAATATCAGGGCTTATTAACAATTGTTGATTTTGTTTAGGTTTAAGGTCTGCACCTTATACTAACAGTTGTTGTGCTACGGTTTATTTTTAATTGTTGATTTTCTTTATATTATAACTTGTAAGTTTCTGGTACTGTCTCTTTTTCTTTATCTGCTACTGTTTATATTATATCAATTGTCGTATTATAGGAAAAATTAGTGCTAGGGTTTATCTACTTTTGTTGCTACTGCTATTATTTCTGCTGCGTATTAACAAATGTATTACTCTGTATTAGTTTCTGCTACTATTTCTTTTTCTGCCGAGTATTAACATTATCAATTGTACTATCTAATATATGTATTAGTTTCTGTTGTTGTGGCTACTGCTTATGTTTATTGTTTATTCTGATGATGCTGTTGTTTAGCAACGTTGTTGTTGAGGAAGACAAGACTGCACAAAGTTACTTATTAACCGACTTTGTGGATAGGTAAGTTTTTTTTTCATCAAACACTATATAGCTTGTTTGTTGATTAAAACTTTAACAAAAAGAAATGATTGTTTCATTCTACGGCTATTGGATGTCATTTATGGGATAATAAATTTTTATTATACAAGTGAAGGTTTCATTGTTATATCTTGGATGGTTGGTTTGCTCACAACTTTACTTAAGGTATAAACCAATTGAATAAATGATAATACTTTGTATAAAATTAGAATCCCTCTTTGCAATGCTAAATTTTTGTTCAGATAATGAGGTATATTAAATAATTAGGCAGTTATTTTCTAGTTTCATATTGTAACAACCTCACATTGGGCCTAGTGATAATTGTCCTAACTGCCCTTGCGTGTTATTATTTGTTATTTTAATAATTACATGTTTATAATTATTTAATTATATAGTTGAGACCAGTTCGTGACAAGGGTCACAGAACAGGTTTGTTTATTTAAATTGAACCTCGTTTGAACCACTTAATGAGGTGTTTCGTATTTCAGATAACTGGTAAATACCCGTGTGTTACACGGAAGAGGTCTCCTTCAAGTGAAGAAAACCCCTTTTGCCTTATATGCATCTGCTTCTCATTTATTTCCCTTTTTGGAAATTATAACACATACACACATACGCTTCTATATCTCACAAATCCTAAATCCATAAACTAGTCCTTGATCTCGTTTTTAAGCTAGAAATCATTCCTTGTGATCTCAGTAACATCATAAGGTATTTAACAAGTGATTTCAAGTGTTAAATCAATCTTATTTTTAGTTTTTATGAGATTTTGTGTTAAAATGGGTTTTTGAATCAAATCTTGTATTTGAAGTGTTGTTTATGTCAAATTGAAGTTAGTAAACGTTTGTATATGAGTTATGTATGTTTTCTAAGTGATTATTAGATTCAAAACAGTGCAAAAACAAGATTTAGAGCTCAAAATAACGAAAACAGCGACCTGGTGCTGATTGTACTGTTGCAGGATGCATCTGTACGTATATGGGGTGTATTCGGGTCATTTTGGGTGCAACCGTACAGTTACAGGTGCAACCGTATGAATACAGATGCATCCGTACGGTTGCAGGTGCTCCCGTGTTGTTGCAGTCTGTCAGCATTTTGCAAAACTCGTTTTAATCATAACTTTCAAACCGTAACTCCGTTTTGATGAATAAACTACCGTTGAAAACGTAATGAGGACTACTTTCCAATGGTGAAGTTTTAAAACACTGAATCAAAACTTTAATTTGGGTCAAAATGATGGAATAACGTTTATGATTCGTTTTACACGCGTGTAATAGTTTCAACTGAATGGGGAACCATGTAGACTTGTCATATATTAATATATTAGGCTATATGATGTTGTTAGAGTATGAATTAATGTCATTATTGATTTCATATGTACTAACTTGAGATATGATATTCTCAGGTAATAAAGGAACTGAGAAGGCTCAGTAATATAAGACTCCTGAGTTCTTGCTGTTTATCAGGTAATTGGGACAATCTTAATTGTTATATCTATGTAGTAGCAGGTTACGCTACTATTCTCCTGCTATGTTTGACCTAATTTGATAGTATATGATATACTATGTTATTTGTGGTGATGGTGTACACATTAGTATTGTCAGCTATTAATTACGTATAGTATAGTATTGAATGACGTATCCCCTACGTTCGGATTACTATATGAAGGAGACAGTAACAGGAACTAACGGTAAACTCTAGCCCGATCAGCTAGTAGTTAATGGCCCGTACAAGCTGCCTTTCCTCTATTACTGTGTTGCGTGTTTATATGCTGTTATGCAATTGTGCTTAGCTTGATGCTAGATACATATGACTGTTAGGATAATTCCATTCACTTAGCTTTATGCTAATCCCCAACAGATCCTCCTTTGCACGTTAAGTTTTGCATGTTATAGTTTTGGAAGTGGTTGCTTTTGGGAAGTGTTTGACAAGCTTACTCTGACATCTGTATTTTGATACCAATATGTGTCTAAAATCTTTTTGGTTAACGTAACACCTGAATGACTGTAATAACTATGGTTTAGTTAATTACTAAGTATGGTTTGTAAATATTAATATAATATGTTTCCGCTGTTATTTTAAAAAAATGTACGGTGTTACAAGTTGGTATCAGAGCCTAGGTTTGGCAACATGTACACATGGATGTCATGTTCCCAAACCTTGCTTATGTTATGTCAAACACATCCGTGGGGTAGAGTTAAGTGAATGTGTAGATTGTATGTTAGTCTTAGGTACTAACAAGTTATCTTTGGTGAGATGATGAACAGTACAGGTTAAAGATGACTGACGGACAACAGAATGTTCATGCTCCCTCAACCCCTAGTATCTTCAGAGCTCTGACAGAGGGTGAAATTTTAGATGAAGATCAAGGAGAATACATCCAGAGGTTGTAAAGTGAGCTACAGGAAGCTCGGAAAAAGATTACAGAACTAGAAAATACTCTTCCTGCATGTACCTTAGGGGCAAATGTAGAAACGCCACCTTCTAGTTTTCCATTCCCCCAATGTGGGCCTGCACCCACTGGAAGTTCATTTCAGCAACAACAACAACAATAGTACCAATTTCCGTTACCTCCTCAATTCCAAACACTACAGGCTAACCAGGTTCCCCTCCAAACTGGAAACCAATATCCTGACCAGTTTATGTATACTTACCCATTACAAATGTACCCTAACCAGTTGATGAAACTCGAAAGAAATGTACATTCAAACAATTCATTGATTGTAAACCCCCAGAGTATTCTGGAAGTACAAACCCGACGGACACCTTAGATTAGCTGCGTGAAATAGATCGAGCATTGGATGCTTGTCAATGCGAACCTGAATTGCGTGTTACTTATGCAAGCCAACTTCTGAAAAAGAAAGCAATGTGCTGGTGGGATTCTTTGACCGCCCAGGTGTCGAAAGAACAGTTGAGTCAAGTCACGTGGAAACAATTTTCAGCAAAGATGTGCGAGAAATATTGTACTCGTTACGAAATCTCCAAGATGAAGCGCGAGTTTATGAATTTAATAATGACTGAGAAAATGTCAATTGATGAAGTGATTGAAAAGTATATCGATAAACTCCGCTTTGTACAATAATGGCTTCCCGATGAACAATCCAGAATTGATCAGTTTATTGAAATGATTTTGCCTGAATACCGATCGATGGTGAGGTTAGCAACAACTTTTCCTCAAGCGTTTGCTATGGAAAGAATGGTGGAAGGAGACGTCAAAGCCACCAAGAGTAAACAGAGAGAGCAGATGCCGTAACCAAAACAAGTGACAAGCCAGACGAGTCAAATGAGCAATAAGTCTAGGAGGTCTCATGGAAACTAACAACGAAGTAGGTTTTCTCAAAGTGGCAGTAGTGGGAATCAAAGAGCATGGTGTAATGCATGCAAATCCTCACATGCGAGTCTTGTTCATTCCGAGAAAATGTTTGTTGAAATTTCCATAAACTGGGTCACCGATCAGCTGATTGTGTTCTGCAAGGCGAGTGAGCTCTGGGTAGGGGTCGGGCAAGAATAATGTTAGTTGGAGGATCCTCTGCTTCTTCAACGGGACAAAAGCGAAAGAATCCTCCACCACCTGAAGCAAGAGCCTTTCAAATGTCAGTTGATACAGCTACTGAAACCGACGATGCGATCACCAGTATGTGATGTTAAAGCGGAGGGGTACGAAATACTATTATTTTTTACTTTGAAATACTCTTAAATACGATACAATTTTACACAAGTTACTTATTTATTTATAGAATGGATATACCTTAACCTTGCTACAACACTTATAGGCAGTGTACCTAATCGTAGAGTAGTGTAGGTTTTAGTAAGTCCGGTTCGTTCCACAGGGAGCTAGCTGAGTTTAATGCTATATTTTTTCACAACTATATTTGTATATATATATATATATATATATATATATATATATATATATATATATATATATATATATATATATATATATATATATATATATATATATATATATGGGCAGGATCAATGGGTAAGTAATCAATCGGGGGGAAGCAAAAATAAAAATAAAAAATTCATTTTTTTTGAAATTTTTTTTTTCCGGCATCAAGATCACACGAAAATATGAACATTTAGAAGAGACACCTCGTGATGAATGTTATTATTTAGGCGGGAAAACAATCGATAAAAATAACATTCAATATAATATTGTTCGTGAAGAATATGAACGTTTTTTTTTTTTATGTTTTGTGAAGTAAAATTTAGCCCGATTTAGAGTTTAGGGTTTAGGGTTTAGGGTTTGGTGTTTTGGGTTTATTCCATAAACCCAAAACACCAAACCCCAAACCCCAAACCCTAAATCCCCGCTTCCCCCCGAATGATTACTTCCCTCTTGATCCTACCACTATATATATATATATATATATATATATATATATATATATATATATATATATATATATATATATATATATATATATATATATATATAAGTAGTATTATTATTATAAAAGGGGGGTTTTACCGTTTAATGACCGGTTTGTCGATTTTAAGTCCTAATGCAAAATATTAAAAATAAATATAACTTAATTTAAAGCGTAAAGTAAATGACGATAAATAAAAATGCGATAAAATAAAAGTACGATAATTAAAAGTGCAATAATTTAAAGTACGATAAATAAAATGACGATAAATAAAAATGCGATGAGATATAAAATAAAGGAATTATGCTTATTTAAACTTCCGTAATCATGATGTTTGACGTGTTGATTTTAATTTATTACCAAGGGTTAATTGTCCTTTGTCCTGGATTATTTGATAAGTCCATATGGTTTTGTCCATAATAGTCCATCGGTCATAATTATAAAGTACGAAAGTCTTCGCCAAATTAACCTTATACCCGAAGTCAAATATTCCAACTAATTGGGGATTTAAACCGTAACAAGGTCTTAATACATTGTTTAATAATTACACCAGGTTATCGACTGCGTGTAACCCAAGGTCTTAATACTTTATTAACAATTACATCAATTACCCTTGAATGTAATCCACCCCTGTTTTAATGAGTCCATTGACTATTAATCCATCCCCGTTTCCGGTCAAATGAACAATTATCAGTATTTATAAATATCCCGCCCACCGTACCCAGTCAAGCATATGTGGTTATATATAAATACGTCAAATTATAAATCTTTATATTAAATTAACGAGATATTATTTAGTTAATATAAAGTCCATTAATAGCCCATAGTCCAATTTCCACAAGTGTCGGTCTTTTGTTCAAACCTCAATTATGGTCCAAAGCGCAATAACCCCATCTTGAATATTTAGTCCAACATCACGATTACTTTGGCTTAAATAAGCATAATGATAACTTAGCTACGAGACATTAATTTAAAAAGGTGGAACATAACTTACAATGAGTATTTATCGCGTAGTGTTACACGGACAGAGTTTCGACTTACAAACTTAAAACATTCGCTACTATAACCTTATTGTTATTATTATTATTATTAACTTAATATTAAAATTATAATTAAAATATAAATATATATATTGAGAGAGAGCAAAGATTGATGATGAATGGTGTACATATTTTGTCGAATTCGTTGGCTATTTATAGCACCTGACCCAACTTTCTGGCTCATGCAATCGCATAGGATTAACTCTTCCAGGCCATGCGATCGCATGGCCATCATTTCCTGGTCACAAAGTGATTAAAACGTGGGCTGCTGCATTTAAATATAATATATAATATAATATATATAATTTTATATAATTATATATATATTATATTATATTCTTGTGCATAGTTGACTTGTAATTTTAGGTCCGTTGACTCGCACGTTGATGCTCGGTTTATGTCTCAGTTCCGGATTTTCGAACGTCCTTTTGTACGCTTTGAAATCTTGTACTTTGCATTTCGCGGCTTGTACTCTTGTAATTTTTAGACGTTTCTCATCAATAAATTGAACCACTTGGATTATATCTTGTACATTTGAGCTTTTTGGTCATTTGCGTCTTCAAATCATCGAATCTGTCTTTTATCTTCACCTTTTATTATTTAAATGAATATCACTTGTAAATAGAACAATTTCAACTAAAAGCTTGTCTTTCTTGAAGGATAATGCTATGAAATATTTGTTCGTTTTTAGCATTATCAAATATTCCTACACTTGAGCGTTGCTTATCCTCAAGCAATATAGATCTTGAATATAACTTTACTAGAATCACTTCTTTATTCTTCACATTTTGTACATCAGTGATTTTGATACGGCGGTATGAACAATGATAGTAACGATGTGGTTTACAATCTCACATGACTATAAAAATTTAGATCCTTTAGGAAATTGGATCTTTATTAAAACATTTGATCTTTTGAAAATTCATTCTAGCTTTTACCCTAGATACATTTTCTGATTTGACCCACCATCGGTGTTGCAAAATATTTTTGTGGATCAATATTTTGGCTAAAACTTTTAGGTTCGTGTAATCCAATGCTATCCCTGTATCGGAAAGCACACATCCAGTTTACTTGTTCCGTATATTACTTTTCGGTAAACTACCATCCGGTTGTAAAGGAAAGCAATGAACAAGAAACTGTTAAGGCAATATCTAATGACATGCAGTTAATCATGGTCCACAACGTGTCGGATGCAATTACTATCCTTTGTAGGAGCAATAGCAAAGATCACCTTATAAGTTTTTGGTCTGACGCAAGGTCTTGTCTTCGACCATGCTATGCAACCACCGTTCTTACGGTTGACACCCGATTTTGGTTCAGGTGACCTAATGAATTCCGATGAATTCTTAGAATTTTACGTTCAATGGTAATGAACGCATTGAAAATAGGGTTTTTAGAAAATATATCGGTTTTAATTTGATCAAAATATTTCTCGTTCAAGCTCGAGTTTAGATATCATCGAATTCAATGAGTTTGAATTCTCAATCTTTAAGGTCAATCTCAAGGATTGAGTAATATCAGGCTTAAAAGTTGATTTTTAATCTTTAAGGAGATTATCCTTTCTGGGGGTCTGATTCATTAGTCTTATCAAGCTAATTTGCACGGCGCCCTCCCCATTTTACGAGACAGATCCTCTCATGGTTAGGATAAGTCTGACCACTTGGCGACCCTGTTTGATACTGAGGTCCGTGGATTTCTTGCTATTTTTAGAGATGACTTTTCTATATTTTTCGTCAACCTACAGCTGGTCTAGACGACAACTTCATGACCTAAATCAAGAAGCGCGTGTCTTTTTCTCAGAAGACTTTACTTCTTTTTAAATTCCATTTATATTACAATAAACTGGGTAAAACCGATTAATATCATCCAAAACAAAAATATCTTCAATTATTTGTACAAAAATATGTGATATATGTTCTAAATAACTTGGTAAATTTTTCCCACACTTGACTTTTATTTTTCTTTCTTTGCCTTTTTATTCTCTTCTATTCCATTTTAAATGAATTCAAGCGTTTTGGATTGTTTCTCAATTTATGTCTTTTTCGAGGCAACAATAATTTCGGTATTAAAACCTAGTTTTATCGTTCATAAATATGTATAAACATGATTTTGAATTCATTTATTTGAAAATTTTTAAAAATTTTACTAGAAGTGGGTAGTCAGTATATAAGACTAGGGCTGTTCTTTATTATCAGAGAGCACTAGATTCTAATACAACTACTGCTTTACTAGTAAAATTTAACGGTGGCTATTAAACCAAGTGTATAAGTCAAATGTTTAAAATCGAAAGAATTTAATCCCTTCCCACACTTAAGATTTTGCAATGCCCTCATTTGCAAGAAATCAGTAACAATTTAAATTATTTAGGGTGATTAGTGTAGAAAAATGATTAAATTTTACCAAAGTTTCCAAACATATTGTTGTTTGTTTGAATGATAAATGGTGCACTTCATTTGTTCATTCCTGCAGTTGTTATTTCACATATATTTTGCATCTTGTCATCAAAATTAGTTGCTTTTGCTGAACTTAATGCCAGTCTTTGAAAGTTCGCTGTTTTACCCTGTTGTGTACAATTCACAATATACACACAATACAAATATAAACATGCATGGCAATTTGAAATGGGACTTAATATCCCACTTTCAAATTATAAATATGAAATATTAGTAATAAAAATGTTAAAAACTACATAAAAGTATCAAAATATTAAATGTTTAAACATAAATAGATATAAATAATAAAAAGATAAGAAATCACCAATGGAACACTATCAATCTGGATATGGATTCCAGTTCATATTATCGTCCGGGTTCCATGGCTGGTGATAGGTGTTCCGATAGGCTTGGTTCGGGTCGTATACGTTAAAGGGCGATCGTTTGTCAGGCTGATGTGGTGGATAGTAAGCAGGTTGAGTTGGGATGTAGTTTTGTGGTACCTGATATGATAGATGGCTCATGATTTGGTGCTGATGAACGGCCCATCTATCATGCTGGCATTGTCTGGATTGTTCGTACACATTCCCGGCTCTCCATTGCTCATACTGACGATGCCGAGCCTCGTTACTCATTTCCAACTCATCTATATGCTGATGAACATCAGTATAACTATTCCTAATGACATCCCTAATGTCATCTGCTTCCTCCATTTCCTCGTCTGACCCTCTTTCTACTTGTGGTCGGGGACCCTGATATGGTATTGCTTTATTATGTCTCCTTAACAATACCTGTGCCCCATGATAAACCAATAAACCTATAGTCTCGGTTTGTTCCTGAACCACGATCATTTGACCCCCTTATTCCCTATCTACACCTAAATACTCTCCAATGAGAGTAATAAGAATTCCACCTCCTATTATTCCCCCCTCCTGCATACCTTCCACCATTTTGGACAAATAATAACCAACACAGTAGGGGATGTTAACAAAGCTTATGGGGTTTCAAATGCACTTGAGGTAGAATAAATCGTTTAGGGTCATTTTCTCCTTGTTTCTACCTCGTTGTGTAATCGAGTTCGCTAAAAATCTATGAATTACGCGAAGCTCTGCTTGGTCAATATCCAAATAGGAGTGTCTTCCACCTCGCCTAAATACATTAAAGTTTGACATACACCTCCATATGGCATTAGCGTCAAAATTTCTATCTACCCTCTCACATTCATAAATTAAAGCTGTACAATAAGGTGATAATAATTCAGCGGGGGTGTAAATCTGTAAAACCCTAGCCATGTCTATCATGGACATCCTGTACATCCTACCTCCAAGTAAAAATCTAAAAAAAGTCCTATCGTCTAACATATCTACATCCTTATTAAATGCTATAGCACTCATTAATTCAACACACCACTCCTTATATACAGGCCTACGAGTGGTAAACAGACGTTCCCAGTCAGGAAAAGAAAAGTTCCCATACCTTTAGATTAGTAGCTGCCTAACTGAGTTAGCTAGGTTAACTTCTTCCAAAGGTCTCCAATCTATTACCCTTGGTACTTCCACATTTTTGGTGTAAAACTTAAATTTGTTACGTTGGTACTTCGGGTAATCTGTCCAGTTTCGCTCAAATCTGAGATTGGGACGTAATTCATGTTCATGAACTCTTGAGTGTATTAGTAACTCATGAGGCGGATATTATATGTAGGCAGTAAAAAATTGTGGTTCCGGTTCATAATATGGCACGTGTTGATCATAATGTTGTTGCTCTTGTTGTGGCTCAGGTGGCATCTCTGGCTGTGGCTCTGTATCAGCTTGTCGAGACGATGATGCACTGTTAGTATCTGTATTTCTCTGCAAAACACATTAGATACAAAATTGTGCATCCAAATATGCATTAATGTTAGCAAAATAACAGATTAACACAATTACAATAACATGTTTAATCAAAATTAAACTTATACACAATTTCATAAATTTAACAATTCTACACTTTTTCAATAAGCATATATGGAAATGTATACAATGTTCATAAGTATTCTGCTCAAATAACATGTCAAAATAACCATTACTAGCAATTAAATAAGTTACAAATGACATTTATATCAAATTAATCAAGTTCATGAATTTTAGACTTAAAAAGTCCACTTTGATGCTCAAAAATCATGTTTACGATCAAAGTTTTGATCATTTAGCAACCTAAACATGTTACACTACTTATTTTAGTAATAATTCATAACAAAAATCGGTCATAACCTGTTTATATCAAAAAGCCCCAAATTACTCAAGAACATAAACCCTAGATTTCTAAAAATTTTGAAGTTTAAGGCTTCAAATCATGACAAATAGCATCAATCTAGGTTATACAAGCATAATATACTAACAATTTAACTCTAATTAAGCTAGAAATCATCAAACTAAGATTATTGCAATTAATTATTACTATCACAAAAATTAGGAAATTTAAGAGTTTAGGTGTGAAATTTCTACCTTTTTCCCCCAAATCCGAACAAAGGCATGATTATAGCGGATTGTAGCACGAAATTTGGATGATTTTTGTGAAGAAATGGTGAAATTTGAGAGGGTTTTGTGCTTGTGTTCGTGGGTGTGTGTGTTTTTGTGAGACAGAGAACCAGCGAGCTGAGACTTTATAATCTGATCCATCCAGGGTCCCCATGCGATCGCATGGTTTCCCAGTGTAAACACCATGCGATCGCATGGGGTGTAATATTGTATTTTTTTTTGACATACTTTAAATCAATAAGTTTAAAAATAATGATAACAAAATTTGTCGCCCCGCCCTCGGGTAAAGCAATTTCGGTTCCAAGACCTAGTCTTCAACTCACGACGAATTTTAAATATCAAATTTTTAACTTAATGAAATAAAGTACATTTTTGTTTTAAATTCACAACAAACTTAAATTTAAAATGCATATTAAAAAAATTTCATATAAATATTATTAATATTTTTATACATTAGTTTTACAAACTTATATTTAAAATAATATAATATTATATATTTTATAAATTTATAATAATAATAAATTAATTTTTATATATTAATTTTAAAAACAAGGTAAAAATAAAATTAAAATCTTTTTGGTCTTTTATCCCACTTTAATCAATCAAATATTAACAAAAATATACGTCTCTCTTTTAGGTAAAGTAATTTCGGCTATTTTACCTAGTTTTACTCCTGACGAATTTCTGAAATATTTTGGATGGATTGATTAAAGATATTTGTACCTTATGAACAAACGGTAAATTTCGCAGTGATGAATTAAATTTTTGTATGATATCAATAATTTTGGTTTATTATACCTAATTTTATTGAATATCAATTTAATACTTTTTAGCGAATGATTCAGCGTTTATTATCAAAAGGTTAAAAGCAATAAATAAAAATAAAAATTGTACATACTTACCTATGAGATAGAATTCTCAGAGACCTACTTTAGTCGACTCATAGGAGAGTCGTTCGATTTGATTTTCCATAGCAACATAAGCGTAACCTCGAGTTTTCAATAACTTTTCTTCTAAACATATGAATGGTCCTTCTCTGCATAAAGTAACCAATTCAGAATTGGAATGTGTTTGATTGTTCGAACATTTCCCTTCGTGTGACCATTTTACGCATTTATGACATCTTTCAAGGTGTCGTGCTCTTCTTTTTGTTGCGGATTTTGATTTTCCTTTACCAAAATGTGTCTTATGATGATCTTTTTTAAGTTCTTTTCTCACTTCGTCCATTTTGCCTCTTATGAATGATACCAGTTCACTCGAAATGGTGTTATTATTACGTTTAGTAATCATAGCATGTAGTAGTAGACCATGATTCAAATCAAAGGAATTCTTCATCTCGTAAAACCTAAAAACAAAAAAATTCAGAATGGAGGGAGAAGACTAGTTCTTTAGGGTCTGCTAGGGAAAGACCATTCGGATTCCATTCTTGAGAACTACATGAAAATAGAAAATCTAACTCTAGACAACATTATATTATCCTTTAAAACATTTGAATCTCCACACACTTAGTTAGCTGTGGTGTCGAACTTGTGATTAACTTCATTGTTAATTTCAGTTGGACCATCAACAACTTTCATATCTCTGACTTTTGCTTCAAGCCATTTGTTGATTTCCTCTGTACCATTCACAAATTTAAATAACATTGCCTTTTCTTTAGGCGACAAATTGGATACTAATTGGCTACATAACTTAAAGTTCCCCTTAATCCTAGCATCTTGAATCCGTTTATAAAGTTTCTTCGTTGAACTGTTAAAATCGGGTTCATCTAATTTTGTATCAACAACGGGGTTCTTTGTTATCAGGTCATCATTAGGTGTTTCTTCATCTTCCCCACACTTAGGCATTTTTATTGGTTCAACAATTTTAGTTGGTGAAGATTTAAACTTTCGGTTCACAAAGGTGACCAATTTGTCACCATCCCTAAATGTCATTCTACCTTCTCTTACATCAAAGAATGCCTCGGTGGTTGCTAAAAATGGGCGACCTAAAATTAGAGGAATATCAAGGTCTTCCTCCATATTGATAACTATGAAATCTGCAACAAAGGTCAAACTTCCCACTTTAACAAGTAAATTGTTGGCTATTCTAACTGGGTGTTTAATGGTTAGGTCAAATGATTGAACACCTATGCTGGTTGGTCTTAATTTACCCACACCTAATCTTTTGTATAAGGAAAGAGGCATAATATTCGCACTTGCCCCTAAATCTGCGAGTCCATTATACATAGCACCATCTTTAAGCAAGCAAGAAATGATAAATTCACCTGGGTCTCCCACTTTATTAGATGGAGTTGGTTTGTTAACCTTTTTCGGGTGCTCTTTTCTTGGTTCTTCACTTCTACTTGAACTTCTTGTTCTTATTTTTCTTCGTTTCTTGGAATGGGAGGTTTATATAGAAATTCTTCTTCATTACTCCAATTTGAAACCTCCCCGTCTTCCAATTTTGGCTTTTCATATGTCGTTGAAAACATATTTATGTTTTCATTCTGAGGGATTTCTTTGGCGGTGAAATTGTGATTAACTTCATTGTCAACTTCCATCGGACCATGTATATAATGTTTAACTCTGTGACCATTGACTTTAAATTCAATTCCGTTTGAATTTATAAACTCTATTGTTCCGTATGGGAAAACCCTTTTGACTATGAATGGTCCAGACCATCTTGATTTCAATTTTCTAGGAAATATCTTAAATCGTGAATTGAAAAGAAGAACTCGGTCTCCTTCCTTAAATTCTTTTGAACTTCTGATTCTTTTATCATGCCATTTCTTCGTTCTTTCCTTATAGATTAACGAATTTTCATATGCATCATGTCTTATTTCTTCTAATTCGTTTAGTTGACTTAACCTTAGACGTCCGACTTCATGTCTTCAAAGCCCAAAATGCTTTGTGCTCAATTTCTACTGGAAGGTGACATGCTTTTTTGTAAACAAGTTTAAAAGGTGTGGTTCCAATTGGAGTTTTGTAGGCTGTTCTAAAAGCCCAGAGTGCATCCTCCAATTTCATGGACCATTCATTCGGATTTGATCCTACAGTTTTCTCTAGAATACGTTTTAAAGCTTGGTTGGTATTTTCAACTTTTCCACTTGTTTGTTGATGATAAGCGGTTGAGATTTTAAGAGTTAATCCATATCTTTTGAAAACTTTCTGAAGTTGATTATTACAAAAATGAGTACCCCGATCACTTATTAAAGCTTTCGGTGTTCCGAACCTAGCAAAAAGACGTTTTAAGAAGTTTACTACAACTCGTGCATTGTTAGTCGGGAGAGCTTGTGCTTCCACCCATTTAGATACATAATCAATGGCAACGAGAATGTAGAGATTATTATGAGATTTTGGAAATGGACCCATAAAGTCAATACCCCAAACGTCAAATACTTCACATACTTAAATGACATTTTGTGGCTTTTTATCACATTGACTTATTTTTCCGGCCCTTTGACATGCATCATAGGATTTACAAAGAAGGTGTGCGTCTTTGAAAATTGAAGGCCAATAGAATCCAGCGTCGTAAAATTTCCTTGCTGTGAGTAGAGGCTCATAATGCCTCCTACTGGTCTTGTGTGACAATGGTTTAAGATTTGGCTAGCTTCATCTCCGAATACGCATCGGCATATTATTCCATCGGGACAACTTTTAAATAGATGTGGATCTTCCCAAAAATAGTGTTTTATATCACTAAAGAATTTCGTTCATTTTTGGTACGACAACCCCTTTTCAAGGAATCCACATACTAAGTAGTTTGCAAAGTCTGCAAACCATGGAATTTTATTATAATCGATCTTCAATAGATATTCATCAGGAAAGTTATCTTGTATAGCCGATTCATTTAGAACTTCTAATTCAGGATTTTCAAGACGAGAAAGATGATCAGCGGCGATATTTTTTGCTCCCTTTTTGTCTCGGATTTCAATATCGAATTCTTGTAACAGTAAGATCTAACGAATTAATCGTGGTTTGGCATCTTGTTTTGAAAGTAGGTATCTAAGAGCAGAATGATCAGTATAGACCACCGTTATAGATAGAACGAGATATGAACGAAATTTGTCAAAAGCAAAGACAATAGCAAGGAGTTCTTTTTTCAGTGGTTGTGTAATTCGTTTGTGCTCCTTGTAACATCTTACTAGCGTAATAGATAGGTTGAAATCGTTTTTCAATTCTCTGACCTAAAACGGCTCCCATTGCAAAATTACTTGCATCACACATGAGTTCAAATGGTAGATTCCAATTTGGAGTTATCATGATCGGCGCATTAGTGAGTTTTTGTTTAAGAATATTAAAAGATTTGATGCATTCATCCGAAAAGATGAATGGAGCATCTTTTTCAAGGAGTTTATTCATAGGAGTGGCAATTTTAGAAAAATCTTTTATGAAACGTCGGTAAAAACCGGCATGCCCTAGAATACTCCTAACTCCTCTAACATTGGTGGGATGTGGAAGTTTAGCAATTACATCTACTTTAGCTCTATCCACTTCTATTCCTTCACTTGAAATTTTATGACCAAGAACGATGCCTTCTCTAACCATGAAATGGCATTTCTCCCAATTAAGTACTAGATTTGATTTCTCGCATCTAATAAGCATTCGTTCAAGATTAACTAGACATGTTTCAAAAGTATCACCGAAGACTGAAAAGTCATCCATGAAAACTTCCATGCATTCTTCTATCATGTCATGAAAAATCGCCATCATGCACCTTTGAAAAGTTGCAGGGGCGTTGCAAAGTCTGAATGGCATGCATTTGTAAGCAAAAGTACCATAAGGGCACGTGAATGTGGTTTTCTCTTGGTCCTCGGGTGCGATTGGAATTTGAAAGTATCCGAAGAAACCGTCAAGAAAACAATAGTAATTGTTCCCAGCTAACCTTTCCAACATTTGATCAATGAAAGATAAGGGAAAGTGATCTTTTCTGGTGGCATCATTTAATTTTCTATAATCAATACAAACACGCCATCCTGTTACAGTCCTAGTAGGAATAAGCTCATCTTTTTCATTTGTGATGACAGTCATGCCACCCTTCTTAGGTACGCATTGAACTGGGCTTACCCATGGACTATCAGAGATTGGATAAATTAAACCTGCATCGAGCAGTTTAATAATTTCTTTCTTAACAACATCTTGCATATTTGGATTTAGTCTTCGTTGGCGTTGCACATATATTTTATGACCTTCTTCCATAAGGATTTTATGTGTGCAATACGAAGGACTTATACCTTTAATGTCATGAATCTTCCATGCAATAGCTGGTTTATGAGCTTTTAGCACAGAAATGAGTTGAGATTTTTTATTTTTCATAAGAGAAGACGAGATTATTACAGGTAATTCAGATTCACCATGTAAATAAGTGTATTCTAAATGGTTTGGAAGTGGCTTTAATTCTAATATTGGTGATTCTTCTATCGATGATTTGTATCGATATCTGTCTTCTTCTTTTAGCATTTGAAGTTCTTCTATTGTTGGTTCATATTCATTAGCCATTAGTGTAGCTAACATTTTAGCTTCATCAATTGGTTTAGTTCCTTCTCCTAAAGAACATTCTCCTGTTCCTTGTAATTCTGGAAATTCTTGTAACAATTCTGCATGTGAATCTATTGTTTGAATATAATAACATGTATCATCTGCAGATTGTGGTTGTTGCATGGCTCTATCAACAGAAAAGGTAACACTCTCGTCCTCTATACTTAGGGTCAGTTTCTTACCGAACACGTCTATTATTGCTTTAGCCGTGTTTAAGAATGGTCTTCGTAATATAAGAGGAACTTTGAGAATCTTCTTCCATGACCAGGATAACAAAGTCTACTGGAAATACTAAAGTACCAATTTTAACTAGCATGTTCTCCATTATCCCTCTAGGGTATGTTATTGATCGATCGGCTAGTTGTATGCTTATTCGTGTTGGTTTCAATTCTCCAAGGTCTAGTTTAGCATATAATGAATATGGCATTAAATTTATACTAGCACCTAAGTCTGTCAATGCTTCTATTGAATTAAGACTACCCAGAAAACATGGAACTGTGAAACTTCCTGGATCTGATAATTTTTCTGGTATCTTATTTAACATCACTGCAGAACAATTAGCATTCATTGTAACAGTCGAGAGTTCTTCCATTTTCTTTCTATTTGTGATTAGATCTTTTAGGAATTTAGCATATCTTGGCATTCCTGAAATCACATCAATGAAAGGAAGATTGACATTTATTTGTTTAAACATATCCAAAAATTTGGATTGCTCGGCTTCAAGTCTTTCTTTTCTCATTTTACTCGGATAAGGAAGTGGTGGTTGGTATGGTTTAACATAAGGCTTTGCCTTAACTGTGTTATCTTCATTAACCTTTTCAACTACCGGTTCTGATTCCTTCTCTTGCTCAGGCTGTGGTGCCTGTGTAGTAGGAATAGAATCATCAGAAATTACAGGCATTTCAGGTGGTTTAAGTGTAATACCACTTCTTGTGGTAATGGCTTTAGCTGTTTCATTTCGGGGGTTAGCATTTGTGTCGCTGGGTAGACTCCCTGATTTTCTTTCACCAATTAACCTTGCTAGGTTACTCACTTCTTGTTCCAGATTTTGTATAGAAGCTTGTTGATTTCTAAATGCTTGAGCATTTTGTTCATTAGTTTGTTTCTGAGATGTGAAAAACTGAGTTTGAGATTCACCTAGCTTCGACATCATATCTTCTAAATTTGGCTTTTTATCATCGGTTTGTGGTGGTTTATTTAGAAAAATAGGTCTTTGCTGGTTGTAAGTATTATTAGATACTTGTTGATTGCTAGGACCTTGTTGGTTGTTGTATGGAACATTTCGGTTATAATTCTGATTTTGATTGTAGTTTGGTCCCGGCCTTTGGTTCATGTATGAAACATTCTCTCTTTGTTCTATTGTTTGTTCAATACTGAGACAATCTTTTGTCAAATGTGGTCCTCCACACTGCTCACAACTAATTCGTATTGAGTGAATATCTTTAGTCATCTTTTCTATTCGTCTCTCGAAAGCATCTAACTTTGCGGAAATGGAATCAAAGTTATGGCTAGAATCGGCTCTAGCCGCTTTAGATGAACGAAAGATATCTTTTTCTTGATGCCACTCATGTGAGTGGGATGCTGTGTTATCAATAATTTTGTGAGCTTCGGTTGCGGTTTTCTTCATAATGGAACCACCAGCTGCTGTGTCGATGTCTTTTCGTGTGGCAACGTCGACACCTTGGTAGAATATTTGTACTATTTGATAAGTGTCTAAACCATGCCGAGGACATCCTCTCAACAACTTTCCGAATCTTGTCCACGCCTCATATAATGTTTCATTTAGCTTTTGCGGGAACATAACAATTTTTCCTTGAAGTCTCACGGCTTTAGATGCCGGAAAGAATCTTTTAAGAAATTTCTCAACTAAAACATCCCATATATCAATCACTCCTTCACGTCACGATTCTAACCAATCTTTGCCTTCTCCCTTTAAAGTCCAGGGAAATAACATGAGATAGATCTGTTCATCCTCAACTTCTCTGATTTTAAATAAAGTACATATCCTATTAAAGGTTCAAAGATGTTCGTTTGGATCTTCTTTTGGCGTACCACTAGATCGGTATTGATTAGTTACCATGTGTAGGATTTGTCCTTTGATTTCATAATCTGGCGCATTAATGTCTGGTTGAGTAATTGTACGACCTTGGCCCGTGCGTGTAGCTCTCATTTGATCTTCCATACTTAGAGGTTTCAAATTTTCCATGATTGAATTTGTTGAATCTGAATCACTAGAGGATTCTGATTTAATGGTTTCTTCCTCAACAATCTCTGGTTGAATAATTTGTGGTTCAGGAGGAATGATTAGTGATTCAGGATCTCTGAATTGTTCTTGAATATCCTCCGGGTTCTTAATTGTAAGGCCGGGTTCAAAAAATGGATTATCGAAAATTTGAATTGGAGTACTCGTTCGACTAGATGATGATTCTAAAGAAAAATCAACGGCGACAATATTGGCTAGATGTCTTGATCTAGTTACAGGTGGTGAACGTATGAAAGGTGGTGAACGTTTTGCTCGGTGCATTCACTGAATATCCTATTAGAAATTATATAATTTATCAAATTAATAGACTTTTCTACTTTTGCCCACGTTTAAAATAGCCAAAAGATGCAGCAGGGAGCCAGGATCCTTTAAATCGAAAAATCCACAACTCAGCCACTAACAAATCCAACTATTACTACGAAGCAGAAAATTTTGGATGTCTATCAATTTAATCGATTAAAATAATTTTTTGACGAAATTTAAAGAAGATAAAAATCTATGTCCTAAAAACTAGAGCGTAGAAATAAAAAAGAAAAAGCGCGTCAAAAAATTAGAGGTCGAAAAACAAACGTCGAAAAATAAAAGTCAAAAACAAATCTAAAACTTATAAACTAAAATTCTACGTCTAAAACTTAGCGTCTAAAGGTATTAAAGCTTAAAAGGAATTCTAAACGGAAAACGACGATTACTTAATTAGGTACTAAAATCTTAAAACGGCGTCGCAAAATTCTAAAGCACCTAATCTTAATCTAAAGAAAAAGCACTTAAGGGATTTTACGGCAAAGCTTAAAAATCTAGAAATATAAAATAACTACGGCAAAAACTAAGTTTAAAACTAATTACAAACGATAAATATACAAATGTTTAAAATATACAATTTATAAAAAGAGACAAAAAATGATAAAATTACTTATTTTTAGAAAAATATTATTTTTATATAATTATTTTATAAAAATATTATTTTATATAGTTAATAATAATATTAAAACTTAATATTACTAATTATAAACTAAAACTAAAATTAAAAACTAATTAATTAATTAAACCCTAATTAGGTTAAACAATAATAATAATTAAAAAAAAACTACTCCGTATTAAATACCGTACTAGGATCAGGCGTGTCAGATTAGTCCATGCGTTCGCATGGATTCAACGCATGGGAGTGCAGACTCAGATTGATGCAGGCCAAAATATGCAGGTTCAGCCCTTTTTTTCTTTTTTATTATTTTTTTCACTTTAATTTTTATTTTCTGATTTTAATTTATAGAAAATGTAATTTAAATAAGACTTATATAAAAAAAATTACTTATTAGTTTTTATAACTCTTAAAAAAATATAAACTTTTTAATTTAAACACTTAAAAATATAGATAAATATTTTTTATATATTTTTGTATTTTTATGTTTAAAACTTATTATATTTTTACAAAAATAGCTTTAAAACTAAATTTTTTTTATAGCGTTTCGCTTAGGCTTGATGTTCCACAGCAGCGGCACAAAAAATACTTGATGTTAAAGCGGAGGGGTACGAAATACTATTATTTTTTCTATAAAATACTATTAAATACGATACAATTTTACACAAGTTATTTATTTATTTATAGAATGGATATACCTAAACTTTGCTACAACACTTATAGGCAGTGTACCTAATCGTAGAGTAGTGTAGTTTTTAGTAAGTCTGGTTTGTTCCAAGGGAGCTAGCTGAGTTTAACGCAATATTTTTTCACAACTATATTTGTATATATATATATATATATATATATATATAAGTAGTATTATTATTATAAAAGGGGGGTTTTACCGTTTAATGACCGGTTTGTCGATTTTAAGTCCTAATGCAAAATATTAAAAATAAATATAACTTAATTTAAAGCGTAAAGTAAATGACGATAAATAAAAATGCGATAAAATAAAAGTACGATAATTAAAAGTGCAATAATTTAAAGTACGATAAATAAAATGATGATAAATAAAAATGCGATGAGATATAAAATAAAGGAATTATGCTTATTTAAACTTCCGTAATCATGATGTTTGACATGTTGATTTTAATTTATTACCAAGGGTTAATTGTCTTTTGTCCTGGATTATTTGATAAGTCCATATAGTTTTGTCCATAATAGTCCATCGGTCATAATTATAAAGTACGAAAGTCTTCGCCAAATTAACCTTATACCCGAAGTCAAATATTCCAACTAACTGGGGATTTAAACCGTAAGAAGGTTTTAATAATTTGTTTAATAATTACACCAGGTTATCGACTGAGTGTAACCCAAGGTCTTAATACTTTATTAACAATTACACCAATTACCCTTGAATGTAATCGACTCCTATTTTAACGAGTCCATTGACTATTAATCCATCCCCGTATCCAGTTAAATGAACAATTATCAGTATTTATAAATATCCCGCCCACCGTACCCAGTCAAGCGTATGTGGTTATATATAAATACGTCAAATTATAAATCTTTATATTAAATTAACGAGATATCATTTAGTTAATATAAAGCCCATTAATAGCTCATAGTCCAATTTCCACAAGTGTCGGTCTTTTGTTCAAACCCTAATTATGGTCCAAAGCCCAATAACCCCATCTTGAATATTTAGTCCAACATCACGATTACTTCAGCGTAAATAAGCATAATAATAACTTAGCTATGAGACATTAATTTAAAAAGGTTGAACATAACTTACAAACTTAAAACATTCGCTACTATAACCTTATTATTATTATTAACTTAATATTAAAATTATAATTAAAATATAAATATATATATTGAGAGAGAGCAGAGATTGATGATGAATGGTGTATATATTTCGTCAAATTCGTTGGCTATTTATAGCACCTGACCCAACTTTCTGGCTCATGCGATCGCATGAGATTAACTCTTCCAGGCCATGCGATCACATGGCCGCCATTTTCTGGTCACAAAGTGATTAAAACGTGGGTTGTTGCATTTAAATATAATATATAATATAATATATATAATTTTATATAATTATATATATATATATATATATATATAAATATATATATTATATTCTTGTGCATAGTTGACTTGTAATTTTAGGTCCGTTGACTCGCACGTTGATGCTCGGTTTATGTCTCGGTTCCAGATTTTTGAACGTCCTTTCGTACGCTTTGAAATCTTGTACTTTACGTTTCGCGGCTTGTACTCTTGTAATTTTTAGACGTTTCTCATCAATAAATTGAACCACTTGGATTGTACCTTGTACATTTGAGCTTTTCGGTCATTTACATCTTCAAATTGTCGAATCTGTCTTTTGTCTTCACCTTTTATTATTTAAACGAATATCACTTGTAAATAGAACAATTTCAACTAAAAGCTTGTCTTTCTTGAAGGATAATGCTATGAAATATGAAATGTCCCGTTCTTATTGATTAAAAACGTTCCATATTAATTGATTTTGTTGCGAGGTTTTGACCTCTATATGAGACGTTTTTCAAAGACTGCATTCATTTTAAAACAAACCATAACCTTTATTTCATCAATAAAGGTTTAAAAAGCTTTACGTAGATTATCAAATAATGATAATCTAAAATATCCTGTTTACACACGACCATTACATAATGGCTTACAATACAAATATGTTACAACAAAATAAGTTTCTTGAATGCAGTTTTTACACAATATCATACAAGCATGGACTCCAAATCTCGTCCTTATTTAAGTATGCGACAGCGGAAGCTCTTAATAATCACCTGAGAATAAACATGCTTAAAACGTCAACAAAAATGTTGGTGAGTTATAGGTTTAACCTATATATATCAAATAATAATAATAGACCACAAGATTTCATATTTCAATACACATCCCATACATAGAGGTAAAAATCATTCATATGGTGAACACCTGGTAACCGACATTAACAAGATGCATATATAAGAATATCCCCATCATTCCGGGACACCCTTCGGATATGATATAAATTTCGAAGTACTAAAGCATCCGGTACTTTGGATGGGGTTTGTTAGGCCCAATAGATCTATCTTTAGGATTCGCGTCAATTAGGGTGTTTTTCCCTAATTCTTAGATTACCAGACTTAATAAAAAGGGGCATATTCGATTTCGATAATTCAACCATAGAATGTAGTTTCACGTACTTGTGTCTATTTTGTAAATCATTTATAAAACCTGCATGTATTCTCATCCCAAAAATATTAGATTTTAAAAGTGGGACTATAACTCACTTTCACAGATTTTTACTTCGTCGAGATGTAAGACTTGGCCACTGTTGATTCACGAACCTATAACAATATATACATATATATTAAAGTATGTTTAAAATATATTTACAACACTTTTAATATATTTTGATGTTTTAAGTTTATTAAGTCAGCTGTCCTCGTTAGTAACCTACAATTAGTTGTCCACAGTTAGATGTACAGAAATAAATCGATAAATATTATCTTGAATCAATCCACGACCCAGTGTATACGTATCTCAGTATTGATCACAACTCAAACTATATATATTTTGGAATCAACCTCAACCCTGTATAGCTAACTCCAACATTCACATATAGAGTGTCTATGGTTGTTCCGAAATATATATAGATGTGTCGACATGATAGGTCAAAATATTGTATACGTGTCTATGGTATCTCAAGATTACATAATATATAATACAAGTTGATTAAGTTATGGTTGGAATAGATTTGTTACCAATTTTCACGTAGCTAAAATGAGAAAAATTATCCAATCTTGTTTTACCCATAACTTCTTCATTTTAAATCCGTTTTGAGTGAATCAAATTGCTATGGTTTCATATTGAACTTTATTTTATGAATCTAAACAGAAAAAGTATAGGTTTATAGTCAGAAAAATAAGTTACAAGTCGTTTTTGTAAAGGTAGTCATTTCAGTCGAAAGAACGACGTCTAGATGACCATTTTAGAAAACATACTTCCACTTTGAGTTTAACCATAATTTTTGTATATAGTTTCATTTTCATAATAAAAATCATTTTCTCAGAATAACAACTTTTAAATCAAAGTTTATCATAGTTTTTAATTAACTAACCCAAAACAGCCCGCTGTGTTACTACGAAGGCGTAAATCCAGTTTTACGGTGTTTTTCGTGTTTCCAGGTTTTAAATCATTAAGTTAGCATATCATATAGATATAGAACATGTGTGTAGTTAATTTTAAAAGTCAAGTTAGAAGGATTAACTTTTGTTTGCGAACAAGTTTAGAATTAACTAAACTATGTTCTAGTGATTACGAGTTTAAACCTTCGAATAAGATAGTTTTATATATATGAATTGAATGATGTTATGAACATCATTACTACCTCAAGTTTAGTAGGTAAACATACTGGAAGTGACAAGAAATGATCTAGCTTCAAAGGATCTTGGATGGCTTGAAAGTTCTTGAAGTAGGATCATGACACAAAAACAAGTTCAAGTAAGATTTTTACTCGAATTAAGATAGTTTATAGTTATAGAAATTGAAATCAAAGTTTGAATATGAATATTACCTTGAATAAGAAAGATAACATACTGTATATAACAAAGGTTTCTTGATCTTAGATGATTACTTGGAATGGATTAGAAAGCTTGGAAGTAAATTAGTAAACTTGAAGGGATTTTTGAAGTGTTCTTGAAGTGTTCTTCCTATGATGATTATAGCTTGATTCTTGAAGTGATTTTTGATGAAGATGATGATTAACTACTGGAAAAATACGTTCATAATAGTGTGTGTGTGTTGAGAGAGAATTAGAAAGAGAATTGGAAGTGAAATGGAGTGAATGATGAGTGGTAATTGGTGAGTGGTGAGTGGGGTTAAAAGGAGTTCTAGTTAGTTGACTAGCTCATGGTAGAAGTTAAAATTGATTAGTCATACATGACATAATCAAGAGTGGAATCCCATGCTAGTTCCTATTGGTATATACCCATAGTAAGTACGTTTTGAAGCTGTGTATATTACGGGTAAGAATACGACTAGAATTCTTGATGAAAGAAAAGAATGGGAAAGTAACTGTAACCATTTTCGTTAAGTATGAGTGTTTTGATATATGTCTTGAAGTCTTCCAAAAGTATTTTAATACAACTAAATACACTACATGTATATACATTTTAACTGAGTCGTTAAGTCATCGTTAGTCGTTACATGTAAGTGTTGTTTTGAAACCTTTAAGTTAACGATCTCAATTAATGTTGTTAACCCATTGTTTATTATATCTAATGAGATGTTAAATTATTATATTATCATGATATTATGATATATTAATATATCTTAATATGATATATATACATTTAAATGTCGTTACAACGATAATCGTTACATATATGTCTCGTTTCGAAATCCTTAAGTTAGTAGTCTTGTTTATATGTATATAACTCATTGTTAATATACTTATGGAGATACTTACTTATCATAATCTCATGTTAACCATATGTATATCCATATATATCCTCATGTCGTTTTTACAAGTTTTAATGTTCGTGAATCGCCGGTCAACTTGGGTGGTCAATTGTCTATATGAAACATATTTCAATTAATCAAGTCTTAACAAGTTTGATTGCTTAACATGTTGGAAACATTTAATCATGTAAATATCAATCTCAATTAATATATATAAACATGGAAAAGTTCGGGTCACTACAGTACCTACCCGTTAAATAAATTTCGTCCTGAAATTTTAAGCTGTTGAAGGTGTTGACGAATCTTCTGGAAATAGATGCGGGTATTTCTTCTTCATCTGATCTTCATGCTCCCAGGTGAACTCGGGTCCTCTACGAGCATTCCATCGAACCTTAACAATTGGTATCTTGTTTTGCTTAAGTCTTTTAACCTCACGATCCATTATTTCTACGGGTTCTTCGATGAATTGGAGTTTTTCGTTGATTTGGATTTCATCTAACGGAATAGTGAGATCTTCTTTAGTAAAACATTTCTTCAAATTCGAGACGTGGAAAGTGTTATGTACAGCTACGAGTTGTTGAGGTAACTCAAGTCGGTAAGCTACTGGTCCGACACGATCAATAATCTTGAATGGTCCAATATACCTTGGATTTAATTTCCCTTGTTTACCAAATCGAACAACGCCTTTCCAAGGTGCAACTTTAAGCATGACCATCTCTCCAATTTCAAATTCTATATCTTTTCTTTTAATGTCAGCGTAGCTCTTTTGTCGACTTTGGATGGTTTTCAACCGTTGTTGAATTTGGATGATCTTCTCGGTAGTTTCTTGTATAATCTCTGGACCCGTAATCTGTCTATCCCCCACTTCACTCCAACAAATCGGAGACCTGCACTTTCTACCATAAAGTGCTTCAAACGGCGCCATCTCAATGCTTGAATGGTAGCTGTTGTTGTAGGAAAATTCTGCTAACGGTAGATGTCGATCCCAACTGTTTCCGAAATCAATAACACATGATCGTAGCATGTCTTCAAGCATTTGTATCGTCCTTTCGCTCTTCCCATCAGTTTGTGGATGATAGGCAGTACTCATGTCTAACCGAGTTCCTAATGCTTGCTGTAATGTCTGCCAGAATCTTGAAATAAATCTGCCATCCCTATCAGAGTTAATAGGGATTGGTATTCCATGTCTGGAGACGACTTCCTTCAAATACAGTCGTGCTAACTTCTCCATCTTGTCATCTTCTCTTATTGGCAGGAAGTGTGCTGATTTGGTGAGACGATCAACTATTACCCAAATAGTATCAAAACCACTTGCAGTCCTTGGTAATTTAGTGATGAAATCCATGGTAATGTTTTCCCATTTCCATTCTGGGATTTCGGGTTGTTGAAGTAGACCTGATGGTTTCTGATGCTTAGCTTTGACCTTAGAACACGTCAAACATTCTCCTACGTATTTAGCAACATCGGCTTTCATACCCGGCCACCAAAAATGTTTCTTGAGATCCTTGTACATCTTTCCCGTTCCAGGATGTATTGAGTATCTGGTTTTATGAGCTTCTCTAAGTACCATTTCTCTCATATCTCCAAATTATGGTACCCAAATCCTTTCAGCCCTATACCGGGTTCCGTCTTCCCGAATATTAAGATGCTTCTCCGATCCTTTGGGTATTTCATCCTTTAAATTTCCCTCTTTTAAAACTCCTTGTTGCGCCTCCTTTATTTGAGTAGTAAGGTTATTATGAATCATTATATTCATAGATTTTACTCGAATGGGTTCTCTGTCCTTCCTGCTCAAGGCATCGGCTACCACATTTGCCTTCCCCGGGTGGTAACGAATCTCAAAGTCGTAATCATTCAATAATTCAATCCACCTACGCTGCCTCATATTCAGTTGTTTCTGATTAAATATGTGTTGAAGACTTTTGTGGTCGGTATATATAATACTTTTGACCCCATATAAGTAGTGCCTCCAAGTCTTTAATGCAAAAACAACCGCGCCTAATTCCAAATCATGCGTCGTATAATTTTGTTAGTGAATCTTCAATTGTCTAGACGCATAAGCAATCACCTTCGTTCATTGCATTAATACACAACCGAGACCTTGCTTTGATGCGTCACAATAAATCACAAAATCATCATTCCCTTCAGGCAATGACAATATAGGTGCCGTAGTTAGCTTTTTCTTCAATAACTGAAACGCTTTCTCTTGTCCATCATTCCATTCAAATTTCTTCCCTTTATGCGTTAATGCAGTCAAGGGTTTTGCTATTCTGGAAAAGTCTTGGATGAACCTTCTGTAGTAACCAGCTAGTCCTAAAAACTGGCGTATGTGTTTCGGAGTTTTCGGGGTTTCCCACTTGTCAACAGTTTCTATCTTTGCCGGATCCACCTTAATACATTCTTTGTTCACTATGTGACTGAGGAATTGAACTTCTTCCAACCAAAATGCACATTTTGAAAACTTAGCGTACAATTCTTCCTTCCTCAATACTTCTAACACCTTTCTCAAATGTTCACCGTGTTCTTGGTCACTCTTTGAGTAAATAAGTATGTCATCAATGAAAACAATGACAAACTTGTCAAGGTATGGTCCACACACTCGGTTCATAAGGTCCATGAACACAGCTGGTGCATTAGTTAAACCAAATGGCATGACCATAAACTCGTAATGACCGTAACGTGTTCTGAATGCAGTCTTTGGAATATCATCTTCTTTCACCCGCATTTGATGATACCCGGAACGTAAGTCAATCTTTGAATAAACAGACGAGCCTTGTAGTTGATCAAATAAGTCGTCGATTCTCGGTAGTGGGTAGCGGTTCTTGATGGTAAGTTTGTTCAACTCTCGGTAGTCGATACACAACCTGAATGTACCATCTTTCTTCTTGACAAACAAAACAGAAGCTCCCCACGGTGATGTGCTTGGTCGAATGAAACCACGCTCTAAAAGTTCTTGTAATTGGCTTTGCAGTTCTTTCATCTCGCTGGGTGCGAGTCTGTAAGGAGCACGAGCTATTGGTGCAGCTCCTGGTACAAGATCTATTTGAAATTCAACGGATCGATGTGGGGGTAATCCCGGTAATTCTTTCGGAAATACATCGGGAAATTCTTTTGCGACGGGAACATCATTGATGCTCTTTTCTTCAGTTTGTACTTTCTCGACGTGTGTTAGAACAGCATAGCAACCTTTTCTTATTAGTTTTTGTGCCTTCAAATTACTAATAAGATGTAGCTTCGTGTTGCCCTTTTCTCCGTACACCATTAAGGGTTTTCCTTTTTCTCGTATAATGCGAATTGCATTTTTGTAACAAACGATCTCTGCTTTCACTTCTTTCAACCAGTCCATACTGATTATCACATCAAAACTCCCTAACTCTACTGGTATCAAGTCAATCTTAAATATTTAGCTAACCAGTTTAATTTCTCGATTCCGACATATATTATCTGCTGAAATTAATTTACCATTTGCTAATTCGAGTAAAAATTTACTATCCAAAGGCGTCAATGGACAACTTAATTTAGCACAAAAATCTCTACTCATATAGCTTCTATCCGCACCCGAATCAAATAAAACGTAAGCAGATTTATTGTCAATAAGAAACGTACCCGTAACAAGCTCCGAGTCTTCCTGTGCCTCTGCCGCATTAATATGGAAAACTCTTCTGCGGCCTTGTCCATTCGTGTTCTCCTGGTTCGGGCAATTTCTAATAATGTGGCCCGGTTTTCCACATTTATAACAAACTACATTGGCATAACTTGCTCCGACACTACTTGCTCCGCCATTACTCGTTCCGACACCATTTGTTCCTTTCGTTCTATTAACCCCTGGTCCATAGACCTCACACTTCGCCTCGCTATGACCATTTCTTTTACACTTGTTGCAAAATTTGGTGCAGAACCCCGAGTGATACTTTTCACACCTTTGGCATAGCTGCTTCTGATTATTGTTGTTGTTGCGGTTATTATTGTTGTTGGGATGATTGTTGTAGTTGCTGCTGTTGTTGTTGTTGGGCCGTTTGTTGTAGTTGCGATTGATGTTGCGATTGTTGGGATAATTGTTGCGATTATTGTTGTAATTGCTGTTGTTGTTGTATTGGTGATTCTTATCACCGTTTTCCTCCCACTTTCTTTTAACTTGCTTTACATTGGCCTCTTCAGCAGTCTGTTCTTTAATTCTTTCTTCAATCTGGTTCACTAGTTTGTGAGCCATTCTACATGCCTGTTGTATGGAGGCGGGCTCGTGTGAACTTATATCTTCTTGGATTCTTTCCGGTAATCCTTTCACAAACGCGTCGATCTTCTCTTCCTCATCTTCGAATGCTCCCGGACACAATAGGCACAATTCTGTGAATCGTCTTTCGTACGTGGTAATATCAAATCCTTGGGTTCGTAACCCTCTAAGTTCTGTCTTGAGCTTATTGACCTCGGTTCTGGGACGGTACTTCTCATTCATCAAGTGCTTGAATGCTGACCACGGTAGTGCGTACGCATCGTCTTGTCCTACTTGCTCTAGATAGGTATTCCACCATGTTAACGCAGAACCTGTGAAGGTATGCGTAGCGTACTTCACTTTGTCCTCTTCAGTACACTTACTTATGGCAAACACCGATTCGACCTTCTCGGTCCACCGTTTCAATCCGATCGGTCCTTCGGTTCCATCAAATTCCAAAGGTTTGCAGGCAGTGAATTCTTTGTAGGTGCATCCTACACGATTTCCTATACTGCTAGATCCAAGGTTATTGTTGGTATTTAGCGCAGCCTGTACTGCGGCTATGTTTGAAGCTAGAAAAGTACGGAATTCCTCTTCATTCATATTCACGGTGTGTCAAGTAGTCGGTGCCATTTTCTTCAAAATAGTCAAATGGAACAAGTTAATCATACAGAATATTAAGAGTAGTTAATAGTATTTCGTAGCATAATATGAACTCATTTATAAAAGCTTTTTCTTCATATTAGCATTTTATAAGTTTAAATTCGGGTAGTACCTACCCGTTAAGTTCATACTTAGTAGCTAATATACAATTCAACTACTACAATTCTATATGAAAAACTGATTATAATAATATTTCGCGTTCAAACTTTTATACAATATTTTACAAACTTACAATACCGCTTATTTTACATAAAGCATGAAATATAGCACACAATAACTTTGATACAAGATAATTGTGAAGATAATTCTAGCTAGTACACAAGTCGTTCAGCAAAGGCAATAAAGACACGTAATTCATACGTCCAGAAACAAGTCATGCATTCTGGTTTTACTAGGACTACTTCCCATCCTTGGTCTTGTGGAACATAACTGTTATGGCCGTTGATAAGACAGCATGTTGTAACGTCGTCAAAGGGACGAGGGTTACGTAATGACCAACAGTCTCGTAATAACCTAAAAACCTCATTTCTTACCCCAATTACCGACTCCGTCCCTTGTGGGAACGTTTTGTTTAATAGTTGTGGCCCGATGTTCTTTTTCTCACTTTGGTGAGAAGCGAACATTACTAACCCGTAAGCATAGCATGCTTCTTTATGTTGCATGTTAGCCGCTTTTTCTAAATCATGAAGTCCTATATTCGGATACATTGAGTCAAAATAATTTCTTAACCCGTTGCGTAAAATAGCATTTTGGTTCCCCGCAATATATGTGAAAGGACCCGTTCATATACATTATAAACGATTCACAATAGTTGATTACATTGCGAGGTATTTGACCTCTATATGATACATTTTACAAACATTGCATTCGTTTTTAAAAGACAATCTTTCTTTACATCGAAAATTGACAGGCATGCATACCATTTCATAATATCCACTATCCAACTATAAATTGATTTAATAATAATCTTTGATGAACTCAATGACTCGAATGCAACGTTCTTCGAAATATGCTATTGAAGACTCCAAGTAATATCTTTAAAATGAGCAAATGCACAGCGGAAGATTTCTTTAACACCTGAGAATAAACATGCTTTAAAGTGTCAACCAAAAGGTTGGTGAGTTCATTAGTTTATCATAATCATTTATTTCCATCATTTTAATAGACCACAAGAATTTCATTTCCAGTTCTCATAAATATACGTCCCATGCATAGAGACAAAAACAATCATTCATATGGTGAACACCTGGTAACCGACATTAACTAGATACATATAAGAATATCCCCTATCATTCCGGGATCCTCCTTCGGACATGATATAAATTTCGAATTACTAAAGCATCCGGTACTTTGGATGGGGTTTGTTAGGCCCAATAGATCTATCTTTAGGATTCGCGTCAATTAGGGTGTCTGTTCCCTAATTCTTAGATTACCAGACTTTAATAAAAAGGGGCATATTCGATTTCGATAATTCAACCATATAATGTAGTTTCAATTACTTGTGTCTATTTCGTCAAAACATTTATAAAAGCGCATGTATTCTCAGTCCCAAAAATATAAAGGGTAAAAAGGCAAATGAAACTCACCATACTGTATTTCGTAGTAAAAATACATATAACGTCATTGAACAAGTGCAAGGTTGGCCTCGGATTCACGAACCTAAATTAATTATATATATTTATGTGTTGGTCAATATTTGTCTAACAAATTAGGTCAAGTCATAGTGTACCACAATCCTAATGCTCGAGACTAATATGCAAAAGTCAACAAAAGTAAATTTGACTCAAAATAATTTCCAAAAATCTATACATGATTAATATATAGTTTAAATATCGTCGTTTTATATTTTTAAATATTTTTAAAAGATTTATTAGAGTAAATAATATAATTTATTTATTAATAAATAAAATTTTATATTATATTTATATAATAAAATATACTTTTATATATATTAAGTAATAAAATTTATAGGGTTCATTTAATATTATAAAGATAATATGATAGGTATTATTAAAGTAAGTTATTACACGTAGTAAAATATGTTTGTATCAAATATTTATTTGATAAAATAATATCTATAATGATAGTAAGTAAAAGTCGTATTATTTTGTAATAATAATTATTATTATAAAAATATCAATATTTATAATTACTAAGATGACATTATGATAAAACGATAATTCTAATTATGATAACTTTAATATTTACGATAATTTTTAATATTATCTTTAAAATAATAATTCTATTTGAAATAATAATAATAATGATATTTTATAGTAACAATGACTTTTCTATTAAAATGATAATTTTTGTTAAAATGATAGTTTTAATACTAACGATAATTTTAATAATAATAGTAATGATAAAAATAATACGAACGATAATTTTATCTAAATCAATATCTTATAATATTTTAATTTCATCATGATACTCTTACCCATTATTTCCTAATCGTTTCATTTAATTGCTTTTAATCGTCTTTTATATCGTGTTCGTAATAATGATAATAATAGTAATCAAAATAATTAGGTGTTACAAATATTTATTTTAATTACACTAATATTAATAATGATAGTTACTATAACATTATTAACGATAATACTAATAATTATCTTAATGATAATATAGTAATAATAATATTAATAATAACAATAACCATTTTTAAATAATGATATATATATTAATAATGATAATAATAATAATAATACCAATAATAATAATAATAATAATAATAACAATAATAATAATAATAATAATAATAATAATAATAATAATAATAATAATAATTGGATAATAATAATAATACTAATTATAACTTTAACGATAATAACGATAGTAATAATAAAAAAATAATAATTTTTTTTTTAATGATAAATCCTTTTATTGATAAAGATAATAATAATAATAATAATAATAATAATAATAATAATAATAAGATAAAACTGGAACGACGATAATAACGACGATAATAATAATCATTTTTAATAATAATACAAAAATTCGATGGACTATAACTTCAAATCCGTTCATCGAAATCATTCGATATCTAAATGAAAAGTTCTTAATTTTTCGCTAGCTTTCCAACATCATGCATATCTTATACCTTATCTCAGTCGCATATATAACTAATTCAGGATTCAACATAACTAACTAAAGGCAATATCAAAAGTACAAACATGCATAATCCTATATACTCGAGCACTAGTCAGGGATACACTATTAGTATGTAAAAGTTAAATTATGAGTACTCACGTATCAATATTGAGATTCAATATTGCAGGAAAGGTACGTAAACGCAACGGAGATGATAAATACTATATTGACCTCACGAGCATACCCATGAACCATACCCAATCACCTCCATAGCTATAACCCATAATTTCCTTAATCCAATCCCACTCGAAAAACAATTTCGAAATCACTCGGACAGTACTCTGACGTAATATTTATGTATACTAATAATATCTTGAAATAATATGGAGTAAATATATATATGTAAATCGATTGAGAGAGTTTAGAGAAAAATATTTTCAAGTTTCTATGAAATAATGAAACCTATTGAATTCTATTTATAATATATTTTTGAATTATTAAAGTGAATTATTAAAGTATGAATTATTAAAGTGAATTATTAAAGTATAAATTATTAAAGTGAATTATTAAAGTATGAATTATTAAAGTGAATTATTAAAGTATGAATTATTAAAGTGAATTATTAAAGTTAAAGTTAAAGTAAAGTAAAAATAAAGTAAAGGTAAAGTTTAAGTATAGTAAAAGTATAAAACTACATAATACGTATAATACGCGTATAAATATATATAATATTAATTTAAATCATTATATATATTTAATAAAATAAAATATAAATATCGTTATCTTTATCATACTAGTTAAGTAATGAGTTGTCAAAAGTGGTTCTAGATATTTATAAAAGTTATATACGTTTTAATAATAAAGTTCTTTTTAAACTGAAAACGTTTTTGTACGTTTGAAACTAAATAGATCAATCGAGTCTTTATGAGATTCAATCTTCCACTATCCTTTGTCTAGTTCTCAATGATTAACAATTTGTTCTTATTTATAAATCACTTTACCATTTTCCGAATATTGTTAAAATAGAAAGATTTCTCAAATCAACATGGGCCTTTCAACAGAGACTTGTAATCATAATTGAATATATCTGATAATTCAATCATTTGATCTTATCTTCTAATTCCATTGATAAACATTTTGAAACAGATACAATCATATAAAGTATTTAATCTAATATTTTGTTTACGTTTCAAGTTATAATATATATATACACATATACATATATAATCATATTCATTTAATGGTTCGTGAATCGTTGGAACTTGGTCGAGGTCGAATGAATGTATGAACATAGTTTAAAATTCTTGAAATTTAACTTAACAAATATTGCTTATCGTGTCGGAAACATATAAAGATTAAAGTTTAAATTTGGTTGGAAATTTCCGGGTTGTCACAATACCTACCCGTTAAAGAAATTTCGTCCCGAAATTTGAGTGGAAAGCTCGTGAATGATAATAAGTATGTTTTCATGATGCATACGGGCTGAAAATTAGAGTTTTATTATCAGCGAATAATTTAGATAAACAATCCATTTATATGAAGAGTACGAATGAAGCTAACATAGAAGAGTGAAATGAGTAAGTGTAGATTCATCTTATCATTTGACGTAGATATGATTGATTCCCAGATTTCAAGAGATTTGAAGAAAATCTTCTTAATAAGATTTGACTCTCCGGTAATCAAGGGAATTAGGATCCGCTTTAAATGCGATCGTCCATTTTAATTGTTCTGTCGGAGATTTTCTTATAAATTCACCTCCTTCATTTCCTTACAACTCACACCTTCTGTTGATGCATTTTATGCAAGTCCCTTGACATCTACCCACGTCCATTGCAGGTACAACAGTTTACAGGCCACCATGATTGTTCGTTATTATACTATCCGTGTTTGTATGTGGTTACAGGAACTGCAGGAACGAGATTTGGATGTTTGACTATGTTAGACTTAGTCAGACGTCCGAGTGAAGCCTCACTCGTACGGTTGATAGGCTCATACGCATGGTTGATACTGATCTAAATCACAGTTACAACCTAAATGAGAAGACAGGAGTGAGTGATCACCCGTACAGCTGATGAAGTCAACTCGTATGTGTGATGGATGAATCGTACGGGTGAGTTAACAGCAGGGGTATATAAAGTCTTATGTTCTTCATTTTAGGTTAAGCCTCTCATTTGTTACACACACTCAGATCTGGTGAGCTCCTCCGATTCTCTCTCAACCCAAATCACCCAGGTGGTGAATAATAGCTCTAAGTGTTGATCTAATCACACTTGATTTAGTTATGGTATGACTAAATTAATCCCAAAAAGCTTAACCTACTTACTAGAGGGTTTGGTTCACTTATTCCGTCATTGTGTGAGTTAAATCTGTTGATTTCTAAGTTCCTAGTCATGTTTCATCACCTTCTATTCTTTCCCCCTCAACTCATATTTTAAAGTGTTCATCAATATGCTCCATCCAGTTCTGATTCTCGATATACTTATAACTTTCATATCGGTCATTCTTCTTTTTCATCTACCGCCGGAAGAATCTATTTACTTCTACTATACTCTTGGGTTTATAGTGTTTCTAGTTCTCCCGTATCTTTATATTGCTATATGCATCGATATATATGGTTTATAATTTTTGGTTTGTCGTTGGACTTTATATCTTCCCTTATATTTCAAAGTCTCTATTTCTATCTTCTATAATCATTGTCATCCACAGTTAATGCTCTCTTTTATTTACTGCAATTTATACCCCAATTTCTATTTCGGAGTTTTGTCCTTTCGTTTCTTCTTCTTGCGATTAAGCACCGCTTGTAATGGTCCAGAATTCACAGATATGAATTTCGGAATCAACATTGTTAATGTTCTAGGAAGGAAATTGTGATGGCACGATCTTGACTTGTCAAATTACTAGAATACCTTGGAAAAGGCCGAATCATCAAGAAATATTTTCTTGATATTTTAGAGGTTAAATAGAATACAAGAGTCGTATAACATGGCACATGATGATGTTATGATCTGTGAATCATCACGTTCCATTTAGAAACTCAGCATGAATTACTGTAATATAATCACGTTGATCAAGTGTCATTATATTGTACTAACTCATGCTTCAGTTTCCAACACTACTTCAAAAACATTTATATTTTAAACTCAAAGGTTTACAGAGTATAGGAACTAAACAGTTTCCTTTTTGATGTAATACAGATAGCGCAAAGAGATAAATGATTCCAGATAAGAATAGGTAAGAAAATATCTTCAGAAATATGGAGGATATTTATAATGAAAGATATGATGATATTTTAGAATATCTAAGATCAGAGGATGATGAAGAATATTATTCACAAGGGTTTAGAGTCAGGAGTAAGGTATTTGATAATAATTTCAGCAGACACTGAATCATTTGGATTCTTTGAAGGCAGGTTTAGTCTTTGTGATTTGTCCATAGCCTCCTTCATGGTTTGCTTAATCCGTTTTCCAGTTCCAAACCTTCTCTTTTTCTAAGCTTTTCCAACACACTATCCTTTATTATCAAACTTTTGACTGTTAAGGTCGTTTACAGTTTTTGCTGCTTCATCAGCATTTTCCAAACTTCGGAGAACTAGTTCGCAGTTTAGGGTGTTTTTCAGAAACTTCACATTCAAAGTATATAAGTCTAGGAGATAGACGTTATATATACACCTATAACTGTTGGCAGAGACATGCTGCAAGATTTCAAAATACTAATTGCTGATTCCTAGTAATTGGCATGACAATTCTTGTTACAAGATGCGGATGAGTAAATGATGGGGTTTCGATAAATATAATGACTTTTCGGAAAGTCAAAGATCAGTGAAGTTGTTGGTAAGTTTATTTTTAATGTGGTGAGACATAAAAGGTTCTCCGGTAACGATGACGAAAGGGCAACGTCTATATCAAGGTTATAATAAGACTGTTTCAACTGAAAAGTCGAAGTTGACTTGCTAAAGCTGTGACAAAACTGACTAATTTGAAAAGGAATCGCAAAGTTATTTTTGCTAATAAATGCCAAAGGGTCTGACACGGATACGTGTTAAATTATGACTCTGGTTTCGAGAGCTTTTCAGATGCAAGACTGTGGTTAATATGTGGTTGGATCATTATCTCGATTGTTTATTATTTGAAGTGTCTTCAGGAATTTTGAAGGGTTTTGAACACAGATTGTAATCGTTAATATACATTTGATGTTCTAACACACTTTTGAAGTCAAAGTATAGCTTTGAACGATGTAGGAATCTAAAAGTGATGGTACCGATTATATCTCGAATTAAATTCTGAGATTTTAAAATCAGAATATGTAATTGGGTTTGAATGAGTATGGTTGTTTTAATTTCTATGAAAGAATGTATATTATTGTGAAAGTAGGAAGTATAATTGATAATTTGCTTAATCTGATTCGAAGAATGTAACATATTAATTGTGAATTTATATATATCTCTCGGGTATTACCTACCCGTTAAAAAATTTTCACAATTAATATTTTTTACATAAGAATTTTATTACAGTCTTTATGAAAATATATATGTATATATTCTCCTCAGATGTAACATAGATTTTAATGAGTTAATACTAAATTAAACTCATTCGATTTACGGTTGGAACTAGAATTGAATAATTCCTTGAAGGCTTTAGAGGTTACATAAGTATTTCTTCAATAATATTGAAATTATGAATCAATACTTCGTTATTTGTTGAGATGTGATGTTGGTTTTCGTTAAATTCTTGTGAACTTCGCAAAGTACGAATGATGTTATCTGAAAAGTTTCGGTTACATCAATGATGAAGTGTAAAATCAAATATATACTTGATTTATTAGGAATTGGAATTTGTTGAATTGAGACAGAGATTGTAGTTAACGATGCTTAAGTCGCGGGCGAGGGACGTACATTATTGCATATTTATAATATGAATTAACCGAGTAGTTAAGATTCACACACAATAGCTTAGCACGGAAAGATTTATTTTTTATTTCAAAATATATATATATATATAATATATATATATATATATATAATTTCTTCAGAGGGAATGAGTTAATTCTTCATAACTTGTTGATACAATATACACGTTATTGATTCGTAATGATGTCCACAGTGATTCTTGAACTGACGGAGTTTGTGATGTTATTATAGGTATTGTTGATTCTGATGTTGACTGTACTGACGATGATGGTGACGTTGACGGTACTGTTGATGCTGTTGGTAAAACAAGTTTAACTTGTTAATCACACACCATTTTTGTCAGGGTTTCTACTCTTCCTTCTATCATTTTGGTTCGCTTAACTGATTTATGGTTAGGGCTAGATTAGATAATCTCTAAGACTTTAGAGATTATATAATCGCCGCGGAATGTTTCTCCAATGAAGTTATGAATTAATACTTCGTCAGTTATTGTTGTTGGTACTCTTTGGTATCTATGGTGCGTATGACGTTGATGCTAGTGGGACAGATTGTGAAGTTGAGGTTTACAACGCGGTTGTGGTTGGAGGTGGTAATGGTACTGTTGGCGTTGATGATGGTGGTACTGGTTATGCTGCTGGTGCTGCTGCTGCTGGTGTTTGTAATCTCTGCACCATATTCTCCAAAGCCACTACCCGAGCGCGAAGTTCGTTGACTTCTTCTATTATTCCAGGATGATTGTTGGTCAGAACGAGCGGATAAATAAAATCTAGAATTTGATGTAGTATATAATCGTGACGAGATACCTTGGAAATGAGAGAGAAAATGGTGTCTCGAACAGGTTCGCCGGTAAGTGCTTCAGGTTCTTCGCCAAGAGGGCAATGTGGTGGATGGAAAGGATCGCCTTCTTCTTGTTTCCAATGATTGAGGAGGCTACGAACCCATCCCCAATTCATCCAGAATAGGTGATGACTGATTGGTTGATCCATTCCGGTCACACTTCTTTCGGAGCTTGAGTGAGATTCCATTTCGGAATCCGAGTGACTTGAACTGATGACAAATTCCATTTCGTACGATTGGATAAAGGATTTTCGATATAAAATGATTTTTCGGCTATCGGGTGGTATTCTATTTACATAGGATATCTATATATAGAGATCAAAAGATTTCATAGATTACGGAGGAATTTGCGGGATATGTCATGCAAAGTTTAAAGTAACAGATACGATAAGATATGATTTAGCAGATACGCTAAGATATGAATTTTGTCTATACACTACTCATGCAATTAATGTAGCAAGACGTGTCTAGACTAATAATGATAAGTAGATAATTTCCTATGGATGATAAGCAGATGATTTCCGACTAGAAATGATAAGAAAAACTTTTGACATGCAGACACGGTCGAAGTCCAGACTCACTAATGCATCCTAACGACTTATCAGTTAGACACACTAATGCAGACCTGGTTCGCTAAGACCACCGCTCTGATACCAACTGAAAGGACCCGTTCATATACATTATAAACGATTCACAATAGTTGATTACATTGCGAGGTATTTGACCTCTATATGATACATTTTACAAACATTGCATTCGTTTTTAAAAGACAATCTTTCTTTACATCGAAAATTGACAGGCATGCATACCATTTCATAATATCCACTATCCAACTATAAATTGATTTAATAATAATCTTTGATGAACTCAATGACTCGAATGCAACGTTCTTCGAAATATGCTATTGAAGACTCCAAGTAATATCTTTAAAATGAGCAAATGCATAGCGGAAGATTTCTTTAACACCTGAGAATAAACATGCTTTAAAGTGTCAACCAAAAGGTTGGTGAGTTCATTAGTTTATCATAATCATTTATTTCCATCATTTTAATAGACCACAAGAATTTCATTTCCAGTTCTCATAAATATACGTCCCATGCATAGAGACAAAAACAATCATTCATATGGTGAACACCTGGTAACCGACATTAACTGAACACCTAATTCTTAGATTACCAGACTTTAATAAAAAGGGGCATATTCGATTTCGATAATTCAACCATAGAATGTAGTTTCAATTACTTGTGTCTATTTCGTCAAAACATTTATAAAAGCGCATGTATTCTCAGTCCCAAAAATATAAAGGGCAAAAAGGCAAATGAAACTCACCATACTGTATTTCGTAGTAAAAATACATATAACGTCATTGAACAAGTGCAAGGTTGGCCTCGGATTCACGAACCTAAATTAATTATATATATTTATGTGTTGGTCAATATTTGTCTAACAAATTAGGTCAAGTCATAGTGTACCACAATCCTAATGCTCGAGACTAATATGCAAAAGTCAACAAAAGTAAATTTGACTCAAAATAATTTCCAAAAATCTATACATGATTAATATATAGTTTAAATATCGTCGTTTTATATTTTTAAATATTTTTAAAAGATTTATTAGAGTAAATAATATAATTTATTTATTAATAAATAAAATTTTATATTATATTTATATAATAAAATATACTTTTATATATATTAAGTAATAAAATTTATAGGGTTCATTTAATATTATAAAGATAATATGATAGGTATTATTAAAGTAAGTTATTACACATAGTAAAATATGTTTGTATCAAATATTTATTTGATAAAATAATATCTATAATGATAGTAAGTAAAAGTTGTATTATTTTGTAATAATAATTATTATTATAAAAATATCAATATTTATAATTACTAAGATGACATTATGATAAAACGATAATTCTAATTATGATAACTTTAATATTTACGATAATTTTTAATATTATCTTTAAAATAATAATTCTATTTGAAATAATAATAATAATGATATTTTATAGTAACAATGACATTTCTATTAAAATGATAATTTTTGTTAAAATGATAGTTTTAATACTAACGATAATTTTAATAATAATAGTAATGATAAAAATAATAAGAACGATAATTTTATCTAAATCAATATCTTATAATATTTTAATTTCATCATGATACTCTTACCCATTATTTCCTAATCGTTTCATTTAATTGCTTTTAATCGTCTTTTATATCGTGTTCGTAATAATGATAATAATAGTAATCAAAATAATTAGGTGTTACAAATATTTATTTTAATTACACTAATATTAATAATGATAGTTACTATAACATTATTAACGATAATACTAATAATTATCTTAATGATAATATAGTAATAATAATATTAATAATAACAATAACCATTTTTAAATAATGATATATATATTAATAATGATAATAATAATAATAATAATACCAATAATAATAATAATAATAATAATAATAACAATAATAATAATAATAATAATAATAATAATAATAATAATAATAATAATAATTGGATAATAATAATAATACTAATTATAACTTTAACTATAATAACGATAGTAATAATAAAAAAATAATAATTTTTTTTTTAATGATAAATCCTTTTATTGATAAAGATAATAATAATAATAATAATAATAATAATAATAATAATAATAATAATAATAATAATAATAATAATAATAATAAGATAAAACTGGAACGACGATAATAACGACGATAATAATAATCATTTTTAATAATAATACAAAAATTCGATGGACTATAACTTCAAATCCGTTCATCGAAATCATTCGATATCTAAATGAAAAGTTCTTAATTTTTCGCTAGCTTTCCAACATCATGCATATCTTATACCTTATCTCAGTTGCATATATAACTAATTCAGGATTCAACATAACTAACTAAAGGCAATATCAAAAGTACAAACATGCATAATCCTATATACTCGAGCACTAGTCAGGGATACACTATTAGTATGTAAAAGTTAAATTATGAGTACTCACGTATCAATATTGAGATTCAATATTGCAGGAAAGGTACGTAAACGCAACGGAGATGATAAATACTATATTGACCTCACGAGCATACCCATGAACCATACCCAATCACCTCCATAGCTATAACCCATAATTTCCTTAATCCAATCCCACTCGAAAAACAATTTTGAAATCACTCGGACAGTACTCTGACGTAATATTTATGTATACTAATAATATCTTGAAATAATATGGAGTAAATATATATATGTAAATCGATTGAGAGAGTTTAGAGAAAAATATTTTCAAGTTTCTATGAAATAATGAAACCTATTGAATTCTATTTATAATATATTTTTGAATTATTAAAGTGAATTATTAAAGTATGAATTATTAAAGTAAATTATTAAAGTATAAATTATTAAAGTGAATTATTAAAGTATGAATTATTAAAGTGAATTATTAAAGTATGAATTATTAAAGTGAATTATTAAAGTTAAAGTTAAAGTAAAGTAAAAATAAAGTAAAGGTAAAGTTTAAGTATAGTAAAAGTATAAAACTACATAATACGTATAATACGCGTATAAATATATATAATATTAATTTAAATCATTATATATATTTAATAAAATAAAATATAAATATCGTTATCTTTATCATACTAGTTAAGTAATGAGTTGTCAAAAGTGGTTCTAGATATTTATAAAAGTTATATACGTTTTAATAATAAAGTTCTTTTTAAACTGAAAACGTTTTTGTACGTTTGAAACTAAATAGATCAATCGAGTCTTTATGAGATTCAATCTTCCACTATCCTTTGTCTAGTTCTCAATGATTAACAATTTGTTCTTATTTATAAATCACTTTACCATTTTCCGAATATTGTTAAAATAGAAAGATTTCTCAAATCAACGTGGGCCTTTCAACAGAGACTTGTAATCATAATTGAATATATCTGATAATTCAATCATTTGATCTTATCTTCTAATTCCATTGATAAACATTTTGAAACAGATACAATCATATAAAGTATTTAATCTAATATTTTGTTTACGTTTCAAGTTATAATATATATATACACATATACATATATAATCATATTCATTTAATGGTTCGTGAATCGTTGGAACTTGGTCGAGGTCGAATGAATGTATGAACATAGTTTAAAATTCTTGAAATTTAACTTAACAAATATTGCTTATCGTGTCGGAAACATATAAAGATTAAAGTTTAAATTTGGTTGGAAATTTCCGGGTTGTCACAATATGCGTCAAAGTAAACACATCGTAACTTATGGGTTTCCCAATGTGATATCCCCCATCTTTCAAACGAAAGTCTCTTATAAACCAACTGAAATTTTCTGGTTCTCTAAGACCAACGCTCTGATACCAACTGAAATGTCACGTTCTTATTGATTAAAAACGTTCCATATTAATTGATTTCTTTACGAGGTTTTGACCTCTATATGAGACATTTTTCAAAGACTGCATTCATTTTTAAAACAAACCATAACCTTTATTTCATAAATAAAGGTTTAAAAAGCTTTACGTAGATTATCAAATAATGATAATCTAAAATATCCTGTTTACACACGACCATTACATAATGGTTTACAATACAAATATGTTACATCGAAATCAGTTTCTTGAATGCAGTTTTTACACAATATCATACAAACATGGACTCCAAATCTTGTCCTTATTTTAGTATGCAATAGCGGAAGCTCTTAGTATTCACCTGAGAATAAACATGCTTTAAACGTCAACAAAAATGTTGGTGAGTTATAGGTTTAACCTATATATATCAAATCGTAACAATAGACCACAAGATTTCATATTTCAATACATATCCCATACATAGAGATAAAAATCATTCATATGGTGAACACCTGGTAACCGACATTAACAAGATGCATATATATATAAGAATATCCCCATCATTCCGGGATCCTCCTTCGGACATGATATAAATTTCGAAGTACTAAAGCATCCGGTACTTTGGATAGGGTTTGTTAGGCCCAATAGATCTATCTTTAGGATTCGCGTCAATTAGGGTGTCTGTTCCCTAATTCTTAGATTACCAGACTTAATAAAAAGGGGCATATTCGATTTCGATAATTCAACCATAGAATGTAGTTTCACGTACTTGTGTCTATTTTGTAAATCATTTATAAAACCTGCATGTATTCTCATCCCAAAAATATTAGATTTTTAAAAGTGGGACTATAACTCACTTTCACAGATTTTTACTTCGTCGGGAAGTAAGACTTGGCCACTGGTTGATTCACGAACCTATAAAAATATATACATATATATCAAAGTATGTTCAAAATATATTTACAAAACTTTTAATATATTTTGATGTTTTAAGTTTATTAAGTCAGTTGTCCTCGTTAGTAACCTACAACTAGTTGTCCTTAGTTAGATTATAGAAATAAATCGATAAATATTATCTTCAATCAATCCACAACCCAGTGTATACGTATCTCAGTATTGATCACAACTCAAACTATATATATTTTGGAATCAACCTCAACCCAGTATAGCTAACTCCAACATTCACATATAGAGTGTTTATGGTTGTTCCGAAATATATATAGATGTGTCGACATGATAGGTCGAAACATTGTATACGTGTCTATGGTATCTCAAGATTACATAATATTCAATACAAGTTGATTAAGTTATGGTTGGAATAGATTTATTACCAATTTTCACGTAGCTAAAATGAGAAAAATTATCCAATCTTGTTTTACCATAACTTCTTCATTTTAAATCCGTTTTGAGTGAATCAAATTGCTATGGTTTCATATTGAACTCTATTTTATGAATCTAAACAGAAAAAGTATAGGTTATAGTAGGAAAAATAAGTTACAAGTCGTTTTTGTAAAGGTAGTCATTTCAGTCGAAAGAACGGCGTCTAGATGACCATTTTAGAAAACATACTTCCACTTTGAGTTTAACCATAATTTTTGGGTATAGTTTCATGTTCATAATAAAAATCATTTTCCCAGAATAAAAACTTTTAAATCAAAGTTTATCATAGTTTTTAATTAACTAACCCAAAACAGCCCGCGGTGTTACTACGACGGCGTAAATCCGGTTTTACGGTATTTTTCGTGTTTCCAGGTTTTAAATCATTAAGTTAACATATCATATTGATATAGAACATGTGTTTAGTTGATTTTAAAATTCAAGTTAGAAGGATTAACTTTTATTTGCGAACAAGTTTAGAATTAACTAAACTATGTTCTAGTGATTACAAGTTTAAACCTTCGAATAAGATAGCTTTATATGTATGAATAGAATGATGTTATGAACATCATTACTACCTCAAGTTCCTTGAATAAACCTACTGGAAATGAGAAAAATAGATTTAGCTTCAAAGGATCCTTGGCTGGCATGAAAGTTCTTGAAGCAGAATCATGACACGAAAACAATTTCAAGTAAGATTTCCACTCGAAATAAGATTGTTATAGTTATAGAAATTGAATTAAAGTTTTAATATGATTATTACCTTGTATTAGAAAGATAACCTACTGTAAGTAACAAAGGTTTCTTGATCTTGGATGATTACTTGGAATGGATTTAGAAAACTTGGAAGTAAACTTGCAATCTTGGAAGTATTCTTGATTTTATGAAACTAGAACTTTTGGGATTTATGAAGAACACTTAGAACTTGAAGATAGAACTTGTAGGTGCATCAAATTCCAAAGGTTTGCAGGCAGTGAATTCTTTGTAGGTGCATCCTACACGATTTCCTATACTGCTAGATCCAAGGTTATTGTTGGTATGTAGCGCAGCCTGTACTGCGGCTATGTTTGAAGCTAGAAAAGTACGGAATTCCTCTTCATTCATATTCACGGTGTGTCAAGTAGTCGGTGCCATTTTCTTCAAAATAGTCAAATGGAACAAGTTAATCATACAGAATATTAAGAGTAGTTAATAGTATTTCGTAGCATAATATGAACTCATTTATAAAAGCTTTTTCTTCATATTAGCGTTTTATAAGTTTAAATTCGGGTAGTACCTACCCGTTAAGTTCATACTTAGTAGCTAATATACAATTCAACTACTACAATTCTATATGAAAAACTGATTATAATAATATTTCGCGTTCAAACTTTTACACAATATTTTACAAACTTACAATACCGCTTATTTTACATATAGCATGAAATATAGCACACAATAAATTTGATACAAGATGGGTGTGAAGATAATTCTAGCTAGTACACAAGTCATTCAGCAAAGGCAATAAAGACACGTAATTCATACGTCCAGAAACAAGTCATGCATTCTGGTTTTACTAGGATTACTTCCCATCCTTGGTCTTGTGGAACATAACCGTTATGGCCGTTGATAAGACAGCGTGTTGTAACGTCGTCAAAGGGATGAGGGTTACGTAATTTCCAACAGTCCCGTAACAATCTAAAAACCTCATTTCTTGCCCTAATTACCGACTCCGTCACTTGTGGGAACGTTTTGTTTAATAGTTGTAGCCCGATGTTCTTGTTCTCACTTTGGTGAGAAGCGAACATTACTAATCCGTAAGCATAACATGCTTCTTTATGTTGCATGTTAGCCGCATTTTCTAAATCACGAAGTCCAATATTCGAATATATTGAGTCAAAATAATTTCTTAACCCATTGCGTAAAATAGCATTTGGGTTCCCCGCAATATATGCGTCAAAGTAAACACATCGTAACTTATGGATTTCCCAATGTGATATCCCCCATCTTTCGAACGAAAGCCTTTTATAAACCAAGGCATTCTTGGAACGTTCTTCGAATGTCTTACAAACTGATCTCGCCTTAAATAGTTGTGCCGAAGAATTCTGACCGACTCTAGACAAGATTTCATCAATCATGTCTCCGGGTAGGTCTCTTAAAATATTGGGTTGTCTATCCATTTTGTGTTTTTATACTGTAAAATAGACAAGAGTTAGATTCATAAAAAAAATACTTATTAATACAAGCAATTTTTACATATATCATAAAGCATAAGCACACTATATTACATATATTACACCACACGAATACAACTATCTTATTCCGACTCGCTTGTTTCTTCTTCTTCGGTTTTGGTTCGTTTTGCCAAGTTTCTAGGGATATATGATGTTCCCCTAATACGAGCCGTCGTTTTCCACATTGGTTTAGAAAAACCTGGTGGTTTAGAGGTTCCCGGGTCATTGTTACAACTTAAGGACTTCGGGGGTTGACGATACATATAAAGTTCATCGGGGTTGGAATTAGATTTCTCTATTTTTATGCACTTTCTCTTATTATTTTCTTTTGCCTTTTTAAATTCAGTTGGGGTAATTTCTATAACATCATCGGAATTCTCGTCAGAATCCGATTCATCGGAGAATTGGTAATCCTCCCAATATTTTGCTTCCTTAGCGGAAACACCATTGACCATAATTAACCTTGGTCGGTTGGTTGAGGATTTTCTTTTACTTAACCGTTTTATTATTTCCCCCACCGGTTCTATTTCTTCATCCGGTTCCGATTCTTCTTCCGGTTCTGATTCTTCTTCTGGTTCCGACTCTTCTTCCGGTTCCTCTTCGGGAACTTGTGAATCAGTCCACGAATCATTCCAATTTACATTTGACTCTTCATTATTATTAGGTGAGTCAATGGGACTTGTTCTAGAGGTAGACATCTATCACATAATATCAAACGCGTTAAGAGATTAATATATCACATAATATTCACATGTTAAAAATATATAGTTTCCAATAAAATTTGTTAAGCAATCATTTTTCAAGTAAACACGGTCGAAGTCCAGACTCACTAATGCATCCTAACAAACTCGATAAGACACACTAATGGAAAATTCTGGTTCTCTAAGACCAACGCTCGGATACCAACTGAAATGTCCCGTTCTTATTGATTAAAAACGTTCCATATTAATTGATTTCGTTGCGAGGTTTTGACCTCTATATGAGACGTTTTTCAAAGACTGCATTCATTTTAAAACAAACCATAACCTTTATTTCATCAATAAAGGTTTAAAAAGCTTTACGTAGATTATCAAACAATGATAATCTAAAATATCTTGTTTACACACGACCATTACATAATGACTTACAATACAAATATGTTACAATAAAATAAGTTTCTTGAATGCAGTTTTTACACAATATCATACAAGCATGGACTCCAAATCTCGTCCTTATTTAAGTATGCGACAGCGGAAGCTCTTAATAATCACCTGAGAATAAACATGCTTAAAACGTCAACAAAAATGTTGGTGAGTTATAGGTTTAACCTATATATATCAAATAATAATAATAATAATAGACCACAAGATTTCATATTTCAATACACATCCCATACATAGAGATAAAAATCATTCATATGGTGAACACCTGGTAACCGACATTAACAAGATGCATATATAAGAATATCCCCATCATTCCGGGACACCCTTCGGATATGATATAAATTTCGAAGTACTAAAGCATTCGGTACTTTGGATGGGGTTTGTTAGGCCCAATAGATCTATCTTTAGGATTCGCGTCAATTAGGGTGTCTGTGCCCTAATTCTTAGATTACCAGACTTAATTAAAAGGGGCATATTCGATTTCGATAATTCAACCATAGAATGTAGTTTCACGTACTTGTGTCTATTTTGTAAATCATTTATAAAACCTTCATGTATTCTCATCCCAAAAATATTAGATTTTAAAAGTGGGACTATAACTCACTTTCACAGATTTTTACTTCGTCGAGAAGTAAGACTTGGCCACTGTTGATTCACGAACCTATAACAATATATACATATATATTAAAGTGTGTTCAAAATATATTTACAACACTTTTAATATATTTTGATGTTTAAAGTTTATTAAGTCAGATGTCCTCGTTAGTAACCTACAACTAGTTGTCCACAGTTAGATGTACAGAAATAAATCGATAAATATTATCTTGAATCAATCCACAACCCAGTGTATACGTATCTCAGTATTGATCACAACTCAAACTATATATATTTTGGAATCAACCTCAACCCTGTATAGCTAACTCCAACATTCACATATAGAGTGTCTATGGTTGTTCCGAAATATATATAGATGTGTCGACATGATAGGTCGAAACATTGTATACGTGTCTATGGTATCTCAAGATTACATAATATACAATACAAGTTGATTAAGTTATGGTTGGAATAGATTTGTTACCAATTTTCACGTAGCTAAAATGAGAAAAATTATCCAATCTTGTTTTACCCATAACTTCTTCATTTTTAAATCCGTTTTGAGTGAATCAAATTGCTATGGTTTCATATTGAACTCTATTTTATGAATCTAAACAGAAAAAGTATAGGTTTATAGTCGGAAAAATAAGTTACAAGTCATTTTTGTAAAGGTAGTCATTTCAGTCGAAAGAACGACGTCTAGATGACCATTTTAGAAAACATACTTCCACTTTGAGTTTAACCATAATTTTTGGATATAGTTTCATGTTCATAATAAAAATCATTTTCTCAGAATAACAACTTTTAAATCAAAGTTTATAATAGTTTTTAATTAACTAACCCAAAACAGCCCGCGGTGTTACTACGACGGCGTAAATTCGGTTTTACGGTGTTTTTTGTGTTTCCAGTTTTTAAATCATTAAGTTAGCATATCATATAGATATATAACATGTGTGTAGTTAATTTTAAAAGTCAAGTTAGAAGGATTAACTTTTGTTTGCAAACAAGTTTAGAATTAACTAAACTATGTTCTAGTGATTACGAGTTTAAACCTTCGAATATGATAGTTTTATATATATGAATCGAATGATGTTATGAATATCATTACTACCTCAAGTTTAGTAGGTAAACCTACTGGAAGTGACAAGAAATGATCTAGCTTCAAAGGATCTTGGATGGCTTGAAAGTTCTTGAAGTAGGATCATGACACAAAAACAAGTTCAAGTAAGATTTTTACTCGAATTAAGATATTTTATAGTTATAGAAATTGAATCAAAGTTTGAATATGAATATTACCTTGAATAAGAAAGATAACCTACTGTATATAACAAAGGTTTCTTGATCTTATATGATTACTTGGAATGGATTAGAAAGCTTGGAAGTAAATTAGTAAACTTGAAGGGATTTTTGAAGTGTTCTTGAAGTGTTCTTCCTATGATGATTATAGCTTGATTATTGAAGTGATTTTTGATGAAGATGATGATTAACTACTGGAAAAATACATTCATAATAGTGTGTGTGTGTTGAGAGAGAATTAGAAAGAGAATTGGAAGTGAAATGGAGTGAATGATGAGTGGTAATTGGTGAGTGGTGAGTGGGGTTAAAAGGAGTTCTAGTTAGTTGACTAGCTCATGGTAGAAGTTAAAATTGATTAGTCATACATGACATAATCAAGAGTGGAATCCCATGCTAGTTCCTATTGGTATATACCCATAGTAAGTACGTTTTGAAGCTGTGTATAATACGGGTAAGAATACGACTAGAATTCTTGATGAAAGAAAAGAATGGGAAAGTAACTGTAACCATTTTCGTTAAGTATGAGTGTTTTGATATATGTGTTGAAGTCTTCCAAAAGTATTTTAATACATCTAAATACACTACATGTATATACATTTTAACCGAGTCGTTAAGTCATCGTTAGTCGTTACATGTAAGTGTTGTTTTGAAACCTTTAAGTTAACGATCTCAATTAATGTTGTTAACCCATTGTTTATTATATCTAATGAGATGTTAAATTATTATATTATCATGATATTATGATATATTAATATATCTTAATATGATATATATACATTTAAATGTCGTTACAACGATAATCGTTACATATATGTCTCGTTTCGAAATCCTTAAGTTAGTAGTCTTGTTTATATGTATATAACTCATTGTTAATATACTTATGGAGATACTTACTTATCATAATCTCATGTTAACCATATGTATATCCATATATATATCGTCATATCGTTTTTACAAGTTTTAACGTTCGTGAATCGCCGGTCAACTTGGGTGGTCAATTGTCTATATGAAACATATTTCAATTAATCAAGTCTTAACAAGTTTGATTGCTTAACATGTTGGAAACATTTAATCATGTAAATATCAATCTCAATTAATATATATAAACATGGAAAAGTTCGGGTCACTACAAAATATATGTTCATTTTTAGCATTATCAGTATGTTTCTGATAAATTCTTTGATGGCACGTGAGTTATTTGATTGTGGAGTGAATCGCTCTTTTATGTCTGTTACATTATGTGATAAGTTGAAATTGCCTATCCACGTATTATCTGAACCTTTAAGAATAGAAGTAGGTGATGGTAGAATGGTTCCAGTCACAAAACTCTGTGTCTGGAGTAACCATGGAAATAGATGGGAATGAATTCCCTATGACTTGTCTTGTTATGCGTATATCGAGATTTGATGTCACATTAGGTATGGATTGTTTAAGCTGCCATAAGGCAAGTATAAAATGTCATACGAAAATAATTTCTTTTCCTTTGACCGATGGGACACGTGTTGTGGCCCGAGGTGAACGGGGCGGGTTTAATTGTCCGTTAATTTCGATGATGAAAGCTAAGAAATCGTTAGTAAAGGGGTTTGATTCATTTCTCGCATACGTAATCGATGCTAAGAAAGAAAAGAAGACGATATCCTAATTGTCGGGTTTACTGACAGTTAGGGAAGTAGAATATAAAATCGAGTTGTTGCCGGGATCCACAACAGTTGCTAAAGCTCTTTATCGGTTAGCTCCGTCCGAGATTTGTGATATGATGTTGCAAATTCAGGAGTTGCTAGATCATGGATTTATTTGGCCAAGTTCTTCGCCATGGGGTGCACCAGTGTTGTTCGTAAAGAAGAAAGACGGAACTCTCCGTATGTGCATTGATTACAAAGAACTAAATAAATGGATGGTAAAGAATAAGTACCCATTGCCGAGAATTGATGATCTGTTTGATCAGCTACAAGGGGCATCGTACTTCTCTAAAATTGATCTACGATTAGGTTATCACCAGGTTCGGGTAGCCGAGGAAGATATTCCAAAGACAGCTTTTCGTACAAGATAAGGTCACTACGAGTTTTTGGTTATGTCATTCGAATTGACAAATACGCCATCAATATTCATGGATTTAATGAATCGGGTGTGCCGACAGTTTCTCGACAAATTCGTGATAGTATTTATCGATGATATTTTGATTTATTCAAAAACAGAAGCCGAGCACGCTACGCATCTGAGACAAGTATTAGAACTATTGAAACGAGAAAGGTTGTATGCCAAATTTTCTAAATGTGAGTTCTGGTTAAGAGAAGTGCAGTTTTTGGGTCACGTTATCTGCCAAGAGGTTATCAAAGTGGATCCGTCTAAAATAGAAGCGGTAATAAATTGGAATTCACTAAAGACTCTGACAGAGATTAAGAGTTTTCTGGGTTTAGCCGGTTATTACCGAAGGTTTATTAAATATTTCTCAAAGATCATGGGTCCATTGACCAATTTGACCAGGAAAGATGCAACTTTTCGATGGAGCGATGAACAAGAAAATGCCTTCTAGATATTGAAACGGTTATTATGTCAAGCTCCTGTTTTAGCATTACCTGAAGGTACATAAGATTTGGTGGTGTATTGTTATGCATCATTAGCTGGATTGGGTTGTGTGATATTGCAGAGAGAGAAAGTTATTTTCTATGCCTCAAGACAGTTGAAAACTCATTAGAGGAATCATCCGACACATGATCTAGAGTTGGCTGCAGTTGTATTTGCGTTGAAATTATGGAGACATTACCTTTACGGCATTCATTGCGTGATTTGTACCGACCATAAGAGTCTTCAGCATATATTTTCTCAGAAAGAATTAAATATGCGTCAGAGATAGTGGTAAGAGTTGATCAAGGATTATGTTTGTGAGATTCGTTATCATCTAGGATAGGTAAATGTAGTTGCAGATGCTTTGAGTCTTAAGAAATCCATTGACACTGTAAAATTTATGCAAATTGAAATTGTGTCAGACTTGATTGATCGCTTAAAGATAACTCAATTAGAAGCCTTGAGGGATGAACATTTGAAATCTGAGATATTGTTGAAACAAAAAGAGGATTTAATTGACGATTCTCAGGCATTAAAGACTTTTAGCAACAGAATTTGGGTTCCTTTGCTTAGAGGATTGAGGGATTTAATCTTGAATGAAGCACACAAATCGAGATTGTCTATCCATCCTGTTAGCACGAAGATGTATCATGATCTGAAACCTTTATATTGGTGGCCAACAATGAAGAAAGATATCGCGCATTACGTGGAAAAGTTTCATATATGCACCCAAGTAAAAGCTGAACATCAGAAACCTTACGGGTCATTACGTCAACTTGAGATTCCTTAGTGGAAGTGGGAGCACATAATGATGGATTTCATAACAATGTTACCCCGAACCCAGAAATATCATGACATGATCTGGGTGATAGTTGACAAATTGACTAAAACCGGGCATTTTTTGGCTACAAGTGAGACAACTTCGCTCAGCAAGTTAGCTCAGTTATATGTGAATGAGATTATAGTTTGACATGGAATACCATTATCTATTGTATCAGATAGAGATTCTAGGTTCGTGTCTAATTTTTGGCAGAGTTTACAAAAGAATTTGGGTACTCGAGTTAATCTCAGCACAGCGTATCATCCTCAAATAGACAGTCAAAGTGAACGTACTATTCGGACATTAGAGGATAAGTTAAGAGCTTGTGTATTAGAGTATGGAGGATCGTGGGATTCTCATCTACCTTTGCTTGAATTCGCTTACAACAACTCTTATCACTCTAGTATAGGCATGCCGCCCTATGAAATGCTGTATGGTTATCGATGTAGAATGCCGAATTGTTGGTTAGAAGCTGGAGAGAAATAGTTTGCGGGTCCATAGATTGTACAGTTGAATACAGAGAAAGTGGTAATTGCACTCGAGAAATTGAAAGCCGCAAGAGATAGACAAAAGATGTACGCTGATCCACGCAGATGGCCAGTTATTTTCACAGTAGGTGAGCAAGTATACTTGAAAGTATCGTCCTGGAAAGGTTTCATTCGTTTCGGTAAAAGGGGCAAGTTAGCTGTTGAGTTAGCTGGTATTCATAACACATTCAATGTGTGTTATCTTCGTAAGTGCAAGGTAGACGATGAAAGTCAGATTCTACCACTGCAAGATTTGAATGTTGATATGAATAAGAAGTTAGTGGAAGAGCCTGTAAGAATTATAGATAGGAAGATTACTAAGTAACGACATTAGTAGATACTGATGGTTTTTGTTGAGTAGAAGCACAGCTTAGGTTCAAACCTGACATGGGAGACAGAAGAGTTGATGAGAAATTGTTACCCTCGTTTGTTTGACCTTGAACAGATTCTGAGGACAGAATCTCCTTTAAGGGGGTAGATTTGTAACAACCTCATATTGGGCCTAGTGGTAATTGTCCTAATTGCCCTTGCGTGTTACTATATGTTATTTTAATAATTACATGTTTATAATTATTTAATTATATAGTTGAGATCAGTTCGTGACAAGGATCACAAAACAGGTTTGTTTATTTAAATTAGACCTCGTTTGGACAACTTAATGAGGTGTTTCATATTTCAGATAACTGGTAAATACCCGTGTGTTATACGGAAGAGGTTTTCTTCAAGTGAAGGAAACTCCTTTTGCCTTATATGCATCTGTTTCTCATTTATTTCCCTTTTTGGAAATTATAACACATACACACATACACTTCTATATCTCACAAACCCTAATTCCATAAGCTAGTCCTTGATCGCATTTTTAAGCTAGAAATCATTCCTTGTGATTTCAGTAACATCATAAGGTATTTAACAAGTGATTTCAAGTGTTAAATCAATCTAATTTTTAGTTTTTATGAGCTTTTGTGTTAAAATGGGGTTTTTGAATCAACTCTTGTATTTGAAGTTTTGTTTATATCAAATGGAAGTTAGCAAACGTTTTATATGAGTTATGTATGTTTCCTAAGTGATTTTTAAAGTCAAAACAATGCAAAAACGAGATTTAGGGCTCAAAATGACAAAAAATAGCTACCTGGTGTTGATGAACAGCTCCTGTACGGTAGGAGGATGCATCTGTAAGGATACAGGTTGTATCCGGGTTATTTTTGGTGCAACTATACAGTTGCAGGTGCAACCGTACGGTTACAGATGCATCCGTACAGTTGCAGTTTTTCCCGTGCGGTTGCAGTCTGTCAGCATTTTACAAAACTTGTTTTGGTCGTAACTTTCAAACCGTAACTCCATTTTTGACAAATAAACTGCCATTGGAAACGTAATGAGGTCTATTTTCCAATGGTGAAGTTTTAAAACACTGATTCAAATTTAATTTGGGTCAAAATGATGGGATAACGTTTACATGGTTCCCCATTCAGTTGCAACTATGTACTAAGTTGAGATATGATATTCTCAGGAAATAAAGGAACGGAGAAGGCTCAATAATATAAGACTTCTGAGTTCTTGCTGTTTATCATGTGAGTGGGACTATCTTAATTGTTATATGTATGTAGTAGCAGGTTATGCTACTGTTGTCCTGCTATGTTTGACCTGATTTGATATTATATGATATACTATGTTATTTGTGGTGATCGTGTACACATTAGTATTGTGAGCTTTAAATTGTGAAGCTTGACAACCGACTTTGAATTGTAAAGCTGGGTGGACGTCAACCTTGAATTGTGAGGTTGGGTTCAAGTATTACTGTTCGTGTAGTATAGTATTTAATGACATATCCCCTACATTCGGATTTCTATATGAAGGAGACAGTAACATGAAATAACGGTAAACTCTAGCCCGATCAGCTAGTAGTTAATGGCCCGTACAAGCCGCCGTTTCTCTATTACTATGTTGCTTGTTTATTTGTTGTTATGCAATTGTGCTTCGCTTAATGCTAGATACCTATGACTATTAGGATAATTCTATTCACTTAGCTTTATGCTAATCCAACACAGTTTCTCCCTCGCAGGTTAAGCTTTGCATGCTATAGTTTTGGGTGTGGTTGCTTTTGGGGAGTGTTTGACAAGCTTAATCTGATGTCTGTATTTTGATACCTATATGTGTGTAAAAGCTTTTTGGTTAATGTAACACATGGATGACTGTAATAACTATGGTTTAGTTAATTACTAAGTATGGTTAATAAATATTAATATAATATGTTTCCGCTATGATTTAAAAAAAAAATGTACGGTGTTACACATATAATTGTGAAAGCTTTGTTTTATCAGAAACTGATATGCGTGGGTGGATGTGGAAAATCTAACCCAATATTTCCATTAGTTTTGCACAACACTTAATACTTGATAATTGACGATCATAAGTTTTTCATCATGGACACCTAGGGGGTGTTTAGATGTGTGTGTTCTAAAGTGATAGTAATGACTTTAGTTAGAGTGTTTGATGAAAATTTATTCTGATAATGCAGGGACTACAAAGTAATGTGATGTATTTCGACGTCTCTCAATATTTGCAAGTGGATGATCTTTACATCGAAACTAGCTTTCAAGATGAGAACGTTTAAGCAAAATATATACTCCATGGACTACTAAGTTGTGTTATTATTGACATGAGTGTTCTTTTGTTTTAAACACCTTGTCGTTTCTATAAGGAATTCGCTGGCTTGTAATCTTTTTTATTTGAATTTACATTTAACTCTTTGTTACTGGAAAATTACCACTTCTGATAGTTTAAACAGTGATGTTCTATTTGATTAATGTTTGGTTCCCATATCTGTGCATTTACCAAGTTTTATATAATGATTTTGTAATGCTGCAAAAAGATATATACAAAAGAAACCGGTTTTTTTAGTAAGAAACACGTCTCTTTGGTCGCCTTATAGGAACCGGCTCCTTGTATATAACCAGTCTCTAAAGTGTGGAATAGGAACCGGTTTTAAAACTAGTTCCGTCTTTAGAAACCCCCCCTTTCGAAACCGGTTTTAAAACCGGTTTCCAAAGTCCAAAAAACCGGTTTTCAATCTCATTTTTTGTAGTAGTGCCACGAAACAGCATCATTAACATCATCTATTTCCATTCTAAAGCATATAATAAAATCCAAAATGGTGATCGACAATAAAACTTGACTGATGTTTGATGTCAAAGATGTTTGCAACTGTTTAATTGATGTCACTTAACAATAGAAAGCGAGAAAAGTGTCTGAAATCCATCACACAACCAAAAGCATACACGAACCTGTAGATACATCTACTAAGATTAGTGATAGCATTTTCAACCCAATTGGTTGATTTTTATATATTGTAGTTTGGGTAAATGGGTAAACTTTAAACATATACGTATACTATTACAACAACATACCTTAAGTTTAGTGTTTATTTACCGCGAAAGATAACAATATAAAACATTTGAAACTTTCTTGCACTACAAACATGTGGATAAAGGTTGTGCAATAGTTGTGCCTTGATGGCACAACTTTGGGCCAATATATGTCCTTTAGGAAAATATAAAGAGAGAATAGAAGTCGTTTTGGGCTTCCAAGGGCCATTCCGATTTGAAGCATAGCTCTTCAATCTACTACATGAATAATCATTCGTATTCCCTATTAATGTTTCGATACCTGCATTTTTTCCTTGGTTCACATCACTCAATATTAGGAACTTCACCCCATTCCCTAAGTTTTGGTACCTTTTTTCATACCTTGAATTGAATCGAAGCATTCTATGAATCGAAGGTTGTTGATGCTGGATTGATTTCGATAACATAATACACATAGAAGGATTGATTATCGGAATAAGGTTATGATTCATCGTGATAAAATCAAATTGAAGAAAATGATGGAAACGGATTGGTATTAGGATAGGGTTTAATCATAAGGCTCTTTGATTTGGTAATTATGCTTTGATCGATTATTGAACATCACAAAATTGGCGGTATCGTGAAGAAAGAGAGTAAGGAGCATTTTACATTAGTGATACTAGGGTAGGGATGGCTGAATCGGATGATACCATATTCACATCTATATCTATTTAATTTTTGTTCATCTATATCCATTTAATTTCAGTTCATTCATCCATAACCATATCCGATTGATGAAGCGGGTTAATGGATATCCGATGGATATCAAATGCAATGGTAATCTAATGGCAATTTTAAAAATTTAATATAGATTATAACAAATGTAAATATTTAATCTTTATGTTTTGATTTATTACACATGTTTTGATTGTAATTTGTCGTCGTTCATGAATTTAAATGAGTAAAATACGTTATAATATAAGTTTAAACTAATCTAAATACGTAATTTTGAATATTGTCGTAATAACAATTTAATAATTGTGACTATCACAACTCTTATTTTCGTTAATAATATAAGAATTTGCAGATTATACGTATATGTATATCAATATGTAGATGCATATGCTTATATTTTAGTATGTGATGATACGCATAATGATTCGCATCGTTAAAACACATCTTTTCATAACTTGACGAAAGTCCCGTCTTGAATTCAACCAGAATAATAGTCTAGGAGGGAGTGCATTCTCTCGGACATACTTAAGCAAACTGGCCAGAGGACCATTCAAGTGCACATCCGGCAAAGAATGTCCCGGATAAAAGTTGACCGTGACTTCACATAAGTCCACCCTACCCAAATAAGTGAGTCGGATGCCGGCACCACTCACCCGGGAACATGTACAACGAAGAGGTTACAAATCATGTTTTCACATCAAGGTTTACTTAGCCAAGCACACTTTTCACCGGACAATCTTCGCAAAGAACTCTACGGATAAATATATAAACCAATTGCAATCGTACCCGGTCTGGAGAACACCGTAAAGAAAAACTTGGAATAAACATCAGATAAAACCCCTTTTACTTAACCAAGAGTGAAGATATTCATACATCACATTATAGTAGGAACCGTCATACCATATCTCACATGGTCTCGGAACAAGGCACTTGGTCCCGGAACATACACTTGGTCCCGGAACATGCGCTTGGTCCCGAACCAAAAAATTGGTCTCGAAACAGACGCACAAACGGGTTACGTGACATTACAGTCCATGAATCTAGGAAAGTTTGTTAGGATCTGTTTGTTGCACCAATGAAAAAGACAGGTGCCACGTCAGCCCACGAATCTGGTAAAGTTTGTTATGACCATGAAAGGGACATATGCCATGTCATCATTCCCTCAAAACACCTATAAATACACCTATGGAGTCATTACTACACAACACTAAAAACATATTGTTACTGAAATGTCCCGTTCTTATTGATTAAAAACGTTCCATATTAATTGATTTCGTTGCGAGGTTTTGACCTCTATATGAGACGTTTTTCAAAGACTGCTTTCATTTTTAAAACAAACCATAACCTTTATTTCATAAATAAAGGTTTAAAAAGCTTTACTTAGATTATCAAATAATGATAATCTAAAATATCCTGTTTACACACGACCATTACATAATGGTTTACAATACAAATATGTTACATCGAAATCAGTTTCTTGAATGCAGTTTTTACATAATATCATACAAACATGGACTCCAAATCTTGTCCTTATTTTAGTATGCAACAGCGAAAGCTCTTAGTATTCACCTGAGAATAAACATGCTTTAAACGTCAACAAAAATGTTGGTGAGTTATAGGTTTAACGTATATATATCAAATAGTAACAATAGACCACAAGATTTCATATTTCAATACACATCCCATACATAGAGATAAAAATCATTCATATGGTGAACACCTGGTAACCGACATTAACAAGATACATATATAAGAATATCCCCATCATTCCGGGACACCCTTCGGATATGATATAAATTTCGAAGTACTAAAGCATCCGGTACTTTGGATGGGGTTTGTTAGGCCCAATAGATCTATCTTTAGGATTCGCGTCAATTAGGGTGTCTGTTCCCTAATTCTTAGATTACCAGACTTAATAAAAAGGGGCATATTCGATTTCGATAATTCAACCATAGAATGTAGTTTCACGTACTTGTGTCTATTTTGTAAATCATTTATAAAACCTGCATGTATTCTCATCCCAAAAATATTAGATTTTAAAAGTGGGACTATAACTCACTTTCACAGATTTTTTACTTCGTCGGGAAGTAAGACTTGGCCACTGGTTGATTCACGAACCTATACCAATATATACATATATATCAAAGTATGTTCAAAATATATTTACAACACTTTTAATATATTTTGATGTTTTAAGTTTATTAAGTCAGCTGTCCTCGTTAGTAACCTACAACTAGTTGTCCACAGTTAGATTTTCAGAAATAAATCAATAAATATTATCTTGAATCAATCCACGACCCAGTGTATACGTATCTCAGTATTGATCACAACTCAAACTATATATATTTTGGAATCAACCTCAACCCTGTATAGCTAACTCCAACATTCACATATAGAGTGTCTATGGTTGTTCCGAAATATATATAGATGTGTCGACATGATAGGTCAAAACATTGTATACGTGTCTATGGTATCTCAAGATTACATAACATACAATACAAGTTGATTAAGTTATGGTTGGAATAGATTTGTTACCAATTTTCACGTAGCTAAAATGAGAAAAATTATCCAATCTTGTTTTACCCATAACTTCTTCATTTTATATCCGTTTTGAGTGAATCAAATTGCTATGGTTTCATATTGAACTCTATTTTACGAATATAAACAGAAAAAGTATCAGTTTATAGTCAGAAAAATAAGTTACAAGTCATTTTTGTAAAGGTAGTCATTGCAGTCGAAAGAACGACGTCTAGATGACCATTTTAGAAAACATACTTCCACTTTGAGTTTAACCATAATTTTTGGATATAGTTTCATGTTCATAATAAAAATCTTTTTCCCAGAATAACAACTTTTAAATCAAAGTTTATCATAATTTTTTTAATTAGCTAACCCAAAACAGCCCGCGGTGTTACTATGACGGCGTAAATCCGGTTTTACGGTGTTTTTCGTGTTTCCAGGTTTTAAAACATTAAGTTAGCATATCATATAGATATAGAACATGTGTTTAGTTGATTTTAAAAGTCAAGTTAGAAGGATTAACTTTTTTTTGCTAACAAGTTTAGAATTAACTAAACTATGTTCTAGTGATTACAAGTTTAAACCTTCGAATAAGATAGCTTTATATGTATGAATCGAATGATGTTATGAACATCATTACTACCTCAAGTTCCTTGGATAAACCTACTGGAAATGAGAAAAACAGATCTAGCTTCAAAGGATCCTTGGATGGCTTGAAAGTTCTTGAAGCAGAATCATGACACGAAAACAATTTCAAGTAAGATTTCCACTCGAAATAAGATTGTTATAGTTATAGAAATTGAATTAAAGTTTGAATATGATTATTACCTTGTATTAGAAAGATAACCTACTGTAAGTAACAAAGGTTTCTTGATCTTGGATGATTACTTGGAATGGATTTAGAAAACTTGGAAGTAAACTTGCAATCTTGGAAGTATTCTTGATTTTATGAAACTAGAACTTTTGGAATTTATGAAGAACACTTAGAACTTGAAGATAGAACTTGAGAGAGATCAATTAGATTAATAAAATTGAACAATGAAAGTGTTTGTAGGTGTTTTTGGTCGTTGGTGTATGGATTAGATATAAAGGATATGTAATTTTGTTTTCATGTAAATAAGTCATGAATGATTACTCATATTTTTGTAATTTTATGAGATATTTCATGCTAGTTGCCAAATGATGGTTCCCACATGTGTTAGGTGACTCAAATGGGCTGCTAAGAGCTGATCATTGGAGTGTATATACCAATAGTACATACATCTAAAAGCTGTGTATTGTACGAGTACGAATACGGGTGCATACGAGTAGAATTGTTGATGAAACTGAACGAGGATGTAATTGTAAGCATTTTTGTTAAGTAGAAGTATTTTGATAAGTGTCTTGAAGTCTTTCAAAAGTGTATGAATACATATTAAAACACTACATGTATATACATTTTAACTGAGTCGTTAAGTCATCGTTAGTCGTTACATGTAAACGTTGTTTTGAAACCTTTAGGTTAACGATCTTGTTGAATGTTGTTAACCCATTATTTATTATAACAAATGAGATGTTAAATTGTTATATTATCATGATATTATGATATATAATATATCTTAGTATGGTATATATACAGTTAAATGTCGTTACAACGATAATCGTTACATATATGTCTCGTTTCGAAATCATTAAGTTAGTAGTATTATTTTTACATATGTATTTCATTGTTAATACACTTAATAATATATTTACTTATCATTAACCAAGTGTATCAATATCTTAATATGATTCATATCTACCTAGTAAGACGTTGTTATAACGATAATCGTTATATATATCGTTTTCGAGTTTCTTAAATTAATAGTCTCATTTTAATGTATATAACTCATTGTAAAAATACCTAATGAGATACATACTTATAATAAAATCATGTTAACTATATATATAACCATATATATGTCATCGTTTAGTTTTTACAAGTTTTAACGTTCGTGAATCACCGGTCAACTTGGGTGGTCAATTGTCTATATGAAACCTATTTCAATTAATCAAGTCTTAACAAGTTTGATTGCTTAACATGTTGGAAACACTTAATCATGTAAATAACAATTTCATTTAATATATATATAAACATGGAAAAGTTAGGGTCACTACAGTACCTACCCGTTAAATAAATTTCGTCCCGAAATTTTAAGCAGTTGGAGGTGTTGACGTATCTTCTAGAAATAAGTGCGGGTATTTCTTCTTTATCTGATCTTCACGCTCCCAGGTAAACTCGGGTCCTCTACGAGCATTCCATCAAACCATAACAATCGGTATCTTATTTTGTTTAAGTCTCTTAACCTCACGATCCATTATTTCGACGGGTTCTTCAATGAATTGAAGTTTTTCATTGATTTGGATTTTGTCCAACGGAATAGTGAGATCTTCGTTAGCAAAACATTTCTTCAAATTTGAGTCGTGGAAAGTGTTATTTACAGCCGCGAGTTGTTGAGGTAGCTCCAGTTGGTAACCTACTGGTCCGACACGATCTATAATCTTGAATGGTCCAATGTACCTTGGATTTAGTTTCCCCCGTTTACCAAATCGAACAACGCCTTTCCAAGGTGAAACCTTAAGCATGACCATTTCTCCAATTTCAAACTCTATATCTTTTCTTTTACTGTCCGCGTAGCTCTTTTGTCGACTTTGGGCGGTTTTCAACAGTTGTTGAATTTGGATGATCTTCTCGGTAGTTTCTTGTATTATCTCCGGACCCGTAATCTGTCTATCCCCCACTTCACTCCAACAAATCGGAGACCTGCACTTTCTACCATAAAGTGCTTCAAACGGCGCCATCTCAATGCTTGAATGGTAGCTGTTGTTGTAGGAAAATTCTGCTAACGGTAGATGTCGATCCCAACTGTTTCCAAAATCAATAACACATGCTCGTAACATGTCTTCAAGCGTTTGTATCGTCCTTTCGCTCTGCCCATCAGTTTGTGGATGATAGGCAGTACTCATGTCTAGACGAGTTCCTAATGCTTGCTGTAATGTCTGCAAGAATCTTGAAATAAATCTGCCATACCTATCAGAGATAATAGAGATTGGTATTCCATGTCTGGAGATGACTTCCTTCAAATACAGTCGTGCTAACTTCTCCATCTTGTCATCTTCTCTTATTGACAGGAAGTGTGCTGATTTGGTGAGACGATCAACTATTACCCAAATAGTATCAAAACCACTTGCATTCCTTGGCAATTTAGTGATGAAATCCCTGGTAATGTTTTGCCATTTCCATTCCAGGATTTCGGGTTGTTGAAGTAGACCTGACGGTTTCTGATGCTCAGCTTTGACCTTAGAACACGTCAAACATTCTCCTACGTATTTAGCAACATCGGCTTTCATACCCGGCCACCAAAAATGTTTCTTGAGATCCTTGTACATCTTCCCCGTTCCAGAATGTATTTAGTATCTGGTTTTATGAGCTTCTCTAAGTACCATTTCTCTCATATCTCCAAATTTTAGTACCCAAATCCTTTCAGCCCTATACCGGGTTCCGTCTTCCCGAATATTAAGATGCTTCTTCGATCCTTTGGGTATTTCATCCTTTAAATTTCCCTCTTTTAAAACTCCTTGTTGCGCCTCCTTTATTTGAGTAGTAAGGTTAGTGTGAATCATTATATTCATAGATTTTACTCGAATGGGTTCTCTGTCCTTTCTGCTCAAGGCGTTGGCTACCACATTTGCCTTCCCTGGGTGGTAACGAATCTCAAAGTCGTAATCATTCAACAATTCAATCCACCTACGCTGCCTCATATTCAGTTGTTTCTGGTTAAATATGTGTTGAAGACTTTTGTGGTCGGTATATATAATACTTTTGACCCCATATAAGTAGTGCCTCCAAGTCTTTAATGCAAAAACAACCGCGCCTAATTCCAAATCATGCGTCGTATATTTTTGCTCGTGAATCTTCAATTGTCTAGACGCATAAGCAATCACCTTCATCCGTTGCATTAATACACAACCGAGACCTTGCTTTGATGAGTCACAATAAATCACAAAATCATCATTCCCTTCAGGCAATGACAATATAGGTGCCGTATTTTGCTTTTTCTTCAATAATTGAAACGCCTTCTCTTGTTCCTCCTTCCATTCAAATTTCTTCCCTTTATGCGTTAATGCAGTCAAGTGTTTTGCTATTTTGGAGAAATCTTGGATGAATCTTCTGTAGTAACCAATCAATCCTAAAAATTGACATATATGCTTCGGAGTTTTTAGGGTTTCCCACTTTTCAACAGTTTCTATCTTTGTCGGATCCACCTTAATACCTTCTTTGTTCACTATGTGACCGAGGAATTGAACTTCTTCCAACCAAAATGCACACTTTGAAAATTTAGTGTACAATTCTTCCTTCCTCAATACTTCTAACACCTTTCTCAAATGTTCACCATGTTCTTGGTCATTCTTTGAGTAAATAAGTATGTCGTCAATGAAAACAATGACAAACTTGTCAAGGTATGGTCCACACACTCGGTTCATAAGGTCCATGAACACAGCTGGTGCATTAGTTAAACCAAACAGCATGACCATAAACTCGTAATGACCGTAACGTGTTCTAAAAGCAGTCTTTGGAATATCATCTTCTTTCACCCGCATTTGATGATACCCGGAACGTAAGTCAATCTTCGAATAAACAGACGAGCCTTGTAGTTGATCAAATAAGTCGTCGATTCTCGGTAGTGGGTATCAGTTCTTGATGGTAAGTTTGTTCAACTCTCGGTAGTCGATACACAACCTAAATGTACCATCCTTCTTCTTGACAAACAAAACAGGAGCTCCCCATGGTGATGTGCTTGGTCGAATGAAACCACATTCTAATAGTTCTTGCAGTTGGCTTTGCAGTTCTTTCATCTCGCTGGGTGCGAGTCTATAAGGAGCACGAGCTATTGGTGCAGCTCCTGGTACAAGATCTATTTGAAATTCAACAGATCGATGTTGAGGTAGTCCCGGTAATTCTTTCAGAAATACATCGGGAAATTCTTTTGCGACGGGAACATCATTGATGCTCTGTTCTTCAGTTTGTACTTTCTCGACATGTGCTAGAACAGCATAGCAACCTTTTCTTATTAGTTTTTGTGCCTTCAAATTACTAATAAGATGTAGCTTCGTGTTGCCCTTTTCTCCGTACACCATTAAGGGTTTTCCTTTTTCTCGTATAATGCAAATTGCATTTTTGTAACAAACGATCTCTGCTTTCACTTCTTTCAACCAGTCCATACCGATTATCACATCAAAACTCCCTAACTCTACTGGTATCAAGTCAATCTTAAATATTTCGCTACCCAGTTTAATTTCCTGATTCAGGCATATATTATCTGCTGAAATTAATTTACCGTTTGCTAATTCGAGTAAAAATTTACTATCCAACGGCGTCAATGGATAATTTAATTTAGCACAAAAATCTCTACTCATATAGCTTCTATCCGCACCCGAATCAAATAAAACGTAAGCAGATTTATTGTCAATAAGAAACGTACCCGTAACAAGCTCCGGGTCTTCCTGTGCATCTGCCGCATTAATATTGAAAACTCTTCCGCGGCCTTGTCCAATCGTGTTCTCCTGGTTCGGGCAATTTCTAATAATGTGGCCTGGTTTTCCACATTTATAACAAACTACATTGGCATAACTTGCTCCGACACTACTTGCTCCGCCATTACTCGTTCCGACACCATTTGTTCCTTTCGTTCTATTAACCCCTGGTCCGTAGACCTCACACTTCGCCGCGCTATGATCATTTCTTTTACACTTGTTGCAAAATTTGGTGTAGAACCCCGAGTGATACTTTTCACACCTTTGGCATAACTGCTTCTGATTGTTGTTGTTGTTGCGGTTGTTATTGTTGTTGGGATGATTGTTGTAGTTGCTGTTGTTGTTGTTGTTGTTGTTGTTGTTGTTGGGCCGTTTGTTGTAGTTGCGATTGATGTTGCGATTGTTGGGATAATTGTTGCGATTATTGTTGTAATTGCTGTTGTTGTTGTATTGGTGATTCTTATCACCATTTTCCTCCCACTTTCTTTTGAGTTGCTTCACATTGGCCTCTTCAGCAGTATGTTCTTTAATTCTTTCTTCAATCTGGTTCACTAGTTTGTGAGCCATTCTACATGCCTGTTGTATGGAGGCGGGCTCGTGTGAACTTATATCTTCTTGGATTCTTTCCGGTAATCCTTTCACAAACGCGTCGATCTTCTCTTCCTCATCTTCGAACGCTCCCGGACACAATAGGCATAATTTTGTGAATCGTCTTTCGTACGTGGTAATATCAAATCCTTGGGTTCGTAACCCTCTAAGTTCTGTCTTGAGCTTATTGACCTCTGTTCTGGGACGGTACTTCTCGTTCATCAAGTGCTTGAATGCTGACCACGGTAGTGCGTAAGCATCATCTTGTCCCACTTGCTCTAGATAGGTATTCCACCAAGTTAACGCAGAACCTGTGAAGGTATGCGTAGCGTACTTCACTTTGTCCTCTTCAGTACACTTACTTATGGCAAACACCGATTCGACCTTCTCGGTCCACCATTTCAATCCGATCGGTCCTTCGGTTCCATCAAATTCCAAAGGTTTGCAGGCAGTGAATTCTTTATAGGTGCATCCTACACGATTTCCTGTACTGCTAGATCCAAGGTTATTGTTGGTATGTAGCGCAGCCTGTACTGCGCTATGTTTGAAGCTATAAAAGTACAGAATTCCTCTTCATTCATATTCACGGTGTGTCGAGTAGTCGGTGCCATTTCCTTCAAAATAGTCAAATGGAACAAGTTAATCATACAGAATATTAAGAGTAGTTAATAGTATTTCGTAGCATAATATGAACTCATTTATAAAAGCTTTTTCTTCATATTAGCGTTTTATAAGTTTAAATTCGGGAAGTACCTACCCGTTAAGTTCATACTTAGTAGCTAATATACAATTCAACTACTACAATTCTATATGAAAAACTGATTATAATAATATTTCGCGTTCAAACTTTTATACAATATTTTACAAACTTACAATACCGCTTATTTTACATAAAGCATGAAATATAGCACATAATAACTTTGATACAAGATAGTTGTGAAGATAATTCTAGCTAGTACACAAGTCGTTCAGCAAAGGCAATAAAGACACGTAATTCATACGTCCAGAAACAAGTCATGCATTCTGGTTTTACTATGACTACTTCCCATCCTTGGTCTTGTGGAACATAACCGTTATGGCCGTTGATAAGACAGCGTGTTGTAACGTCGTCAAAGGAACGAGGATTACGTAATGACCAACAGTCTCGTAATAACAAAAAAACCTCATTTCTTACCCCAATTACCGACTCCGTCACTTGTGGGAACGTTTTGTTTAATAGTTGTAGCCCGATGTTCTTTTTCTCACTTTGGTGAGAAGCGAACATTACTAACCCGTAAGCATAGCATGCTTCTTTATGTTGCATGTTAGCCGCTTTTTCTAAATCATGAAGTCCTATATTCGGATACATTGAGTCAAAATAATTTCTTAACCCGTTGCGTAAAATAGCATTTGGGTTCCCCGCAATATATACATCAAAATAATTTCAAACGAAAGTCTCTTATAAACCAAGACATTCTTGGAACGTTCTTCGAATGTCTTACAAACTGATTTCACCGTAAATAGTTGTGCCGAAGAATTCTGACCGACTCTAGACAAGATTTCATCAATCATGTCTCCGGGTAGGTCTCTTAAAATATTGGGTTGTCTATCCATTTTGTGTTTTTATACTGTAAAATAGACAAGAGTTAGATTCATAAAAAAAAATACTTATTAATACAAGCAATTTTTACATATATCATAAAGCATAAGCACACTATATTACATATATTACACCACACGAATACAACTACCTTATTCCAACTCGCTCGTTTCTTCTTCTTCGGTTTATGTTTGTTTTGCCAAGTTTCTAGGGATATATGATGTTCCCCTAATACGAGCTGTCGTTTTCCACAACGGTTTAGAAAAACCTGGTGGTTTAGAGGTTCCCGGGTCATTGTTACAACTTAAGGGCTTCGGGGGTTGACGATACATATAAAGTTCATCGGGGTTGGAATTAGATTTCTCTATTTTTATGCCCTTTCCCTTATTATTTTCTTTTGAATTTTTAAATTCGGTTGGGGTAATTTCTATAACATCATCGGAATTCTCGTCGTAATCCGATTCATCGGAGAATTGGTAATCCTCCCAATATTTTGCTTCCTTGGCGGAAACACCATTGACCATAATTAACCTTGGTCGGTTGGTTGAGGATTTTCTTTTACTTAACCGTTTTATTATTTCCCCCACCGGTTCTATTTCCTCCTCCGGTTCCTCCGCTTCCGGTTCTGATTCTTCTTCCGGTTCTGATTCTTCTTCCGGTTCCTCTTCAGGAACTTGTGAATCAGTCCAATATATATTCGACTCTTCGTTATTATTAGGTGAGTCAATGGGATTTGTACTAGAGGTAGACATCTATCACACAATATCAAACATGTTAAGAGATTAATATATCACATAATATATATACATGTTAATAATATATAGTTTCCAACAAAAATGTTAAGCAATCATTTTTAAAGAAAACACGGTCGAAGTCCAGACTCACTAATCCATCCTAACAAACTCGATAAGACACACTAATGCAAATTTTCTGGTTCTCTAAGACCAACGCTCAGATACCAACTGAAATGTCTCGTTCTTATTGATTAAAAACGTTCCATATTAATTGATTTCGTTGCGAGGTTTTGACCTCTATATGAGACGTTTTTCAAAGACTGCATTCATTTTTAAAACAAACCATAACCTTTATTTCATAAATAAAGGTTTAAAAATCTTTACGTAGATTATCAAATAATGATAATCTAAAATATCCTGTTTACACACGACCATTACATAATGGTTTACAATACAAATATGTTACATCGAAATCAGTTTCTTGAATATAGTTTTTACACAATATCATACAAACATGGACTCCAAATCTTGTCCTTATTTTAGTATGCAACAGCGGAAGCTCTTAGTATTCACCTGAGAATAAACATGCTTTAAACGTCAACAAAAATGTTGGTGAGTTATAGGTTTAACCTATATATATCAAATAGTTACAATAGACCACAAGATTTCATATTTCAATACACATCCCATACATAGAGATAAAAATCATTCATATGGTGAACACCTGGTAACCGACATTAACAAGATGCATATATAAGAATATCCCCATCATTCCGGGACACCCTTCGGATACGATATAAATTTCGAAGTACTAAAGCATCCGTTACTTTGGATGGGGTTTGTTAGGCCCAATAGATCTATCTTTAGGATTCGCGTCAATTAGGGTGTCTGTTCCCTAATTCTTAGATTACCAGACTTAATAAAAATGGGCATATTCGATTTCGATAATTCAACCATAGAATGTAGTTTCACGTACTTGTGTCTATTTTGTAAATCATTTATAAAACCTGCATGTATTCTCATCCCAAAAATATTAGATTTTAAAAGTGGGACTATAACTCACTTTCACAGATATTTCCTTCCTCGGAAATAAGACTTGGCCACGGATCGATTCACGAACCTATACAAATATGTACATATATATCAAAGTATGTTCAAAATATATTTACAACACTTTTAATATATTTTGATGTTTTAAGTTTATTAAGTTAGCTGTCCTCGTTAGTAACCTACAACTAGTTGTCCACAGTTAGATGTACAGAAATAAATCGATAAATATTATATTGAATCAATCCACGACCCAGTGTATACGTATCACAGTATTGATCACAACTCAAACTATATATATTTTGGAATCAACCTCAACCCTGTATATGAAAGGACCCGTTCATATACATTATAAACGATTCACAATAGTTGATTACATTGCGAGGTATTTGACCTCTATATGATACATTTTACAAACATTGCATTCGTTTTTAAAAGACAATCTTTCTTTACATCAAAAATTGACAGGCATGCATACCATTTCATAATATCCACTATCCAACTATAAATTGATTTAATAATAATCTTTGATGAACTCAATGACTCGAATGCAACGTTCTTCGAAATATGCTATGAAAGACTCCAAGTAATATCTTTAAAATGAGCAAATGCACAGCGGAAGATTTCTTTAACACCTGAGAATAAACATGCTTTAAAGTGTCAACCAAAAGGTTGGTGAGTTCATTAGTTTATCATAATCATTTATTTCCATCATTTTAATAGACCACAAGAATTTCATTTCCAGTTCTCATAAATATACGTCCCATGCATAGAGACAAAAAAATAATCGTTCATATGGTGAACACCTGGTAACCGACATTAACTAGATACATATAAGAATATCCCCTATCATTCTGGGATCCTCCTTCGGACATGATATAATTTCGAAGTACTAAAGCATCCGGTACTTTGGATGGGGTTTGTTAGGCCCAATAGATCTATCTTTAGGATTCGCGTCAATTAGGGTGTCTGTTCCCTAATTCTTAGATTACCAGACTTTAATAAAAAGGGGCATATTCGATTTCGATAATTCAACCATATAATGTAGTTTCAATTACTTGTGTCTATTTCGTCAAACATTTATAAAAGCGCATGTATTCTCAGTCCCAAAAATATAAAGGGTAAAAAGGCAAATGAAACTCACCATACTGCATTTCGTAGTAAAAATACATATAACGTCATTGAACAAGTGCAAGGTTGGCCTCAGATTCACGAACCTAAATTAATTATATATATTTATGTGTTGGTCAATATTTGTCTAACAAATTAGGTCAAGTCATAGTGTACCACAATCCTAATGCTCGAGACTAATATGCAAAAGTCAACAAAAGTAAATTTGACTCAAAATAATTTCCAAAAATTTATACATGATTAATATATAGTTTAAATATCGTCGTTTTATATTTTTAAATATTTTTAAAAGATTTATTAGAGTAAATAATATAATTTATTTATTAATAAATAAAATTTTATATTATATTTATATAATAAAATATACTTTTATATATATTAAGTAATAAAATTTATAGGGTTCATTTAATATTATAAAGATAATATGATACGTATTATTAAAGTAAGTTATTTCACGTAGTAAAATATGTTTGTATCAAATATTTATTTGATAAAATAATATCTATAATGATAGTAAGTAAAAGTTGTATTATTTTGTATTAATAATTATTATTATAAAAATATCAATATTTATAATTACTAAGATGACATTATGATAAAACGATAATTCTAATTATGATAACTTTAATATTTACGATAATTTTTAATATTATCTTTAAAATAATAATTCTATTTAAAATAATAATAATAATAATGATATTTTATAGTAATAATGACATTTCTATTAAAATGATAATTTTTGTTAAAATGATAGTTTTAATACTAACGATAATTTTAATAATAATAGTAATGATAAAAATAATAAGAACGATAATTTTATCTAAATCAATATCTTATAATATTTTAATTTCATCATGATACTCTTACCCATTATTTCCTAATCGTTTCGTTTAATAGCTTTTAATCGTCTTTTATATCGTGTTCGTAATAATGATAATAATAGTAATCAAAATAATTAGGTGTTACAAATATTTGTTTTAATTACACTAATATTAATAATGATAGTTACTATAACATTATTAACGATAATACTAATAATTATCTTAATGATAATATAGTAATAATAATAATAACAATAACAATAACCATTTTTAAATAATGATATATATATTAATAATGATAATAATAATAATAATACCAATAATAATAATAATAATAATAATAATAATAATAATAATAATAATAATAATAATAATAATAATAATAATAATAATAATAATAATAACAATAATAATAATAATAATAATAATAATAATAATAATTGGATAATAATAATAATACTAATTATAACTTTAACGATAATAACGATAGTAATAATAAAAAAAATAACAATTTTTAATGATAAATCCTTTTATTGATAAAGATAATAATAATAATAATAAGATAAAACTAGAACGACGATAATAACGATGATAATAATAATCATTTTTAATAATAATACAAAAATTCGATGGACTATAACTTCAAATCCGTTCATCGAAATCATTCGATATCTAAATGAAAAGTTCTTAATTTTTCGCTAGCTTTCCAACGACATGCATATCTTATACCTTATCTCAGTCGCATATATAACTAATTCAGGATTCAACATAACCTAACTAAAGGCAATATCAAAAGTACAAACATGCATAATCCTATATACTCGAGCACTAGTCAGGGATACACTATTAGTATGTAAAAGTTAAATTATGAGTACTCACGTATCAATATTGAGATTCAATATTGCAGGAAAGGTACGTAGACGCAACGGAGATGATAAACACTATATTGACCTCACTAGCATACCCATGAACCATACCAATCAACTCCATAGCTATAACCCATAATTTTCTTAAGCCAATCCCACTCGAAAAACAATTTCGAAATCACTCGGACAGCACTCTGACGTAATATTTTATGTATACTAATAATATCTTGAAATAATACGGAGTAAATATATATATATGTAAATCGATTGAGAGAGTTTAGAGAAAAATATTTTCAAGTTTCTATGAAATAATGAAACCTATTGAATTCTATTTATAATAGATTTTTGAATTATTAAAGTATGAATTATTAAAGTGAATTATTAAAGTATGAATTATTAAAGTGAATTATTAAAGTTTGAATTATTAAAGTGAATTATTAAAGTATGAATTATTAAAGTGAATTATTAAAGTATGAATTATTAAAGTGAATTATTAAAGTTAAAGTAAAGTAAAAATAAAGTAAAGGTAAAGTTTAAATATAGTAAAAGTATAAAACTATGTACGTATAATACGCGTATAAATATATATAATATTAATTTAAATCGTTATATATATTTAATAAAATAAAATATAAATATCGTTATCTTTATCATACTGGTTAAGTAATGAGTTGTCAAAAGTGGTTCTAGATATTTATAAAAGTTATATACGTTTTAATAATAAAGTTCTTTTTAAACTGAATACGTTTTTGTACGTTTGAAACTAAATCAAATAAATATAATAATTTTGTTTTCCAAAACCAAATATATTTTTAAGAATCATTTGGTTTAAAGGTTAAAATAATGGAAATCGTTATATCATAAAATGTTTTAAAAAAGTAGAATCATATGTTTTCATAATAGGTTTCAAGTTTTTAAATTACAGTTTGTTGGTGAAGCATGGGATAAAGTTCAAAGGTTAAATAAACGTATGAAATCATCTTAATGAAAAATGTCGAGTTACTTAACTTGTCGATATCCAACATCTAAGTTATTTACACTTCACGTTCTTACTTATAAATCACTTTACCATTTTCCGAATGTTGTCAAAAAGAATAGATTTCTTAAATCACAGTGGACCTCATAACATAGACCCGTAATCATATCATAATGTATCTGATAAATCAACAATTTGATATTATCTTCTAATTCCATCGATAAACATATTGAAATAAATACGATCATGTAAAGTATTATACGTTTAATACTTTATTAATATTCTCAAGTTATAATATATATATATATACATATATATACATATTTATTTATATATAACGGTTCGTGAATCGTCTGAATTTGGTCGAGGTTATAATGAATGTATGAACACAATTTAAAATTCTTGAGATTTAACTTAACAAACTTTGCTTATCGTGTCGGAATAATATAAAGATAAAGTTTAAATTTGATTGGAAATTTCCGGGTTGTCACAGTATAGCTAACTCCAACATTCACATATAGAGTGTCTATGGTTGTTCCTAAATATATATAGATGTGTCGACATGATAGGTCGAAACATTGTATACGTGTCTATGGTATCTCAAGATTACATAACATACAATACAAGTTGATTAAGTTATGGTTGGAATAGATTTGTTACCAATTTTCACGTATCTAAAATGAGAAAAATTATCCAATCTTGTTTTACCCATAACTTCTTCATTTTAAATCCGTTTTGAGTGAATCAAATTGCTATGGTTTCATATTGAACTCTATTTTATGAATCTAAACAGAAAAAGTATAGGTTTATAGTCGGAAAAATAATTTACAAGTCGTTTTTGTACAGGTAGTCATTTCAGTCGAAAGAACGACGTCTAGATGACCATTTTAGAAAACATACTTCCACTTTGAGTTTAACCATAATTTTTGGATATAGTTTCATGTTCATAATAAAAATCATTTTCCCAGAATAACAACTTTTAAATCAAAGTTTATCATAGTTTTTTTAATTAGCTAACCCAAAACAGCCCGCGGTGTTACTATGACGGCGTAAATCCGGTTTTACGGTGTTTTTCGTGTTTCCAGGTTTTAAATCATTAAGTTAGCATATCATATAGATATATAACATGTGTTTAGTTGATTTTAAAAGTCAAGTTAGAAGGATTAACTTTTATTTGTGAACAAGTTTAGAATTAACTAAACTATGTTCTAGTGATTACAAGTTTAAATCTTCGAATAAGATAGCTTTATATGTATGAATCGAATGATGTTATGAACATCATTACTACCTCAAGTTCCTTGGATAAATCTACTGGAAATGAGAAAAATAGATCTAGCTTCAAAGGATCCTTGGATGGCTTGAAAGTTCTTGAAGCAGAATCATGACACGAAAACAATTTCAAGTAAGATTTCCACTCGAAATAAGATTGTTATAGTTATAGAAATTGAATTAAAGTTTGAATATGATTATTACCTTGTATTAGAAAGATAACCTACTGTAAGTAATAAAGGTTTCTTGATCTTGAATGATTACTTGGAATGGATTTAGAAAACTTGGAAGTAAACTTGCAATCTTGGAAGTATTCTTGATTTTATGAAACTAGAACTTTTGGAATTTATGAAGAACACTTAGAACTTGAAGATAGAACTTAAGAGAGATCAATTAGATGAAGAAAATTGAAGAATGAAAGTGTTTGTAGGTGTTTTTGGTCATTGGTGTATGGATTAGATATAAAGAATATGTAATTTTGTTTTCATGTAAATAAGTCATGAATGATTACTCATATTTTTGTAATTTTATGAGATATTTCATGCTAGTTGCCAAATGATGGTTCCCACATGTGTTAGGTGACTCAATTGGGCTGTAATAGCTGATCATTGGAGTGTATATATCAATAGTACATACATCTAAAAGCTGTGTATTGTACGAGTACGAATACGGGTGCATACGAGTAGAATTGTTGATGAAACTGAACGAGGATGTAATTGTAAGCATTTTTGTTAAGTAGAAGTATTTTGATAAGTGTCTTGAAGTCTTTCAAAAGTGTATGAATACATATTAAAACACTACATGTATATACATTTTAACTGAGTCGTTAAGTCATCGTTAGTCGTTACATGTAAACGTTGTTTTGAAACCTTTAGGTTAACGATCTTGTTGAATGTTGTTAACCCATTATTTATTATAACAAATTAGATGTTAAATTGTTATATTATCATAATATTATGATATATAATATATCTTAGTATGATATATATACAGTTAAATGTCGTTACAACGATAATCGTTACATATATGTCTCGTTTCGAAATCATTAAGTTAGTAGTCTTATTTTTACATATGTATTTCATTGTTAATACACTTAATAATATATTTACTTATCATTTAGCATAATTAACCAAGTGTATCAGCATCTTAATATGATTCATATGTACCTAGTAAGACGTTGTTATAACGATAATCGTTATATATATCGTTTTAGAGTTTCTTAAATTAATAGTCTCATTTTTATGTATATAACTCATTGTTAAAATACCTAATGAGATACATACTTATAATAAAATCATGTTAACTATATATATAACCATATATATGTCAGCGTATAGTTTTTACAAGTTTTAACGTTCGTGAATCACCGGTCAACTTGGGTGGTCAATTGTCTATATGAAACCTATTTCAATTAATCAAGTCTTAACAAGTTTGATTGCTTAACATATTGGAAAAAGTTAATCATGTAAATAACAATTTCATTTCATATATATATATATATACATATATATATAAACATGGAAAAGTTCGGGTCACTACAGTTACTCTGCCAAAATCTTACTGTAACATTATCCAACTGAGAATACAACTCCGATTGAGATTCCGGTCGATATCGGAGTTCATATACATTTAAGAGATTAATTCATTTGATCTCATCGAGTGAGGTTAATCCCGTCATTTGTTTTATGCCCTTGGAATCCAGATTTCAAACAGGGTTTTCATAGTTATTGGAGTTAAAACATTTGATCAATCCTTTTCCCCCAAATTAAGAACTCAAACCTAAATCTAAACCTATCAATTGAGATTTAGGCTTGATCAATACGTATATTTGTATATATAGATGTATTTCGGGTGATAATGGATATATCTGTGGATGATAAGTTGTCATCCATATCCGATCCACACAATATTTAGATCACCCATATCCATATCCATATCTATATCTGTTAATCATCCATTTACATCATCCATATCCATTATAAATGAATGGGATCGGGTGGATGTCCATGGATGTAACATCTTTTGTCATCCCTAGTGATACATATGTGAAATGTCCCGTTCATATTGATTATAAACGTTCCATATTAATTGATTTCGTTGCGAGGTTTTGACCTCTATATGAGACGTTTTTCAAAGACTGCATTCATTTTTAAAATAACCATAACCTTTATTTTATCAATAAAGGTTTTAAAAACATTACGTAGATTATCAAATAATGATAATCTAAAATATGCTGTTTACACACGACCATTACATAATGGTTTACAATAGAAATATATTACATCGACATATGTTTCTTGAATGCAGTTTTTACACAATATAATACAAACATGGACTCCAAATCTTGTCCTGATTTTAGTATGCAATAGCGGAAGCTCTTAGTATTCACCTGAGAATAAACATGCTTTGAACGTCAACAAAAATGTTGGTGAGTTATAGGTTTAACCTATATATATCAAATCGTAACAATAGACCACAAGATTTCATATTTCAATACACATCCCATACATAGAGATAAAAATCATTCATATGGTGAACACCTGGTAATCGACATTAACAAGATGCATATATAAGAATATCCCCATCATTCCGGGACACCCTTCAGATATGATATAAATTTCGAAGTACTAAAGCATCCGGTACTTTGGATGGGGTTTGTTAGGCCCAATAGATCTATCTTTAGGATTCGCGTCAATTAGGGTGTCTGTTCCCTAATTCTTAGATTACCAGACTTAATAAAAAGGGGCATATTCGATTTTGATAATTCAACCATAGAATGTAGTTTCACGTACTTGTGTCTATTTTGTAAATCATTTATAAAACCTGCATGTATTCTCATCCCAAAAATATTAGATTTTAAAAGTGGGACTATAACTCACTTTCACAGATATTTCCTTCCTCGAAAATAAGACTTGGCCACGGATCAATTCACGAACCTATAACAAATATGTACATATATATCAAAGTATGTTTAAAATATATTTACAACATTTTTAATACGTTTTAAAGTTTTAAGTTTATTAAGTCAGTTGTCCTTGTTAGTAACTTACAACTAGTTGTCCACAATTAGATGTACAGAAATAAATGGATATATATTATCTTGAATCAATCCACGACCCAGTGTATACACGTCTCAGGCTAGATCACAACTCAAAGTATATATATTTTTGGAATCAACCTCAACCCTGTATAGCTAACTCCAACATTACTGCATATAGAGTGTCTATGGTTGTTCCAAATAATATATATACATGGGTCGATATGATATGTCAAAACATTTGCATACGTGTCTATGGTATCCCAAGATTACATAATATATTAGAATACATGTATAATTCAATATAAGTTAGCTAGGATATGATTTGTTTAGAATTGTTACAATATTTCCCGTGGCTACAACAATCAAAAATATCCAATCTTGTTTTACCCATAACTTCTTCGTTTTAAATCTGTTTTGAGTGAATCAAATTGCTATGGTTTCATATTGAACTCTATTTTATGAATCTAAACATAAAAAGTATAGGTTTTTGTCGGAAATATAAGTTACAAGTCGTTATTGTAAAGATAGTCATTTCAGTCGAAAGAACGACGTCTAGATGACCATTTTGGAAAACATACTTCCACTTTGAGTTTAACCATGATTTTTGGATATAGTTTCATGTTCATAAGAAAAATCATTTTCCCAGAAGAACAACTTTTAAAACAAAATTTATCATAGTTTTTAATTAACTAACCCAAAACAGCCCGCGGTGTTACTACAACGGCGTATATCCGATTTTACGGTGTTTTTCGTGTTTTTCGGTTTTAAATCATTAAGTTAGCATATCATATAGATATAGAACATGTGTTTATTTGATTTTAAAAGTCAAGTTAGAAGGATTATGTAACGACCCGGATTTTTCCGATCGTTTTACACTTATAAGATTAATATTTACATAAATTAAAACTTACCAACATGATAAGCAATCTAAATTGTTGAGATTTATGATTTTGAAAAGAGTTTTACATAACGTTTAACCGTCTAGTTTGACCGATGATATCACGAACTATACAATATATGTTAATTATACGTTTGTGTATATATATGTATATATACATATTTAACATGATTTAAGGATGTTTAAATATCTCATTTTGTATTAATAACAATAAGTTATAAGTATATTTTGAAACTACTAACTTAAGCTTTCAAAACGATAACTATACGTAACGTTATTTGACATAAATACTTACGACCTATAATGTTTATACATATATCGTATATATAATGTATTTAATCACTTTTAAAGACTTAAATACATAAAACAATATAAGTATATTCACATAAGATAGCTATATTTGAATCCTCATTCCATTTTTCACAAGATTTCTATACGTATATCTAGAGTATATGTACTCGTATCATACCTAGCTTCTATACGTATTTACTATTGGTATATACACATAAAATCACCACCAACCAGCCCTTGTTCATGCCTTATATATAAGGTAACTACTTTTGTTATTTAGTATGACAATTTCACATGATTAAAAGATCTTTTCACAAAATTACAAATTTATACACCTTTTACACCACCATAAATACATGCATCCATTTTCAATTTTTGGAACATCATTTCTCTAGCTAAACACACACACTTACTAGCCTCATGTCTCTCTAAGAACTCCAGCAAAAATCCTCTCAAGAATCACCTTAAACACCACCATAAAAAGATCAACAAAAACACTACAAAAATACAACTTTCAATTCAAGTTTATGTCTTAAGTTGCTTCCAATCTTTCATCCAATTTCATCACTCTTTTGGTTCTAGGTTTTTACTCCTCTTTTACAGCAATCTTGTCCAAGTAACTTGAGGTAGTAACTTTGTTCATAACCTTATTCGATTCATATATATATAGCTATCTTATTGTATGGTATACAATTTTAACAACAAAAACATAGTTTGAATGATTTCAAACTTGTTTGCAAACTAAATAGATCCTTCTAACTTAACTTTTAAAATACTTCAAGACCTGTAATATAACTTAAATATATGCTAATTTAACAAGGTATAACTGGGTTTTTCAAAGAATACCTTAAAAAACTGTTTTTATGACGTCGGAGTGCAACCGGGGGCTGTTTTGGGTTGGATAATTAAAAACCATCTTGAACTTTGAATTGGAGGTTTATATTCTGGAAAAATGATATTTCTTATGAATATGTTAACACATAAAAATTTCATGATTTAATTCATAGTATAAGTATTTTTAGAAAAATGGTCATTAAATGATGTTTTTGTAACAAAAATGATTAACTTCATAAGTTTCACCAAAATTTGACCTATGACCTATGATTTCGAATACAAACTAAGGTATTTACAGTTCATATTCTTAAAGAGGGACTCAATCCAAGGAAGTGGAAAGTTGAATCAACGAAAACGGAGTTGTAACGAAGAAATTATGACCAAAACAAAATCGGATATCCAAGACTAGTTTAGCCACGAAAATAATTGGAGAAAATTAAATAAATCACATCTTCCTAAAGTAACATGATATTTTATACATATGTACTCATAATTTAATTTTATATGGTTCAGGATCACCCGTAAACAATACGAGAAGATTAATCATAAGATCCCATGATTGTACGCAACACGTCATTTGACAACACCGGTACTTTATGTACGCAACACGTCATTTGACAACACCGGTACCATGGGTCAAGATTAATCTCGACCAATACATATACGATGGGGGTTTTATTTATTTCATTGAGGGTTTATTAAACAACTAAATATGAACCATTAAAATTGAATTACTAACATTGGACTGCTAACTACGGACTAAGGAATTATTAAAAGTATTAAAAGTATTATAAGTATATATATGTGACGATTGTTTAAAAAGAAAAGGTATTGATATATTATATATGGATAGGTTCGTGATATCAATCGGAGACCAAGTCGAAATTACATATCTTCAAGACAAAAGTGAGTATATAGTCCCACTTTTAAACTCTAAATATTTCGGGATGAGAATACATGTATTTTATGTTTTACGCTATGGACACAAGTAACTGAAAAATATATTCTACGTTGAGTTGTACCACTGGCATACTTCCCTGTAGCTTGGTAACTAATATTTACAGCGGTATTGTAAACGCGAATCCTGTTGATAGATCTATCGGGCCTGACAACCCCAACCGGACTGGACGACCAGTATTCAACGGTTGCACAGTACTTCGTTTCGTGACTACACCTTGGTACGGGGTAGTAAGATTTCATAATAAAGGGAATATGCGACGTGATTAAATGTTAAGTATGGTTACCAAGTGCTCAACCACTTAGAATATTTTTATTAAAATGTTTATATATGAAATCTTGTGTTCCATTGTTATAACGCTGCTAGCATCAAACCTATATATCTCACCAACTTTATGTTGACGTTTTAAAGCATGTTATTCTCAGGTATGAATTAAGTCTTCCGCTGTGCATTAGCTCATGTTAAGGATACTACTTGGGACCTTTTAAGCCATGATACAAAGACGTTGCATTCGAGTCATTGGAGTTCAATAGAGAATATAAATAAGTAAATGACAGATTAGGTCATTTGGATATTATGAAATGTTAGACGAAAATGTCAAATATTGATGTAATGATAGTTTGACTTTTAAGAATAAATGCAACGTTTGTAAAATGTATCATATAGAGGTCAAGTACCTCGCAATGTTATCATATGTTATTGTATTCGTCCCTATGGATTGGGTCGGGTCGTCTCATGTGGTATCAGAGCGTTGGTCTTAGCGAACCAGGCCTTGCATTAGTGTGTCTAACTGGTAGTTGTTAGGATGCATTAGTGAGTCTGGACTTTGACCGTGTCTACATGTCAAAAGTTTTGCTTATCATATCTAGTCAAAAATCATCTGCTTATCATCCTTAAGAATTGCCTGCTTAGTATTCTTAAGTCTAGACACGTCTTACTGCATTTGGTGCATCGATAGTGTATAGACAAAATTCGTATCCTAGCGTATCTGTTGCTATAGACATTGCCTGACGAATTTCAAAGATTCTCCGTAATTCACGGGATTTTGAGTATTATAAATACATATGTAAATTATGTATTGAAGAATACCAAACCCAACTCCTATAATCTATTCCAAACCAAAAATTCATTTCCCCGACTGTACAAGATGAACTCCGCGTCCAGTTCGAATTCCTCCGACTCCGACAGCTACGCTGATATGGATTTCCATTCGGGCTCCGAAGGCAGCATCACTAGAATGAATCAACCAATTTCTCATCATCTATTCTGGATGAATTGGGGATGGGTTCGTAGTATACTAAATTATTGGAGACAAGAAGAAGGTGATCCCTTTCACCCACCGAATTGCCCCATTGGCGACGAACCTGAAGCACTTACCGGCGAACCTGTTCGAGAAACCATTTTCTCTCTCATTTCTCGAGTATCTCATCACGATTATATCCTATCCCATATTTCGGATCTTGTTCATTCGCTCACTCCAACCGCCAATCATCCTGGTGTACTAGCAGAAATTAACGAACTTCGCGCTCGTGTGACGGCTTTGGAGAACACAGTGCGAAGGTTACAAACACCAGTAGCAGCACCAGCAGCATAACCAGTACCGTTAACAACATCAACCTCGCAATCTTCAGTACCAGTAGCATCATCGACGTCAACGACATCATCAGCATCAACACCAACCGTATCATTACCACCACCAACAATCACATCCACACCACGTACCTCAACATCATCATCTGAACTTCGAATATGATCTTTGTTCTACATATCATTCTACACCGATTACCTCTTCTTTACGTATCGTTCTTCGTTCGACATGACGATTATGTAATCTCTAATGTTTTGGAGATTATGTAATCTAGTAATAACGATAAATCAAATGAGTTGAATATTTTATTGACTCATTAAATTCATAGTTACCTCCGAAGAAAATATATATGCAAATATATTTTCATAAAGATTGTAATTAAAAATTTCATTCGTACAAACTGTTAATGATGAAAATATTTTAACGGGTGGGTAGTACCCAAGGAATATTTAGAATTCACATTAACAAGTTACACTGTACATTCTTCGAATCTGATTCAACGATCATTTATTATCCTACTTACAATTACCGATATACGTATCCGTTCACCCCAGATTAACCATTTCCATTTAAATTTCATATTTGGATTTTTACCTATCCGAATCCAACAAGTGGCATAATGAAGAAACATTGGCAAAATAAAAATTGTTAGAAACAGATGAATTAATTAATTGAAATTGTGATAGGATTACACGCTAACTGTTTCGGCTAACTGTTCCCAGCTAACTGATTAATATTTAATTTATCGCAATTTACATTCTTGCAATTTTAATTTCTGTACTTTACATATCGTCGGGACACATGTACAACAACACGTCGGATTAATTCTGAGACAACACGTTGTATAATGGGTCATGATATATATTTATTTATTTTACGCATTTTAAATAACTGGACACGTATACAAGGTTTCGACTTATCATATTGATCCATCTATATATATATTTCGGAACAACCATAGACACTCTATATGTGAAGGTGGGAGTTGGCTATACAGGGTCGGAGTTGATTCCAAAATATATATATACTTTGAGTTGTGATCGACACCGAGACCAGTACACGGGTCACGATACGTATTAAGTAATTCGAATATTATATATTTAGTTCATATATGAATTTATTGAACCATTGGACAATCGGACTATTGGACTGCTAACTTTGGACAATTAAAAATGAGTTAAAATGATGATTATTACATATGAAACTAAACAATCCTTCAAGTTTGCCACTTGATTCTATTTTAAACCTCATTTGTATCTTGACGATTACAATTCGCATTCACAACTTTTCATGATTCTTGAAAACATCTCGATCGAGAAGTTCAACCACCCGTACCTCGTCTACGGAATAAAGATTTATGCATACAGTTATGCACCTAAAGATTTTTGAACTCGAAGTTATAGTTAAAACGTATCCGCATCGAATTCCTTATCATCCATTAGCAAAAACAATCACGCGATTCCTTTTCAATTAACTAATTTTGTCACAGCTCCACTTCGATATCTCAGTAAGACTACTCTTATTACAATCTCGATATATATATATACGTTGTTCTTTCGCCATCGTTACCGGAGAACCTTTTATATTCCATCATATTACCATCAGCGTTTAATCATCTAAAAATACAATTCTCCTTAAACCATCTTGGTTTGATAACCAATGACCCAGATCCGATAACTTTGAAAATACTGACGAAGCAGCATGTTGTAGAAGGTCTTAATGACCAAATGTTGATGATAAAAGAAGGAAGTGTTAGGAACGCTCGATAGAAAATTGGTACTGAAAACCGGATTGAACAAACCATGAAGGAGACTCTGAACAAGTTACAAGGGCTAAACTTGTACATAAAGAATTATGACGATTCTGTAGCAAACACCTTGCTTCTGAATCTAAACCCTTACGGGTCAATCTTCATCATCATCCTTCGACATTAGAAATTCCAAGATATTATCATATCTTTCATTATAAATATCCTAAATATTTCTGAAGATATTTTCACCACTATCCTTATCTGAAATCATTTATCTCTCTGTAATATCTGCGTTACAATATAATGGAAACTGTGTTAGTTTCTAAATCCTTCAAGTTTAAAATAGGAATGTTCTGAAGCAGTGTTGGGAACTGATGCATGAACTAGTATAATATAATGAAAATTGATCAACTTCATTATATTACAGTAAGTCATGTTAAGTTTCTAATGGAATATGATGATTCACAGTACCGTCATCATGTGCCATGTTACACGACTTTTACATTCTATCCAATTCCGAAACATATTAAGAACAAATCATCTTGATAGTTCTATTTTCCTAGATATTCTGGTAATTTGACAAATCAAAATCGTGCCATTACCATTCCTTTCTTAGAGCATTAGCTATGTTCATTCCGAATTTTATACCTACGAATTTCGAACTATTGATCGCTTGACTCAAGGACGGGAAGAAGAAACGAAGGGACAAAGTCCCAAAATAGAAATTGGGGTATAGATTACAGCAAATAGGAGAGAGTATTAACTATGGATGACAATGATTATGGAAAACAGAAGCAGGAGCATCGAAATATAAGGAAAGATATCAAACCCAATAACCACCCAGAAACTACAAACCGTGTGTATCAATACGTATGGCGACGTAAAGACACGGGAGAATTAGAAACATTATAATTCCAAGAAAATCATAAAAGTGAATAGATTCTTCTAGCGGTAGATGAAAGAGAAGAATGAAAGATATGAAAGTTAGAAGTATAACAAAAATCAGAACGGGATGAAGCATTTTAAAGGATACCTTAAGGTATGAATTAGAGGAGGAAGAGTAAGAGATGTGAGGTATGGAAGTAAGAAAGGGAAGGAGGTGGATTTATAGTGAAATATCCGACAAAGAAATCGAAACAGATTATCGCATTAAATCAAAGGAGATCCTGTTTTCTAAATCATCGAAGAACCAAATCTTATTACATAAGATTTTCTTTAAATCCCTTAAATTCTGGAAATCAATCCTAATCTCGACATCGGTTAAAACAATTCTATATTCACTCATTTCATTCTTTTGTGATAGCTTCACTCGTGCGCTTCACATGACCGAATCGTTTTATCCATATCTTCCAATAATGATAAAACTCTATTAATACCTCATATTCGTCATGAAAACATTCCTATTGTTATTTATGACAACCTCTACCAAATTTCGGGACGAAATTTCTTTAACGGGTGGGTACTGTAACGACCCAGATTTTTCCGATCGTTTTACACTTATAAGATTAATATTTACATAAATTAAAACTTACCAACATGATAAGCAATCTAAATTGTTGAGATTTATGATTTTGAAAAGAGTTTTACATAACGTTTAACCGTCTAGTTTGACCGATGATATCACGAACTATACAATATATGTTAATTATACGTTTGTGTATATATATGTATATATACATATTTAACATGATTTAAGGATGTTTAAATATCTCATTTTGTATTAATAACAATAAGTTATAAGTATATTTTGAAACTACTAACTTAAGCTTTCAAAACGATAACTATACGTAACGTTATTTGACATAAATACTTACGACCTATAATGTTTATACATATATCGTATATATAATGTATTTAATCACTTTTAAAGACTTAAATACATAAAACAATATAAGTATATTCACAAAAGATAGCTATATTTGAATCCTCATTCCATTTTTCACAAGATTTCTATACGTATATCTAGAGTATATGTACTCGTATCATACCTAGCTTCTATACGTATTTACTATTGGTATATACACATCAAATCACCACCAACCAGCCCTTGTTCATGCCTTATATATAAGGTAACTACTTTTGTTATTTAGTATGACAATTTCACATGATTAAAAGATCTTTTCACAAAATTACAAATTTATACACCTTTTACACCACCATAAATACATGCATCCATTTTCAATTTTTGGAACATCATTTCTCTAGCTAAACACACACACTTACTAGCCTCATGTCTCTCTAAGAACTCCAGCAAAAATCCTCTCAAGAATCACCTTAAACACCACCATAAAAAGATCAACAAAAACACTACAAAAATACAACTTTCAATTCAAGTTTATGTCTTAAGTTGCTTCCAATCTTTCATCCAATTTCATCACTCTTTTGGTTCTAGGTTTTTACTCCTCTTTTACAGCAATCTTGTCCAAGTAACTTGAGGTAGTAACTTTGTTCATAACCTTATTCGATTCATATATATATAGCTATCTTATTGTATGGTATACAATTTTAACAACAAAAACATAGTTTGAATGATTTCAAACTTGTTTGCAAACTAAATAGATCCTTCTAACTTAACTTTTAAAATACTTCAAGACCTGTAATATAACTTAAATATATGCTAATTTAACAAGGTATAACTGGGTTTTTCAAAGAATACCTTAAAAAACTGTTTTTATGACGTCGGAGTGCAACCGGGGGCTGTTTTGGGTTGGATAATTAAAAACCATCTTGAACTTTGAATTGGAGGTTTATATTCTGGAAAAATGATATTTCTTATGAATATGTTAACACATAAAAATTTCATGATTTAATTCATAGTATAAGTATTTTTAGAAAAATGGTCATTAAATGATGTTTTTGTAACAAAAATGATTAACTTCATAAGTTTCACCAAAATTTGACCTATGACCTATGATTTCGAATACAAACTAAGGTATTTACAGTTCATATTCTTAAATAGGGACTCGATCCAAGGAAGTGGAAAGTTGAATCAACGAAAACGGAGTTGTAACGAAGAAATTATGACCAAAACAAAATCGGATATCCAAGACTAGTTTAGCCACGAAAATAATTGGAGAAAATTAAATAAATCACATCTTCCTAAAGTAACATGATATTTTATACATATGTACTCATAATTTAATTTTATATGGTTCAGGATCACCCGTAAACAATACGAGAAGATTAATCATAAGATCCCATGATTGTACGCAACACGTCATTTGACAACACCGGTACTTTATGTACGCAACACGTCATTTGACAACACCGGTACCATGGGTCAAGATTAATCTCGACCAATACATATACGATGGGGGTTTTATTTATTTCATTGAGGGTTTATTAAACAACTAAATATGAACCATTAAAATTGAATTACTAACATTGGACTGCTAACTACGGACTAAGGAATTATTAAAAGTATTAAAAGTATTATAAGTATATATATGTGACGATTGTTTAAAAAGAAAAGGTATTGATATATTATATATGGATAGGTTCGTGATATCAATCGGAGACCAAGTCGAAATTACATATCTTCAAGACAAAAGTGAGTATATAGTCCCACTTTTAAACTCTAAATATTTCGGGATGAGAATACATGTATTTTATGTTTTACGCTATGGACACAAGTAACTGAAAAATATATTCTACGTTGAGTTGTACCACTGGCATACTTCCCTGTAGCTTGGTAACTAATATTTACAGCGGTATTGTAAACGCGAATCCTGTTGATAGATCTATTGGGCCTGACAACCCCAACCGGACTGGACGACCAGTATTCAACGGTTGCACAGTACTTCGTTTCGTGACTACACCTTGGTACGGGGTAGTAAGATTTCATAATAAAGGGAATATGCGACGTGATTAAATGTTAAGTATGGTTACCAAGTGCTCAACCACTTAGAATATTTTTATTAAAATGTTTATATATGAAATCTTGTGTTCCATTGTTATAACGCTGCTAGCATCAAACCTATATATCTCACCAACTTTATGTTGACGTTTTAAAGCATGTTATTCTCAGGTATGAATTAAGTCTTCCGCTGTGCATTAGCTCATGTTAAGGATACTACTTGGGACCTTTTAAGCCATGATACAAAGACGTTGCATTCGAGTCATTGGAGTTCAATAGAGAATATAAATAAGTAAATGACAGATTAGGTCATTTGGATATTATGAAATGTTAGACGAAAATGTCAAATATTGATGTAATGATAGTTTGCCTTTTAAGAATAAATGCAACGTTTGTAAAATGTATCATATAGAGGTCAAGTACCTCGCAATGTTATCATATGTTATTGTATTCGTCCCTATGGATTGGGTCGGGTCGTCTCAGATTAACTTTTGTTTGCGAACAAGTTTAGAATTAACTAAACTATGTTCTAGTGATTTCAAGTTTAAACCTTCGAATAAGATAGCTTTATATGTATGAATCGAATGATGTTAAGAACATCATTACTACCTCAAGGTTTGTGGATAAACCTACTGGAAAAGAGACAAATGGATCTAGCTTTAAAGGATCCTTGGATGGCTTGAAAGTTCTTGAAGCAGAATCATGACACGAAAACAAATTCAAGTAAGATCATCACTCGAAATAAGATTGTTATAGTTATAGAAATTGAACCAAAGTTTTAATATGAGTATTACCTTGTATTAGAAAGATATCTTACTGTAAACAAAAAAGATTTCTTGAGGTTGGATGATCACTTTACAAGATTGGAAGTAAGCTAGCAAACTTGGAAGTATTCTTGATTTTATGAAACTAGAACTTATAGAATTTATGAAGAACACTTAGAACTTGAAGATAGAACTTGAGAGAGATCACTTAGATGAAGAAAATTGAAGAATGAAAGTGTTTGTAGGTGTTTTTGGTCGTTGGTATATGGATTAGATATAAGGAATATGTAATTTTATTTTCATGTAAATAAGTCATGAATGATTACTCATATTTTTATAATTTTATGAGATATTTCATGCTAGTTGCCAAATGATGGTTCCGACATGTGTTAGGTGACTCACATGGGCTGCTAAGAGCTGATCATTGGAGTATATATACCAATAGTATATACATCTAAAAGCTGTGTATTGTACGAGTACGAATACAGTTGTATACGAGTAGAATTGTTGATGAAACTGAACGAGGATGTAATTGTAAGCATTTTTGTTAAGTAGAAGTACTTTGATATGTGTCTTGAAGTCTTTCAAAAGTGTATGAATACATATTTAAACACTACATGTATATACATTTTAACTGAGTCGTTAAGTCATCGTTAGTCGTTACATGTAAATGTTGATTTGAAACCTTTAAGTTAACGATCTTGTTAAATGTTGTTAACCCAATGTTTATTATATCTAATGAGATGTTAAATTATTATATTATCATTATATTATGATATATTAATATATCTTAATATGATATATATACATTTAAATGTCGTTACATATAAGTCTCGTTTCGTAATTCTTGAGTTAGTAGTCTTGTTTTTACATATGTAGTTCATTGTTAACATACTTAATGATATATTTAAATATCATTTTATTATGTTAAATATAGTGTATCAATATCTTAATATGATACATATGTATTTAGTAGACTTTATCATAACGATAATCGTTATATATATCATTTCGAGTTTCTTAACTTAGTAATCTCATTTCTTATGTATATCACACATTGTTAATATACTTAGTGAGATACTTACTCATCATAATCTTATGTCAACCATATATATATTTCTATATATATACCACAACATGTAGTTTTTACAATTTTGTAACGTTCGTGAATCGCCGATCAACTTGGGTGATCAATTGTCTATATGAAACTTATTTCATTTAATCAAGTCTCAATAAGTTTGATTGCTTAGCATGTTGGAAACATTTAATCATGTAGATAACAATTTCATTTAATATATATAAACATGGAAAAGTTCGGGTCACTACAGTACCTACCCGTTAAATAAATTTCGTCCCGAAATTTTAAGCAGTTGGAGGTGTTAACGAATCTTCTGGAAATAGATGTGGGTATTTCTTCTTCATCTGATCTTCACATTCCCGACATGGAAAGTGTTATGTACAGCCGCGAGTTGTTGACGTAACTCAAGTCGGTAAGCTACTGGTCCGACACGATCAATAATCTTGAATGGTCCAATATACCTTGGATTTAATTTCCCTCGTTTGCCAAATCGAACAATGCCATTCCAAGGTGCAACTTTAAGCATGACCATCTCTCCAATTTCAAATTCTATATCTTTTCTTTTAATGTCGGCGTAGCTCTTTTGTCGACTTTGGGCGGTTTTCAACCGTTGTTGAATTTGGATGATCTTCTCGGTAGTTTCTTGTATTATCTCCGGACCCGTAATCTGTCTATCCCCCACTTCACTCCAACAAATCAGAGACCCGCACTTTCTACCATAAAGTGCTTCAAACGGCGCCATCTCAATGCTTGAATGGTAGCTGTTGTTGTAGGAAAATTCTGCTAACGGTAGATGTCGATCCCAACTGTTTTCGAAATTAATAACACATGCTCGTAGCATGTCTTCAAGCGTTTGTATTGTCCTTTCGCTCTGCCCATCAGTTTGTGGATGATAGGCAGTACTCATGTCTAGACGAGTTCCTAATGCTTGCTGAAATGTCTGCCAGAATCTTGAAATAAATCTGCCATCCCTATCAGAGATAATAGAGATTGGTATTCCATGTCTGGAGACGACTTCCTTCAAATACAGTCGTGCTAACTTCTCCATCTTGTCATATTCTCTTATTGGCAGGAAGTGTGCTGATTTGGTGAGACGATCAACTATTACCCAAATAGTATCAAAACCACTTGTAAGTGATGAAATCCATGGTAATGTTTTCCCATTTCCATTCCGGGATTTCGGGTTGTTGAAGTAGACCTGATGGTTTCTGATGCTCCGCTTTGACCTTAGAACACGTCAAACACTCCCCTACGTATTTAGCAACATCGGCTTTCATACCTGGCCACCAAAAATGTTTCTTGAGATCCTTGTACATCTTACCCATTCCAGAATGTATTGAGTATCTGGTTTTATGAGCTTCTCTAAGTACCATTTCCCTCATATCTCCAAATTTTGGTACCCAAATTCTTTCAGCCCTATACCGGGTTCCGTCTTCCTGAATATTAAGATGCTTCTCCGATCCTTTGGGTATTTCATCCTTTAAGTTTCCCTCTTTTAAAACTCTTTGTTGCGCCACCTTTATTTGAGTAGTAAGGTTAGTGTGAATCATTATATTCATAGATTTTACTGGAATGGGTTCTCTGTCCTTTCTACTCAAAGCGTCGGCTACTACATTCGCCTTCCCTGGGTGGTAACGAATCTCAAAGTCGTAATCATTCAACAATTCAATCCACCTGCGCTGTCTCATATTCAGTTGCTTCTGATTAAATATATGTTGGAGACTTTTGTGGTCGGTACATATAATACTTTTGACCCCATATAAATAATGCCTCCAAGTCTTTAATGCAAAAACAACAGCACCCAATTCTAAATTGTGAGTTGTATAATTTTGCTCGTGAATCTTCAATTGTCTAGACGCATAAGCAATCACCTTCGTTCGTTGCATTAATACACAACCGAGACCTTGCTTTGATGCGTCACAATAAATCACAAAATCATCATTCCCTTCAGGCAATGACAATATAGGTGCCGTAGTTAGCTTTTTCTTCAATAACTGAAACGCCTTCCCTTGTTCATCCTTCCATTCAAATTTCTTCCCTTTATGCATTAATGCAGTCAAGGGTTTTACTATTTTAGAGAAATCTTGGATGAAACTTCTGTAGTAACCAGCCAATCCTAAAAATTGACGTATGTGTTTCGGAGTTTTCGGGGTTTCCCACTTTTCAACGGTTTCGATCTTTGTCGGGTCCACCTGGATAACTTCTTTGTTCACTATGTGACCGAGGAATTGAACTTCTTCCAACCAAAATGCACACTTTGAAAACTTAGCGTACAGGTTTTCTTTCCTTAATACTTCTAGCACTTTTCTCAAATGTTCTTCGTGCTCTTGATCATTCTTTGAGTAAATAAGTATGTCATCGATGAAAACAATGACAAACTTGTCAAGATATGGCCCATACACTCAGTTCATAAGGTCCATGAACACAGCTGGTGCGTTAGTCAATCCAAACGGCATAACCATAAACTCATAATGACCATAACGCGTCCTAAAAGCAGTTTTTGGAATATCATCCTCCTTTACTTGCATTTGATGATATCCAGAACGTAAATCAATTTTCGAATAAACCGACGAGCCTTGTAGTTGATCAAATAAGTCGTCAATTCTCGGCAGTGGATAACGGTTTTTGATGGTAAGTTTATTCAACTCTCTGTAGTCAATACACAACCTAAATGTACCATCCTTCTTCTTGACAAACAAAACATGAGCTCCCCATGGTGATGTGCTTGGTCGAATGAAACCACACTCTAAAAGTTCCTGTAACTGACTTTGTAATTATTTCATTTCGCTGGGTGCGAGTCTGTATGGAGCACGAGCTATTGGTGCAGCTCCTGGTACAAGGTCTATTTGAAATTCAACGGATCGATGTGGGGGTAATCCCGGTAATTCTTTCAGAAATACATCGGGAAATTCTTTTGCGACGGAAACATCATTGATGCTCTTTTCTTCAGTTTGTAATTTCTCGACGTGTGCTAGAACAGCATAGCAACCTTTTCTTATTAGTTTTTATGCCTTCAAATTACTAATAAGATGTAGCTTCGTGTTGCCCATTTCTCCATACACCATTAAGGGTTCTCCTTCTTCTCGTACAATGCAAATTGCATTTTTGTAACATACGATCTCTGCTTTCATCTCCGTCAGCCAGTCCATGCTAACTATTACATCAAAACTCCCTAACTCTACTGGTATCAAATCAATCTTAAATATTTCGCTACCCAGTTTAATTTCTCGATTCCGGCATATATAATCTGCTGAAATTAATTTACCGTTTGCTAATTCGAGTAAAAATTTACTATCCAACGGCATCAATGGACAACTTAATTTAGCACAAAAATCTCTACTCATATATCTTCTATCCGCATCCGAATCAAATAAAACGTAAGAAGATTTATTGTCAATAAGAAACATACCTGTAACAAGCTCCGGGTCTTCATGTGCATCTACCGCATTAATATTGAAAACTCTTTCGCGGCCTTGTCCATTCGTGTTCTCCTGGTTCGAGCAATTTCTAATAATGTGGCCCAGTTTTCCACATTTATAACAAACTACATTGGCATAACTTGCTCCGACACTACTTGCTCCGCCATTACTCGTTCCGACACCATTTGTTCCTTTCGTTCTGTTAACCCCTGGTCCGTAGACCTCACACTTCGCCACGCTATGACCATTTCTTTTACACTTGTTGCAAAATTTGGTGCAGAACCCCGTGTGATACTTTTCACACCTTTGGCATAGCTGCTTCTGATTGTTGTTGTTGTTGCGGTTGTTATTGTTGTTGGGATGATTGTTGTAGTTGTTGTTGTTGTTGTTGTTGTGCCGTTTGTTGTAGTTGCGATTGATGTTGCGATTGTTGGGATAGTTGTTGTTGTTTTGGTGACTCTTATCACCGTTTTCCTCCCACTTTATTTTGACTAACTTCACGTTGGCCTCTTCGGTCGCCTGTTCTTTCATTCTTCCCTCAATCTGGTTCACTAGTTTGTGAGCCATTCTACATGCCTTTTGTATGGAGGCAGGCTCGTGTGAACTTATATCTTCTTGGATTCTCTCCGGTAACCCTTTTACAAACGCGTCGATATTCTCTTCCTCATCTTCGAACACTCTCAGACACAATATGCACAATTCGGTGAATCGTCTTTCGTACGAAGTAATATCGAATCCCTGTGTTCGTAACCCTCTAAGTTCTGACTTGAGCTTAATGACCTCGGTTCTGGGACGGTACTTCTCATTCATCAAGTGCTTGAATGCTGACCACGGCAGCGTGTAAGCAACATCTTGTCCCACTTGCTCTAGATAGGTATTCCACCATGTTAACGCAATACCTGTGAAGGTATGCGTAGCATACTTAACTTTGTCCTCTTCAGTACACTTACTTATAGAAAACACCGATTCGACTTTCTCGGTCCACAGTTTTAATCCAATTGGTCCTTCGGTTTCATTAAATTCCAAAGGTTTGCAGGCAGTGAATTCTTTGTAGGAGCATCCTACATGATTTCTTGCGCCGTTAGCTACATTGCTAGATTCAGAGTTATTGTTTGTATGTAGCGCAGCCTGTACTGCGGCTATGTTTGTAGCAAGAAAGGTACGAAATTCCTCTTCGCTCATATTCATGGTGTGTCGAGTAGTCGGTGCCATTTCCTTCAAAATAGTCAAATGAAACAAGTTAATCATACAGAATATTAAGAGTAGTCAATAGTATCTCGTAGCATAATATGAACTCATTTATAAATGCTTTTTCTTCATATTAGCATTTTATAAGTTTAAATTCGGGTACTACCAACCCGTTAAGTTCATACTTAGTAGCTAATATACAATTCAACTACTACAATTCCATATGAAAAACTGATTATAATAATATAACACATACAAATATTCTTAAAACTTACAACTTCGCTATATTACATATAACATGAAATATAGTACACTATGATACAGGACAGTTTTGAAGATAAATCTAGTTAATACGTGAGTTGTTCAGCAAAGGAAATAAAGACACGTAATTCATAAGTCCAGAAATAAGTCATGCATTCTGGTTTTACTAAGACGACTTCCCATCCTTGGTCTTGTGGAAAATAACCGTTATGACCATTGGCTAGGCAGCATGTTGTAATGTCGTCAAAAGGACGAGGGTTTCGTAATGTCCAACAGCCCCGAAATAATCTAAAAACCTTGTTTCTCACCCCAACTACTGAATCCGTCACTTGTGGGAAACTTTTATTTAAAAGCTGCAATCCGATGTTCTTTTTCTCACTTTGGTAAGAAGCGAGCATCACTAACCCGTAAGCATAACATGCTTCCTTATGTTGCTTGTTAGAAGCTCTTTCTAATTCACGAAATCCTATGTTGGGATATGTTGAGTCAAAATAGGTTCTTAACCCGTAGCGTAAAATTGCATTTGGGTTCCCCGCATTTAACGCTTTAAAGAAAACACGGCGTAACTTAACGTCTCCCCAATGTAATATACCCCACCTATCAAAGGAAAGCCTTTTATAAACTAAGGCATTTCTGGAAAGTCTTTCAAATGTTTGACAAGTTAATTTCGCCATAACTAAATGTGCTGATGAATTCTGACCGACTCTAGACAAGATTTCCTCAATCATATCCTCTGGTAGGTCTTCTAAAATATTCGTTTGTCTACCCTTAACGTCCATTTTGTTTTTATACTATAAAATAGACAAGGATTAGATTCGTAATAACAAACAATACAAGCAATTTTTACATAGAACATAAAAGTACAAGCACACTATAATACATTTATTACACAACATGCTCACACCCCTCTAATCTGAATCACTGGTTTCTTCTTCTTGGAACTTGGTTCTTTTTCCTAATATTTTAGGGATATATGATGTTCCTCTAATACGAGTCGTCATTTTCCATAATGGTTTAGAAAAACCTGGTGGTTTCGAGGTTCCCGGGTCATTGTTACATTTTAGGAAATACGGATGTTGTCGATACATATAAAGTTCATCGGGGTTGGAATCGGGTTTCTCTATTTTTATACCTTCTCCCTTATTATTTCCTTTCGCTTTATTAAATTGGGTTGAGGTAATTTCTATAACATCATCGGAATCCTCATCGGGATCCGATTCATCGAAAAATTGGTAATCTTCCCAATATTTTGCTTCCTCGGCGGAAACACCATTGACCATTATTAACTTTGGTCTGTTGGTTGAGGATTTTCTTTTATTTAATCGATTTACTATAGGTATCAATATTTCTTCCTCTGGAACCTCTTCTTCTGGTTCCTCCTCTTCCAATTCCTCCTCTTCTGGTTCATCTTCTTCCGGTTCCTCTTCTTCCGGTTCTTCTTCTTCCGGTTCCTCTTCGGGAATTTGTGAATCTTCCCAAAATATATTCGACTCTTCATTATTATTAGGTTAATCAATGGGATTTGTACTAGAGGTAGACATCTATCACACAATATCAAACACGTTA